>NC_138769.1:237961580-238511580 GCF_965119305.1 Pelophylax lessonae
ACCCAACATTCCCGGTGACCTACTGAGGAGCTCAGGTACCGAGTCTGGGAGCATCCCTGTCAGAAGCACACCTACATCCCCTTTCAGGAAATGCTGGTTGTTACCAGGCTGTTAAGTCAGGGGTCTTAGCTGGAGGTGAGGAGTTAGTGTGACTGGTGAAGGATTTGCACACTGGAGCACATTTTGAATGTCTTTTTTTTTTGCAAATAAATTTTTATTTGAATTTCAAATATAACAAAGAAGAAATAAAAGAACATTTCTCAACAACAATTGCTGCACCTTCACGAATATCCAATACAATACAATAAAATACCATGAACATGAAAATAGAGAAAAGAGTCTCAGAAATACAACTACTAGCTTGGCATTGTCGCTAAAGCCCAGAAATCCCAATGAGTGTTGAAAGATCTCAATTGCATATGATTAATAGCGATGGCCTTCTCAAACTGAAAGTTGGATTTGAGTAACTGTACTGCATCCGGTAGGTTCGGTGCTTCCAGACTCCGCCATTTGCGCAGTATAACCGTCCTAGCAGCAAGGAGGACATGAGTAACCCAGGGCCTAAATTGAGGTGGGATATCATGTATCCCTATGTGTAGCAGGGCTAGGGCAGGTGAAGGTGACAGTATGCAACCAGTATGAGAAGAAATATACGAAAAGATTTGGTTCCAGTAGCTTGTCAGGGATGGGCAGGACCATAACACATGAACTAAAGTTCCCACCTGTGAGCAGTCCCGCCAGCATAATTGAGAGTATGAGGGTGAGAACCCCGCCAAGCGGTAGGGTGTGTAATACCACCTGTTAGTTATTTTTTGAGTCATCTCCCAATGATTCGCACAGTGGGTGGATTTGTAGATCTCCTGAATGGCCCGTTTCCAGTGTTGGATAGGAAAAGTTGTGCCAAGATCTCTGTCCCATTTGAACATATGCGTGGTTTTACGGAATGTAGTGTTATCTAGTAACGTATCATAATATTGTGAAAGTTCAGGGGGCTTAGGGGTTGGTGATGTGAGAATATCCCACACCTGACCGTCAATTGAGAGTGCACGAAGAGGGTATTTCAACAGGAAATGTACAATGCGAACTAGATGAAAATATAAATGGTTTGGGAGATTATGCTGTCGGATCAGGTCCGGGACTGAAATGAGAGACCCATCTTTGTAGAAGGAGTTAATGGAGGTAATATTCCCTTGCAGTAATAGATGTGTGGGTAGGTTGGGTATGTATGAGCCCAGAAGCTCAACCGGCAGGGTCGTTATGCTGAGTACATCACGTTCGCTCGATGGACCTGGAGAGCGGCGCCAAACCCGCATGGAAGCCTGTATGGTAGGAGAGGAGCTGGAGATGTTCCATTTCCTCCATTTGTCACTCAAGAGAAGAATTCTAAGATCCGCAACAGGAGCTGTGTCCCTCTCCAAGTCCACCCATATAGGCGATTCCGACGGCACCAGCCAGTTACGCATCTGGGCTAAGATCGTGGCCCTATAGTAGGTTGGTATATCAGGGAGGGATGCACCCCCAAATTGCTTTTTCCTAATTAAGATTGATACAGCACAGCGGGGCCGCTTGCCATTCCAGATGTATGCTGTCATTTGTTTGGAGAACTTGGCAAGATATGTTGCGGAGAAGTGTATGGGGAGCGCTCTAAATAAATATAGCAGTTGAGGTAGGATAAACATTTTATAAGAGGCCACTCTACCGCTCCACGACAGTTGTGGAGTACCCATGTGAGACAGATCATTGGTGATCTTTGTGACAAGTCTATGGACATTAGTCTGAAGCAATTTGGATGGGTTGGCTGGTAAGTCGATACCTAAATAGTGAATACTATCATTGGACCAAGGTATGGGGATGGATGATTGGAGGGCAGATTGGACTTGACCAGGGACTCCAATGTTCAGGACAGTGGATTTGGATGCATTTAGCTTATAAAGCGAAACCCTGCTAAAAGATTGAAGTGTGGAATATGCCGCCGGAAGTGATCTATCTGGACGTGTAAGCATCAATATGACGTCATCGGCAAACAAATTAATCTTATGGTGGTAAGATGGCAGCTGGAACCCTTGTATAAGGGGGTTGGATCGGATTGTCTCCGCTAGAGGTTCGATGATCAAGTTAAAGATCGTAGGAGATAGGGGACAGCCCTGCCTGGTACCGTTCGTGATGGGAAAACTTTTTGAAAGGATACCCGAAGTGTACACCTGTGCAGTCGGAGAGGAATACAGGGCCAGAATGGCAGACAGTATGGGCCCCTCAAAGCCAAATTTTTGCAAAACCGCTCTCATATATCCCCAATGTACCCAGTCAAAAGCCTTTTCGGCGTCAAGGGTGAGAAAGACAGAAGGGGTTTTGGTGGCATGGGCCAAATGTGAGATGCCCAGGAGTCTTCTCGTGGCGTCTGAGGTCTGTCTACCTGGTGTAAAACCCATTTGGTCCCTATGAACCAATGAAGGCAGAATGGACTGGATGCGTTTGGACAGAATACGGGCGTAAATTTTGGCATCAGTGTTTAGAAGGGAGATGGGACGGAAGTTAGCCGGCGTGACGGGGTCTTTGCCTGGCTTGGGCAGTGTCACTATATGAGCACTCAGTATATCTGTCGGTAGAGAGGAGGTCGTCATTGCTTTGTTATAGACTGCAGTCATGGCGGGGCTCAGGTGTTGGACGAAAGTTTGATAGAATTCGTTGGAGAATCCATCCGGGCCGGGAGATTTGCCTTTCGGCAGAGAAGATACACTTGAGTGAATCTCATCCGCTGTAATTGGCAGGTTGAGAAGATGCAGCTGTTGTTCTGAGAGGGACGGAAGGGATACAGCTGCAAGGAAGCGGTTTATGTCCTCCGGCAGCGGCTGGTGTTCAGAGGGGTTATCGCGGAGATTGCATAGAGCTCCGTAAAATTTCGCAAACTCGTCCGCTATGGCTTTTGGGTGGCTGATTTTCGCTCCCGTGGACGAATCAAGCAGGTAAGGGATTCTAGACTTCGCTTGTCTACGTTTAACTTGTTGGGCCAGGAATTTACCAGCTTTGTTAGCTTGACTATAATATTTTTGTTTTAGGCAGCGGAGATACTTGTCTGATTGCTCCAGCAGTAACAGTCTAAGCTCGTGCCGTAGTTCAATAAGTGCCGTCGAGTTATCGGCAGTAGGATTTCGCTTGTTATCTGCGTCTAAGACGTGTATGTCATGCGTGAGGGAAGATACCTTATGAGCCCTCTGTCTCCGAAGCCGTGCCTGCTGCTGGATGCACACCCCCCTGATGAAGGCTTTTTGTGCTCCCCACAGCACCCACGGGTCGGACACAGAGGGTGTATTAATGTCAAGGAATTCCTGCAACTGTTTAGATATCTGGGCCTGACAATGCTTATCCTGTAACATACACAAATCACATCTCCAAATGTAAGAGCTGGGGCTCCGGGCGGCCTCCTCCATGGTCAAAGTCACCGCAGCATGATCGGACCAAGTTATGTCTTCAATCGTGGAGGAGGACGACCTATGCAGTAAGAACATATCAACAATGAACAGATCAATGCGAGAATAGGAATGGTGCCTAGCAGAGAAGAAAGAGTAGTCCCGCTCAGTGGCATGATGGCACCGCCACACATCGTACAGTTGCTCAGTATGCAAAAAACCTCCCAAGGACTGTTGTCGGCCCTAGGGGGACGCCGAAGTGTCCAACCCAGGATCAACAACAGCGTTAAAATCCCCACAAAGTAACAAATGACCTTTCTGAAGCTCGGATACTTGCTTGAACAACCTCCGCAGGAAGCGGAGTTGATGGGAGTTTGGTGCGTACACATTGACTAGAGTCACCGGTAGATTATTAAGTTCACAGACTGCAATGATGTATCTGCCGTCCGGGTCGAGGACAGTCTTAAGCATGCGAACCGCCAGGGAGTTCCTGAATGCTAACATAACACCCCTCTTCTTCTCGGTGCTGGAAGCAAAAAGAATCTGCGAAAAGTCATGATGCGTGCAGTTAGGCTGGTTGCCCATTTGAAAATGAGTTTCCTGAACTGCGAGAACGTCTGTTTTATGTCCCATAGCTTCTTTCCAGTGCGATCGTCGTTTGGCGGGATGATTCAGGCCATTAGCATTCACTGACATTAGTTTAATGGTCATGGTATCTGTCGATCAGTTCGCGACCATAATCGTGGATGTAGAAGAGACCATCTTGGGGACAGAGACTAAGGAGTGCCAAGTAGGATATAAAGCACATAGTTGTTGAGAAAAAACACGGTGGATGATAACTGAGAAAAAAAAAAAGAACAACAAAAGGTAAAAAAAGGACTGTCTCGGCAGTCCGGGAGCGAGAGATCTAACAAACACACCAAGAGAGGGCCAAAGGAAAGAACGTCTTTCCGAGGCCGGAAACACGGTCTGCGGTTTTTAGAAGTGATTAGGGCTAGCATGCTTTGATGGAGGCCTGGAGGGCCTTTTACGAGAGGCCACCTGCCACTCGGCTTCCACTTGGTGCAGAGGAGAGAGACCAGAGGTAGACTGTTGGTCTGCAGGTAGGATATTCCACCTCCTTAGCATGGTGATGCCTTCCTCCAGGGACCTTATAGGTGTTGTGGAACCGCCATGTGTCACCATAAGAGTTGCAGGATATTTCCATTTATGTTGAACTTGATGATTCCGCAGCGCCTTAGTAATGGTGGAAAGGTTCCGCCTGGCTTGTAACGTATGCTTGGATAGGTCAGGTAGAAGTATCACGTTACCGTAAGGGTCCGGAAGATGAGGGGTCTGCCTGGAGGCCAACATGATCCGATCTTTGGCGTGGAAAAAGTGGACCCTCAGTAGCACATCCCTGGGCACCTCTCCTGCCAGGAAAGCAGGTTTAGGCAACCGGTGGATCCTATCAATGAGAAGTTCTTTTTCAGTGACAGAGGGGACCAGTATTTTGAAAAGAGAGGTGACATGTTGCAAAAGTTGATCAGCGGGGATTGATTCAGGGATTCCTCTCAGCTTAATGTTGTTACTTCTGGAGCGGTCCTCCAGATCTGCCACTTTGCTTTTAAGCCAGGAAATCTACAGAATTGATAGAGTCAGCGTGAGTATTAACCGATTTCTCGACCAGATCAATTCTAGAGCCCAGGGATGCGATTTCCGCGGTAATTTGTTGCGTCTGCAGGTGCATGTCAGCCTGCATGGAAGCTCTCAGGGAGAAAAGCAAGTCTTTCATGCTGGATTCCGTGATGGGATTCCCCCCTGTGGGATATGGGCTGAAGGGGTCAGCAGAAGGAGCCTGCATGAGAGAAGGAGCGATGTGTGGATCAGCAGTGTCCTGTGCTGGAATGCAGGGGTGGCGGCGAGTCCCTTCGCTGCCTGTTTTTCACAGGGCTCCGTGATGAAGGTGACGGTGGGGAAGGTGACCCGGATGACTGGCCGCTATCCGGATTCCCTATCAGGCGGTGGCGTGGAGACAGCGGGAGAGGAGTCAATTTTGTCAACGGTCCGGTCCCTGGCTTGCCGCCTTGTGAGCCGTTCGGTCCTCCGCCACCATTTTGGCGGAGACCAGGGCTCTGGGATATGAAGAAACCGGACAATTTGTTAAGTTGCCCGGTTTTTTTCTTCTGCTTAGTCATCCCTGGTGGTGCAGCGGGGGTTTACCGAGGCGAGGAGCTGGTGTGCGATGCCGTAGCTGCCTGGTAGCGGCGGGTTTCCCGGGTGGCCTCGCGGAGCTGGGTTAGAACACAGCCATCTGCCGCGGGGTAGCCACGCCCTCACATTTTGAATGTCTTGATGTCTGCATGAACACCCCTCTTCACTTTGGGACTTTTATTGATTGTCTTTTCAGGGAATGTCATACATCTAATTTTAATTTACTTTGCATTGCACTGTGTTTTTTCAAGTTATTATTCTGGGATTTGATATTTTGGCCATGAGTGTTCAGCTGCTTTCATTACATTTATGTATTGTGGTGCGCTGATTTTATTCTTTTACTATAGTGTAAATTTGTTGTCCCCTCAAAATAACTCAACACACAACCATTAATGTCTAAACCGCTGGCAACAAAAGTGAGTACACCCTAAGTGGAAATGTCAAAAGAGGGCCTAAAGTGTGAATATTTGTGTGGCCATCATTATTTTCCAGCACAGCCTTAACCCTCTTGGGCATTGAGTTCATCAGAGCTTCACAGGTTGCCACTGGAGTCCTCTTCAACTCCTCCATGACGACATCACAGAGCTGGTGGATGTTAGAGACCTTGCGCTCCTCCACCTTCCATTTGAGGATGCCCCACAGAGGCTCAATAGGGTTTAGGTCTAGAGACATGCTTGGCCAGCTTCTTTAGCAAGGCAGTGGTCATCTTGGAGGTGTGTTTTGGGTTATCATGTTGGAATACTGCCCTGCGGACCAGTTTCCAAAAGGAGGGGTTCATACTCTGCTTCAGTGTGTCAAAGTACATGTTGGCATTTATGGTTACCTCAATGAACTGTAGCTCCCCAGTGCCGGCAGCACTCATGCAGCCCCAGACCATGACACTTCCATCACCATACTTGACGGTAGGCAAGAAACACTTGTCTTTGTACTCCCCACCTGGTTCCCCCCACATATGCTTGACACCATTTGAACCAAATACGTTTTTGATGGTCCCATCAGACCACAGGACATGGTTCCTGTAATCCATGTCCTTAGTCTGCTTGTCTTCAACAAACAGTTTGCAAGCTTTCTTGTGCATCATCTTTAGAAGAGGCTTCCTTCTGGAACGATAGCCATGCAGACCAATTTGATTCAGTGTGCGGTGTATGGTCCTAGCACTGACAGGCTGACCCCCACCACTTCAACCTCTGCATCAACGCTGGCAGCACTCATACATCTATTTCCCAAAGACAACCTCTGGATATGATGCTGAGCATGTGCACTCAACTACCTTGGTTGACCATGGCGAGGCCTGTTCTGAGTGGAACCTGTCCTGTTAAACTGCTGTATGGTCTTGGTCACCGTGCTGCAGCTCAGTTTCAGGGTCTTGGCAATCTTCTTATAGCCTAGGCCATCATGATGTAGAGCAACAATTCTTTTTTTCAGATCCTCAGAGAGTTCTTTGCCATGAGGTGCCATGTTGAACTTCAAGTGACAAGTATGAGAGAGTGAGAGCAATAACACTAAATTTAACACGCTTGCTCCCCATTCACACCTGAGACCTTGTAACACTAATGAGTCACATGACATCGGGGAGGGAAAATGGCTAATTGGGCCCAATTTGGCCTTTTTCTCTTAGGGTTGTACTCGCTTTTGTTGCCAGTGGGTTAGACATTAATGGTTGTGTGTTGAACTATTTTGAGGGGACAGCAAATTTACACTGTTATACAAGATGTACACTCACTACTTTACATTGTAGCAAAGTGTAATTTCTTCAGTGTTGTCACATAAAAAGATATTATAAAATATTTACAACAATGTGAGAGATATTTCACTCTTGTGAAATACTGTATATATATATATATATATATATATATATATATATATATATATATATATATTGTGAGGGATTAGCTCGGTGGTAGGCGTATGGGTGACCCCTTTGGGGGTGCGTTTTCACAGAGATAGCCGATTAGAGGTTGAAAAACAAGACTGATTTATTCATGCAATTTACTTAACACAATTGCAAGCATCAAAACAGCCAAAATAAAATAAAAGACAAAATAAATCCTTGCCTCTGTGGGCGGCTACCTTCTCACAGCTGGAACCTACCTAAGAAGTCTTTCCAACCTACTGTTGGGCCGACACTGCTGATCCTACAGCAGACACTCAAATGTCCATTTGTTTGCTTTTCACACAGCACAAACATTGTCCATTGAACATGTCCCTTTGTTTTCTTTCACACAGCACATGTTCATTTATAACAGGATCCTTTACTCTTCACACTCTTCACATGGAACACTTTGTCTTCTCACCTTTGAGACGTCTTCACTCGTGGTTACCCTCCTTAGCTTCACATCGCTGTAGGGGGTCTTCTCCCATGCTCACCAGCTTGTCGGGAGGCACACATCCGACTGTCCCCCTCTCCCAGCCCACACGGCGACAGGCGGCAGCAGTCCTTCTCCCATGCCCACACGGCGTCGGGAGGTACACGTATGTCTGTCCTCCTCTTCCCAGCTCACACAGCGACAGGAGGCAGCACTCAATAGATTTTCTCTGGACAAATTATAGAGTCCTTGATCTCCTCATTCTGAACAGCTGAATGGTTTTCAACTTCCTGCTGGCTCTCTCTGCAGCCAACACCCTATAGTATCAGTGAACTTTCAAAGCAGGTGGGAATGTGTCTCCTCTCAGTGACTACATTCCCAGATTTACCTGACTTCCTGTCACATACCCCCCCCTCTTGTTTCAACCCTAGGGTTGGGACACATATTTCCAGGCACGCATGTGTCAGGCACTGCTGACTCACTGATAAGCCTCCTATTATCCTCAAGCTTCCGGATGAAACTGTTTTGTCATCTTCATTGACAGATTTCTCATAAATGTCAGACAGCTTGTCCCTCATAACCGTCTGTCCAATCCACCATGGAGGACCGTGATCCATAGGCAACTCAATTGGGCTAGTCTTAATGTCTTCAACATTCTTAAGACGCCTCTCTCTGCAATCCATAAATGTTTTCCACAAAACTTTGATAACCTTTGCTTCACTAAGCTTTGTTCCAAGTAGGGACTCTTGACATCCCTCTGTGACTTGAGTTGCCTCTCCATACATCTGTACACAATCATTGACTTTTTGTTGTAAAAGGGAATGATCTTCCTTCTTGAGCTTTGCTTGCTCTAAGATGCTGTGCAGAGGATTTTCCAATTGAGACAACAGGCTGTCACACATTTCTTCAAAGTGACCCCTGTTCCTTTTCCCAGAGATATCAATATCATTCACCAAACATTTCATATTCATAGGCAGATCGGAAGCATTTGCACTCATCAACTTCTTAAACTTTTCGCCCTCCTGAGCGAGTCGCAGTAAAGGCCTACTATTTGATTTGATATTCAGTTTATATTTCTTGCCAAACTCTTCACAGAAGTAGTCAACCAGAACATCATCAACTTTCCTTACACCAACATAGGGGTTAAAGGCAACAACACAGTTGAACCCAGCGATCTGGGTGGTATCCATTATAGACCTCCTCTCTGCATCAGTGAAGAAGCATGGAACTGCAACACATTCTTTTACAGGTTTCTTCAATGCACTTTCTGCTGAACTATTTGACCGCTCAAGGTCACCTAGTTCTTTTTCTCTATCTGAATTCCACATGGAATGCATCTCAAGATCACGATCAAACTTCTGCCACCCGTCTTTCACCAGTTCCATTTTGGAAACACTCCCTGAAAGGCACTTATTCATTTGCTTCACGTTTTCACCAACAGCCTTAGTTTTCCCCACTAGGTTTTCAGCCTGAACTGAGAAATCATCACATTTCTTACTCAGCTCCTTTGTTTGCTGAAGCTCTAATGATACATTTTCCAATGCTTGAAGTTTTTGAAGGAACGGTTTATTCCAAAGGGGTGATTCAAGCCACATGTCATCACATTTCTGAGGCTCACTCAGGACAGACCCCAAAACACTGATCCTTTTAAAAACTGCATCAGGCACACTATCCCCTCTTTGGGACAGATCCTCTGTTGCCTGGAATTCCTCTTCCAGTTCCTGCAACGGAATCTTCATCTCTTCTACTTGCTGTTCTAAGGCTCGCTTAGACTTTTCTAGCTCCTGAACGCTTTTCACAACATCATCCTTGGAGCTGACCAATTCTTCCATTTCTGTACGCAGCTGTTTGTTAACACTTTCTAGTTCAGCCTTACACTCTAGAGCTTCCTCCAAAGAGCGAGCCAAGAACAGGGCTTTGCTCTCGTTATCACGCACCTCCGTTTCTGCACGTGCGCGTTCTTCTGCATATTTTGCAGACACAGTCTTCTCTTCACCAAGCATCTGATCAAACTTCTTTTTCACATCTTCAACACACTGTAATGAACCAACGCTTTCTTCCATGCGTTTTTTCATATCCGCTATCTGAGCTTGCAATGTTGCGACTTGCTCTGATAGGTTTTTCTTTGCTTCCGCCTCCTCTTTTAATTGTTCCAGGAAGCCATTTTTCTCATCTTCCATTTGTTTGAGCTTTGTGCTAAAACTCAGCCTTTGACACCTCTCTTCCTGTAAGAGTTCCTGCGTGTCTTGCAGCTGCGATTCCAAGATAGAAAAATCTTCCGCAATTTCTCTAGATTTGCTGTCTGCTTGAGAAAGCTGATTTGTAACATTGTCCAACTCAACCTGCAGTCGGTTTGCCTTCTCTGACAGCTTAGCACACAATCGGTCACCTTCTGACACCTTGACTTGCGATTCCAGAAGCTGTGCCTCTACTTTTTCCCTCTTATGTTCACAATCTCCTTTTCCCTGCATAAGAGCCTTCACCTCATTGGCTAGTTTCTGGGAATGAGACTGTAATTCTGCCACACAGGCTTCTTTCTCCTTTAACTGCTGCTGGAAACGTTGGGCTTCACCTTTCCAACTTTCACAGTCTGCACGTAATTCATCTACCACATTGCTCAAAGTGGTGAGCTCATACACAGTACTCAGTAATTTAGCCTCTCTTTCACTTTTCTCGTTGTCGCTGAGAGACAATGTCGCTTTCAGAGCAACATTCTGTTCCTGCGACTCCTGCAGGTCTATTTTTGTAACTTCCAAACACTGAAGACTTTTTTCCAGCTGATTACGCAACTCCAACATTTCACACATACTTTGCTTCTGCAAAGTCTGAATTTCAATTTCCTTTTCCATGAGGATGGTATCTTTCTCCTTTATAGTGTCTTGACATTTTTGCAACTCGATCAAAAGAAGAGCAGTGGATTCTTCCCACTGTAACACATGAGACTTGAGTAGTTCATTCATTTCCTGCAAGTTTCTATGCTCCATTTTAAGCAATTCCAAGGCTTGTTCCTTTTCTTCCATTTTCCGTTGCAAGGCATCCAACTCAGCCCTGCACACATACTCGGTTTCTTCCAAACCGATGGCCTCCATTGGCTGCTGGCGTCTCTGTTTCCAGCCTGCCATGCTCTCTTGATGAGCCTTTTGTTGAGCTGCAAAGCTCCGCTGAAAATCCGCATTTGCCTGCTGTTGAGCTGCATTTGCTTGCTGTTGAGCTGCATTTGATATAATCAGATGTTTCAACATCTCCTCCATTTTGAGTTTACTTTTCATCTGAGCACACTGCGTCTCCATAGCAGTTTCATCAGTGTTGCTAGGGACAACAACCTTCCTCTTTAGTAGACTCTCTTTAGGCATGGATGGGGCTGGTTCAGACGGCAACATCCCCTCCATCCATAGAATCCGGTCTCTCATTTCATCTATCTTTGCATTCTTCAGGCGTTTGGATCGCCCCATCTTCAATAACTCCACAAATAAATTTTTCACAGTCCAGCAAAAAATTTTCAGACCACTGTCTCTTTAACACATGTAGTTTTTCTCTCTCTTGCAAGATCTCTTTTCCTGCACACACAGTTTGTGCAGTCACTTGCCCGCATCCTCCACCATATGTGAGGGATTAGCTCGGTGGTAGGCGTATGGGTGACCCCTTTGGGGGTGCGTTTTCACAGAGATAGCCGATTAGAGGTTGAAAAACAAGACTGATTTATTCATGCAATTTACTTAACACAATTGCAAGCATCAAAACAGCCAAAATAAAATAAAAGACAAAATAAATCCTTGCCTCTGTGGGCGGCTACCTTCTCACAGCTGGAACCTACCTAAGAAGTCTTTCCAACCTACTGTTGGGCCGACACTGCTGATCCTACAGCAGACACTCAAATGTCCATTTGTTTGCTTTTCACACAGCACAAACATTGTCCATTGAACATGTCCCTTTGTTTTCTTTCACACAGCACATGTTCATTTATAACAGGATCCTTTACTCTTCACACTCTTCACATGGAACACTTTGTCTTCTCACCTTTGAGACGTCTTCACTCGTGGTTACCCTCCTTAGCTTCACATCGCTGTAGGGGGTCTTCTCCCATGCTCACCAGCTTGTCGGGAGGCACACATCCGACTGTCCCCCTCTCCCAGCCCACACGGCGACAGGCGGCAGCAGTCCTTCTCCCATGCCCACACGGCGTCGGGAGGTACACGTATGTCTGTCCTCCTCTTCCCAGCTCACACAGCGACAGGAGGCAGCACTCAATAGATTTTCTCTGGACAAATTATAGAGTCCTTGATCTCCTCATTCTGAACAGCTGAATGGTTTTCAACTTCCTGCTGGCTCTCTCTGCAGCCAACACCCTATAGTATCAGTGAACTTTCAAAGCAGGTGGGAATGTGTCTCCTCTCAGTGACTACATTCCCAGATTTACCTGACTTCCTGTCACAATATATATATATATATATATATATATATATATATATTTATATGTAGTAAAGAATTATGGCAATAAGATTTGAAAGTGAGTATTTACAGATCTGTTATGTCAGCAATTCTGAATAATTTTAGAGTTTACTGGTTTGCCTACTATGCAGACAATCATCCACATCAATACAAGCTATATGTCAGACAGTTCTTGACTCACCAGATTCCACCATTCTTATTACTGGCAATTACCAGTTTCAGAAAACTTCTCATCCTGGTCAGTACATGACATCACATGACCATTAACAAATGAGGCCACAAAGACAGTAATGTAGTGTTTGAGCCGGTCACCTAACATATTGCTGCTGCTGGAGTGGAAGCACCAACCTCCATATTGCAAGCTCAAGCTGCATACATTTACTCTATATCAGCGAGAGCTGGGATTATAAAAGATAGTTACAGGAATTCTACTAGTAAGAGATCTGTTTTACCATACACTTCAATTCTCTCTTTCGAAGGATAGATGAGAAAAGATCATATTTAAACATTTTATTTATTTAGAGTTAAGTTTAAATCTCCAAGACCATATGGGGATATGAATTTTTAGATATCCTGTACTAATGTTAAAAAATACAGTGGGTTACAAGCATCTTGAGAATTAATGCACAACCTACAGGGATACCAAACAACAAGCTTATAATTTACTAACATCTGTGTCTCGTTAGCAACATCTTGCAGAATGATATTTCACTCTCTTGGTATTGTTTGAGACTCTAAGGAGGTATAGAGAATAAACAGTAGGTTATTTATACAACTAAGTATAATGCTACAGTTAAGTTCTACAGCATACTTGCTTAAAAATGCACTCTCCAACAATATTTTCTTTCAGGCATTTTTTTTGTGTACTCAGTACTGAAGCATGCATTGAGTGATCCACGCTTGGCACATATTTCTATGGTGTGGTGTTTAGATTTGGAGAGTCTGGGGAAGATCTTTAAATTTCTCCCCATTTTGGTGATTTTCCCTCACTTTCTGTCTGTGATACCTGAACAAGAATTATACTACGTGTGTCACTGGAGTAAGAATGCACAGACAGGAATGAAACCATTGTTAGTTCTAACTCTCTTCCATTCTGCTATAAAAGTGTTTTTTGGGTCCCCATTTCCCCAATAGGGAAACAAAAGGCAAAAAAAATTGGAAAGATGTCCAAATAAATAAAATATCTTGGTTGGAGCTGGCTTTAATATGACAAGCAAAAGTGACTGTTATAAGGAAATGTATTTGGTATAGATATAGTAGTTTAAGGAGTATAACAAAATGAGCTGTGTGGGATTTTTTTTATTATTATTTATATGTACCACAATTTTGACTGTATTTTCCATTAAAAGATAGATAAATACCTAAACCTTTTTTTTTTTGTTTAGTTTGGATATAATGAGGGAAGTTTAGAACCCCGGTCAAGTTTCAGTATTATGTAGAGTTCTGGTGGGGAGATTCCCCCTCTGAGCTCTGTAAACATTAGAACAAAAAAGATAAAGAAAGGTGGGGCTTTGCGGGCCAGTGGGAGTAGAAGGATCACACACAAACCAATTTCTAAAAATATTTCACATTTTATTAAATTGCATCATAAAAAACATGGGCGTGTAAGCACATGTTACCACAAACAAAATATAGGATAATGTTAATAAAATCAATTATAGAGGAGTCATAGATAGAAATACATCCCAGAAGGGAAAAAATAACCAAGAGCCTGTATAGGATGGGTAGAGTAGGTCTCTGATGGAATGCGGTCAATGTAGGTCCCCAGTAAGCCAAAGCCTCTGTAAACATTATTGTGAATTTGGGCACACAAATTATCTCAATAATATTAAAGAACTTACATTGAAAGGAGACATGGACATGGTTAGAGACCCTAAACTGATGGTAAAGAATTAGGAACATAAACATTGTGACCCTTGCCATACAGAACATTATGTCCAGAGGACATCCTAACCAAGAAGCAAACCTAAGAAGAGCAACAACAAACAGCTTCTTAGATTGTCCTCTGTTTATATCAGGAGAGATCACTGACATTAAACAATAAAACCAATAGCAAGTACTTTAAAATCTATCTGTGACTCTTTTCATATATGTTGGAAAATACACCAACAGAAATGCAGCTTAGGCAGGGTATACATGGACTGAAAATAATCTAGTTCAGCAGGAACCACCTAGCTTTCAGTCCATGTGTACCTCTGACTTTTCAACAGAAGCTGGTCTAACAACTGACTTCTGTTGAATAGTCATGCTGGAAAACGAGCATTCGACCAGTGCTTTCAGCAAACGGCTGCAGGTAAAAGCAAGTGCATTTAGCTGGCTGGCCACTGGATGGCTCTTGTTTCATTATAGTCTTGTAATAATGAAAGTTATAAGCAGGTGCTATCTTTCCTTTTAGAGAAGTCCCTCTTTTGGGATGTAATGGGGGAAGTCAGTGCCCATTTAAAAGCTAGGTTGGGGTGAGCCAAAGGCAGATGGGGCATGGAAGTCGAAAACCCCACAGCCATGAAGATGTAGTCAGCTAATGCAGAGGCCCTGGACAAGGCAAGAGGTCAGGGTGAGGTAGCTCTACACCTTGAAGTTCCAGCAGATTGGTGAAGTAATGTCAAGTGACTCCAGATAGCATGTCTATGTGAGGTGATGTGTCTCTGCCATCTTCTGAAGAACACCTGTGAAGTGTGGAAACAATATTATTTGTGTGAACATTCCCTTCTTCTGAATATAAAGGCTAATGGCTGGGGTTGTCATGGGAAGGCCTCTAGCAAGGAGATGGGCAGAAGGTGGCAGCGGTAAAGGGCTACCAGCAGGCAGGTTGTTGTTCTCTTATAGGAAGAAGCGGGTCAGGGATTTGTACTATTTGGCGACAATCATCAGCCAATCACAAGCCTCTTTGCACACTCCTCAGTGTATTCTGTCTCCCGTGTAAGAATACAATAGCTCAGCAGGAGAAATCCCAACATCACACATTATTTGTGTTGATGCAGGGATCTATTAGTGCTTTGTCTTTCAACCAACTGGTTGAATGATAACAATAAACTGAATGTGTATATCCTGCTTTAGGAAGTAGCTTCATAATACTTTCAGTCCCAGACCGCTAAACACTCAAAAAATTGTCAAGGAATATGTTGGATCTCCTGTGCACCAAATTTCAGCAGAAGGCTCCCACTGAAGTGTCTGTTCTTGCTCCAGAGCTGCTGGAAATGGGAATGCTACACTTGAAACAAAGTACTAAATAAGAAAAAAGGGACATGGTCAGGACAGACTAGAAGTCAGTTATGGCAAGAAACAAGCATAGTCAAAGAACAAAGGTATGTGGTAAAGGCCAGTTGAACATGACTATCTGTTTCCAGCTAAACCATGACCTGGATGAAAAAAGAAAAGTTTCACAGACAATCAAAAATTGTATTTTAATCAGTGACAACCAGAGAGAGAGGATTTGAAAGGGTAGGACAAGAGACAGATGCAAACTACAAGTCAATTGGTAAACAATAAACTAGGTCCAAATACACACTAGCAGTCTCGAAGATCAAGATACAGACACCTTCAATCAAGCACTAACTAAACGTTCTGAACTTGATTTAAAGTGCTTTTTGGCTTTTTACTGGTACAGATAAGTTACTTCTAATGATGTTTATGCTAGGTCCAGATGACCTCTGGGGATGCTAATAATCCTAGTTTTATTTAATCCTTCATTTATTCTAGCACCTAAAGAAAAGTAAATAGGTAAGACAGTAAAATATCCCTTCCATTAAAGTGGTTGTAAACCCTCTCATATACCCATGGAAGTGAATAAATATAAATGACCTCTGAAACCCCTACTGGGACTATTCTAGATTTACCTCCTGGACTGACATATTGCAAATAGACAGCATTATATGCTATACACATTGCCTGTAACCAGCAGGTTTTAGCGCTAAACTCCACACTTTATGTGTGTGTTATCTTTTCGGATGTTCCAGCGAAGTGAATAGCTTTAGATGATACACAAAGATGAAAAAAAAATCCCCCTACATAAGTTTGACTTGTTTATCTCTTTTCTACATCTCAAATTACTGAATTTAGATAAAATCCTTCTGCATCTGTCAGGAGCACAGAGGATAGGGCAGGGAGCTGCAGTTAGAGCTCTTGTACAGTATGTAATAGCTGACTGGAGAAAAGGGACACCCCCCCCCCCCTTCACACACAGAAAGGGAACTAAGGATGCAGAGCTGTGTTGTGATTAGACAAGCTGTCCCCCATCACTACCATTTTATCTCTGGTGTTGGGACAACTTGTCAGAAGTGACACATACTGATACCAGAGGAATGAAGCACCAGAGAAAAATGACACTCAGAGCTTTGGAGAGAAACAAGTAAACAAGGTATATGTGCTTTGTTCAGACTCCATGACTGAGGTTTAAAGTAACACTTTAAAGTGTTACTAAACCCAGGACCCTGCATTCACTATATCTGGTCTCCCACAGTACATAGAACGTGGAAATGCAGTTATGTTAGTAAATATAAACTGCTAAATACCTTTTCTCGTCAAAGTATATATCAGTCTTGTGACTTCTATCATATCAGCACTGGTTAAAGCTTTTAGGAGGGGTTTTAATTTTCCTATGACTGTCCTATGAGGCTGCATGACCCCTGACCCTCTATCTGGCCATGTGTCAATCACATTCACCCTCTCAAGTGCATGAAAAAGCAGAATTTTAAGGGTGCCCTTGCACAAAACCAAATTAATAAATAAAAGTTACAAATATTTTTGAAAAAAGTTTGTAAAAACCGATAAAAACATCAGAACACAGGGTTTGGCTCAATATATCTATTCAATTTACAGCTTCAAGTAGTGGCTTTGACATAGTTCACCATTATTGGCTTTATCAGGAAACATGTTACTACCAAACTGTGTATAACACACACACGCACACACGAACACACACACACACACGCACACACATATATATATATATATATGAATAGTCATATATTGAATAAGCATTCCATGTATGTTCATTTACAAACCTGATTCCAAAAAAAGTTGGGACACTGTACAAATTGTAAGTAAGAAAGGAATGGACTAATTTACAAATCTCTTAAACTTATATTTTATTCACAATATAATGTAGATAACATATCACATGTTGAAAATTAGACATTTTGAAATGTTATGCCAAATATTGGCTCATTTTGGTTTTTATGAGAGCTACACATTCCAAAAAAGTTGGGACAGGTAGCAATAAGAGACTGGAAAAGTTAAATGTACATATAAGGAACAGCTGGAGGACCAATTTGCAACTTATTATGTCAATTGGCAACATGATTGGGTATAAAAAGAGCCTCTCAGAGTGGCAGTGTCTCTCAGAAGTCAAGATGGGCAGAGGATTACCAATTCCCCCAATGCTGCGGCGGAAAATAGTGGAGCAACATCAGAAGGAGTTTCTCAGAGAAAAATTGCAAAGAGTTTGAAGTTCTCATCATCTACAGTACATAATATCATCCACAGATTCAGAGAATCTGGAACAATCTCTGTGCGTAAGGGTCAAGGCCGGAAAACCATACTGGATGCCTGTGATCTTCGGGCCCTTAGTTGGTACTGCATCACATACAGGAATGCTACTGTAATGGAAATCACAACATGGGCTCAGGAATACTTCCAGAAAACATTGCCGGTGAACAAAATCCACCGTGCCATTCGCCATTGCCAGCTAAAACTCTATAGGCCAAAAAAGAAGCCATATCTAAACATGATCCAGAAGTGCAGGCGTTTTCTCTGGGCCAAGGCTCATTTAAAATGGACTGTGGCAAAGTGGAAAACTGTTCTGTGGTTAAGCGAATCAAAATTTGAAGTTCTTTTTGGAAAACTTGAACTTCATGTCACCTGGACTAAAGAGGACAAGGACAACCCAAGTTGTTATCAGCGCTCAGTTCAGAAGCCTGCATCTCTGATGGTATGGGGTTGCATGAGTGCGTGTGGCATGGGCAGCCTAGACATCTGGAAAGGCACCATCAATGCTGAAAGGTATATCCAAGTTCTAGAACAACATATGCTCCCATCCAGACGTCGTCTCTTTCAGGGAAGACCTTGCATTTTACAACATGACAATGCCAGAACACATACTGCATCAATTACAACATCATGGCTGCGTAGAAGAAGGATCCGGGTACTGAAATGGCCAGCCTGCAGTCCAGATCTTTCACCCATAGGTCTTCTTTGTCGCATCTTCCTCTTTATGATGCGCCAAATGTTTTCTAAGTCAGTTAAGCAACTAGAAGCCTGTATTAGACAAGAATGGGACAACATTCCTATTCCTAAACTTGAGCAACTTGTCTCCTCAGTCCCCAGACGTTTGCAGACTGTTATAAAAAGAAGAGGGGGTGCCACACAGTGGTAAACATGGCCTTGTCCCAACTTTTTTGAGATCTGTTGATGCCATGAAATTTAAAAACAACGTATTTTTCCCTTAAGATGATACGTTTTCTCAGTTTAAACATTTGATATGTCATCTATGTTGTATTCTGAATAAAATATTGAAACTTGAAACTTCCACATCATTGCATTCTGTTTTTATTCACAATTTGTACAGTGGCCCAACTTTTTTAGAATCAGATTTGTATTTATCATAATAGGCATTGTCACCACCAGAAGATCTCTTCATACAGGGTATAAACTTTATACCCCCAGGGGGGGGGAAGAGAACATACCCTTATGAGTGAAACAATTGGTTTGGTAAATTATTCCACAAATGCCCCTAATACTGTACATCCGCATAAGTGTACCATCATTTAGCTAAAATTAGCAAATTTTGGGGTTAAACAAATCATAGGAGACTAGTTAGGACAAAGGTATAACCTAAAAGGGATTATAAAGTCTCATTAAAAAACAAAATAACAAACATGTTATACTTACCTGCTCTGTGCAGTTGGTTTTGCACAGAGTGGCCCAGATCCTCCTCTTCTCGGGTCCTTCTTCTGTGCTCCTGGCCCCTTCCTCATGTTGAGTACACTTGAGCTGAGTCACAGCTCCCTGTGTCCATTCAGACATGGAGCTACAACCCGGTCTTGCCCCCACTCTCTACTGATTGGCTGACTGACTTTGATTGACAGCAGCAGGAGCCAATAGTGCTACGCTGCTGTCTCAGCCAATGAGGAGGGGAGTCCCGGGCAGCTGAGACACTCCTGAAAAGATCGCTGGATAAAGATGGGGCTCAGGTAAGAAAAGATCGCTGGATAAAGATGGGGCTATGGTAAGTATTAGGGGACAAAGGGGGGCTGCTGCCTTTACAATCTCTTTATTTATTAAAAAAAATGCTCCCAAAAAGTTATGATCCCCATTAATATCAAATAAGAAAGCACTAATCACTTACATAAGAGGCAAAGCATAAAGTGACAAAAGCATTCCCAAGACTAAGCATTTATACCCCTCATGGCCTCCCAGTGTGTGACATCACAGAGGGGCACAGATGCCAGTAATTGGCACTGTCCACACCCTCCTCCTAAACTCCCATGTGCTGTGCATGCAATTGGCAGGGCCAGCAAGGATCTGACAGATGATGCCCCTGACCGCTCAGAGCAAAAGGTCCCTTCCTCTCACTTTTTCCACCCTCTGCATAACAGAAAGGCCAGCTTCATGAGTCAATATGGGAGGCTGTCACTGGGCAAACAGGGATGGCCTGTAATAAAGCAGGGATGGCCTGTGGGACTCATTCTGTCAGTGGCCCTGTCTCCTGCTTCCCAATCTGCCGAACACTGTGGGATTAATGACTGGCTGAGATTAAAGCTTGCAAACATTTTTAGTTTTGCATAGAGTCTAGAGGGATTAGAATACCTGTTTTTTTTTTTTGCTGCCTGAGCCCCGATCCACGAACTTCATCCTCTCTATTTGTCATTGTAATGTATAAACTGGCACCACGACTGGGTACCTCCATTGACGTATGCTCCTAGTGCTTCCCAAGGGCTCCAAGCACTCCACCAGACACCATAACCTCCTCAGACCCCACAAACTGCCGCAGCTTGGTTATCGCTGTCTCTTGCCCACCCTGGACCTATGACTAGGCTCCAGGTTCCAGTGGTTGAACCTCTCTTTCCCCAGAGGTGAAGCAGGAACAGGAACAGTAACAAGCTCTTACAAGAGCTTAGTGATTATTCAAGGGAGTATGAAGAGCATAGCAATCCCTTGTAGCAGATTCCCCCAATAAGAGACAGGACTCTAGATTTAGGGTGAAGTAGAACTCATTTATTGAACAAGAAACTGCCTTTTATACACTTGAGAAGTATGTCAGCCACTACATGAAGAATGACCCAAATAATTACCCAAAACATCACACAATGGTTAGATAATGAGGTACAGCTGACTCATGGCTAATCCCATCTACAGTGCCTTGCAAAAGTATTCATTAACATGCTAATTAACTCAGCGCACTTAAACCAGACTGGAAGAGCAGACTGCCGACAACAAGGCTAAAACAAAACACAATACACATTTATTAGAAGTGTAAACACAGAGTAAATCAGCATAATTACGAGGTGTGGAAGACAGGTGATTGAGCTGATGATATTAGCATCTGCTAGGAGTCTGACTGTGTAAAGCCTTATTGGCAATAGGCAGCTAAGCCTAGAGTCCCAGAGTCTTCATATATTCTTTGAGATAAATTGTTGACAAATATTACTGTCCCACTTGAAGCAATCCAAACTATTAAGTATCTGTCTTTCACTCCCAGTGACGGTGAATACCGTTAGAGCCGGTTCACATAGGCGCGACCCGACTTGCCGGGGCGACCTGTGAAGTCGCGGTGCACAGCTCACACCGCGACCTCGGAGCGGCCGGCAAGGACTTCATATCATTGAAGTCAATGCAGGTCACTCCAGGTCGCCCCAAAGAAGCTCAGGACCCTTTTTCTAAGTCGGAGCGACTTGTGTCGCTCCTATTAGAACGGGTCCTGTGCTACTCTATGGCAGGCGACCCACGGCGACTTGTCAGGCGAACAGGTCGCCTGACAAGTCGCCCCAGTGTGAACGGGGTCTCACAGTCATGTTTACTGTTATCACACATTTGGAATTGTCACCAGACCAAGAAAAGAGGAAAACTCTTCCTATGGGAGTTCTGATGACCCCGACAACAACCATAGATTCCCTCATGTCTCCTTTGGCTATAGGACAGGCAGTTAAGTGAAGTGAAGTGAAATCACCCAAGGACCAAAAAAAAAAAATTAAAGTGGGTTATAACCCTCCCTTACTCTATCCAATTAAAAAAAAAGTTATTTCCCATAGTTCTATTTTAATTCAAAAGTCTCCTGTGGCCCCCACAATGCTCAGTAGTGCCCCCTGCTGACCTCCACATAATTACTGTATCCTGTTGTGATACAAGCGCAAAATAACTAGGGATTTTTACTTGTTTTAATATAGGATAGGAGTCCCTTATTTTTTTTTACTACACAAGGTGAAGTATAAAAAATGACATAACATTTCAGAGGGCCATCCCTTTGTATTCGGTTGCTTATGTTTTTTTCTTGTTAAAAACTTCAGTGATTACTATCTATAACTGCTGAAAGGACTTCAGAGTTGGTTTTATCTTTATTGTTTATAAATCTAATATTGAAAAAAAATATTAAATGTGAATGCTACAGTGGCAGCACATTGTCTGGATGTTGCTTTGGGAAACACTCTGATTGCCTGCACCAACAATCTATGAACAGCTTCCAGTGTTTACTGCAGCTAATTAAATCTAAATATCATAGATTAATGTTATTCAATAGTCACAATAAAGCCAGCAACTTTTTATTCAGTGCAATAAACCTTGGAGTTTATGATGCAGAATTTTCCCTACAGCATTGTATGTATTTCTGTTGTCTTTTAAACTGGTGGGAAAAAAACTAGCTCTTCTAAGTTATAATGCAATGTCTTAGGTGAGTTGGCCATATACAGACATTAATGTGCAACATCCATACTCCTTTTTTAACACTGTACAAAAGCTCTAAAAGGCTTTGCAATGTTCCACTTGACACAAAATGGTTCAGAAGTTTATAAAGAGACCTTTTATGTGCATTACTGCCTTTCCCACTGAATAAAATACGTTTTATGGCATCAAATACTGCTTGCCCATATTGAAGGAACTCTGTGAGTAAAGTGCATTCCTTCCAGGTTTTAGCCTAAGATTCATGCATTAAAACTATAATTCAGTGCTCATTCTAAACATTCTTCATACCAAGAAAAGATGTGTGTATTTAGCCCAGATGGAAGCATATTCTTTGCATGGCACAGCAATCAAAAGCTCTATGTAAAAAAAAAAAACGAAAGTAAACTTCTGGGCTTTGTAGACCTTTTAACATTTTGTTAGTAGAAACACTCATTAGAAATTATTTATTTGAGAAAGTTTGCATAAATAAATGCAGTATGAATACGGTACAGTCTTCACCATTATTATGGTTTTCTTTATTTTTGTCTTTTGACTACTATGGTTTTTCCATTCAAGCTAAACATACACAGTGCTTCTTACCATTTAAGTTGCGCTGTACTCTCTGCTCCTTACACTAATGTATTCTGAGATTCATTTTAGAAAGCAACATCTCAGATTTCAGAGATATCTCAGATATTTTAAAAAAATCAGAGAAAATGTTGATTCACCGAAGGCAAACTGGCTGTTCACTTTGTAAGGAGATTAGCCCCAGTGCATAACCACTTCTGGACCGGAAGTTTCCCCCCCTTAATGACCAGGTCATATTTTGCGATTCGGCACTGCGTTATTTTAACGGACTATTGCGCAGTCATGCGAGGCTGTACCTAAATAAAATCGATGTCCTTTTTTCCCCACAAATAGAGCTTTCTTTTGGTGGTGTTTGATCACCTGTGCAATTTTTATTTTTTGCGCTATAAACAAAAAAAGAGCGACAGTTCTGGAAAAAAATATATATTTTTCACTTTCTGCTAGCTAACATTCCAAAAAAAATTTTAAAAATGAAATTTTTTTAACATTTTAGGCCAATTTGTTTTCTGCTACATATTTTTGGTAAAAAAAAAACGCAATAAGCGTATTTTGATTGGTTTGCGCAAAAGTTATTGCGCCTACTAACTACGGGAAAGATTTATGTCACTTTTATTGTTTTTTTTTTTTTTTTTTACTAGTAATGGCGGCGATCTGCATTTTTTTGCGGGACTGCGACATTGCGGCGGACAGATTGGACCCCTGACTGACATTTTTGACACTTTTGAGGGGACCAGTAACATTACTACAGTAATCAGTGCTAAAAATATGCACCTTTACTGTAATAATGACACTGGCAGGGAAGGGGTTAACAGTGTGGGTGATCAAGGGGTTAAATGTGTACCTAGGGGTGTGTTTCTAACTGTGGGGGGCATGGCTTGTGGAATGACCATAGAGACCTTGATCCTATATAGAAGGATCACAAGGGCTCTGTGATCATTCCACGGAGAAGAACGGTCAGCTGTGTTTACAACAGCTGACCGTCCTTCTCTCTCAGTGGAGAACGATCGTGGGTGTCAGGCGGCAATCGTAGCCGCCTGCCCTGTGCATCAGCTTCCCTGCTGACGAGCGGGGGTGGGAGCGTGCCGGTGGGAGCGTGCCCCCCAGCTGCAGACGCACGACCGACGTAACCCTACGTCGGTTTGTCTGGGGGAGCCATACTGTCGCAGTATATAGGCGGCATGTGGTCGGCAACCGGTTAATGAATGCAGTGAAATTTCACTTTGCAAGCATACCCAATTACCTGCAAGAAAAATAGAAAATGCAGCATTTTTGCTCTACACATGATCTGAGAAAAATTCCCTTGCAAAGTACAACTTCCAATGCAAAGAGTACAGCCTATATACAGAAATATGAGTATTTGATTGTTTGGGTATCAGTTAAATGATTCTTAGATGCTCAGTATTGATACAGTCATTTATAGCATGCTCATGCTCAACCTGTTCCCTATCAATCAGGGTGTGTCTCAAATGTCACTACATGCAAGGTCCACTGTTTATCTTTGCCTTCCTATTCCCTTGGTGAAACACTGGAAATAATGTTCTAGATACCTCCTGTAGGGAAAAAGAGATATTACACTCACCTTTCCTTCAGCTTAGGAAGACAAGCAGTACTGAATCACCAAACCAATCAGTTTTGGTGCGTTTAGAAGCCAAATATGCTTTTTTTTTTTTAAAGAGATGCTGTGGGATATATTTCTTCTCAAGCTAGAACTAGAGATGAGGGTCAAGTTTAGAGGCAAGTAAAGTGTCAGAGCTGGTTCACACTACCACTACCAGAAAGTCGCCCCGTGACTTGAAGAGACTTGTTTAGAGACTTGGAAGAGACTTGTGCACTACTTTGAAGAGACAGGCGACTTTGTCTGTGGGGAATGCCTGGCTAATCTCTTTCTTCTTCCTGGAAAGTCTGATAACAAGTCGTGTCAATTAAGATAAGGAGGCAACTCCCATTGAAGTATATGGGACAGTCGGATCACAGGTCGCTTCAAAGTAGTACAGGACCCTTTTCTGAAGTCGGAGCAACTTCAGTAGTGCCAATTAAAGTGCCAATTAAGACGGCACTGATTGATTAACATTGCTTTTGTTATGTCAAGCTACCTGGGGCAACACAAGTTGCCTCACAAGTCGCGCTAGTGTGAATGGGCTCTTAGGGTTTATATGCAAAAAGTATAGTTGGGATTTTATGCCTTAGGCATTGGTATAGGTTTACTGTTAAGGATCCATGTTGTAAAGGAAGTAGTTTTGCTTGGTTTTTTATTATTAGGGCACTAACTACTGGTAGGTTTAAGGAAAGTTTAAAAGTTGAATATCTTTTGGCACTGAAAACTACCAGTGCTTGCCTCCCAGCATTACAAAATAATCTCCAGTGTTTTTCTATCCCATTGAAAACACAAATAATATATAAGTAACTTGAAATATGCAGCACAGGAATTATTCATTACCATGCACAAATACTGACAGCTGGAAAATGTCCCTCCTTAATATCCACTGTATCCCTCAAAGACCGCCCCCTTCACCATTCAGGTCGTGAGAAAATCCCACCAAAATGTCGGCTAAGTAGGACCACCAGATGAAGGGGGGGGGGGGGGGCTGAATATGATAAGCCATAATAGGTTACTCTTATATCCCATACATACACTGTCTGCTTGCCATAGTTCTCTAATACAGCCATGAGCAATAAAATAATAATACAGAACATGACAGAGTGTTCTAATTGTTTTAATGGGCCCCAATTTTTTCTGTTTGGGTGTCTATAGTACAAGTTCAGCATGTTTTTTTTAAAGAGGAAGTAAACCCTCCTCTACAACTTGTATCTATAGGTAAGCCTATGATAAGGCTTACCTATAGGTACTGTAAATATCTCCTAAACATGTACCGTTTAGGAGATATTTACCTTACATGCAGCCAGTGACGTCACTGGCGTATGCGCTCTGAAGGAACGGCCGCTCGTGCCGTTCCTTCAGAGTCCCGTGCCGTGACTGTCGGCTCTCGCGCGCGTGCGCGGGAGTTACGTCACCGCGGCTCCGGCCAATCAGATGGCCGGATGCTGCGATCCCGGAAGACGGGCGACTGGACATGTCGCCCGTCATAGAGGTGAGTGAGCGGCATGGCGGGGGCTCGTTCTAAGGTAAGTATTGCATAATGAGCTAGTATGTGATGCATACTAGCTCATTATGTCTTTCTCTTGCAGGGTGAAAAAAAAAATAAAAAATGCGAGTATACAACCTCTTTAACTCAACCTGAATTTATAGTGTGATGCTGTATAACCAATATGCATATGCACTTTCAGAAAACAGATACTGAAACATGTAGACTTATCTCTTTATTATGAACCCATTACTTGTGTTTTGGGCTAGCTATGATCCTCTACAATCGACTAATAAATACCGTTGACACCATTCCCAGAGCACTGTTTCTAGCCAGAAACAGACTAGCTGTAAAGGCTGAGGCAATCCACAAATGTACATGAAAATCTTGTCCAATTGGATACCAAAAAATGTATCACTCTCAACAAATATAAAGGAGTCTTATACGCAATTCATGTTTATAAGAGCTGTATTCTTTGAGCAACAGCAGAATCTTGTGACTTTTAGAGGTGCTGTTGGTTGGCTCCTTGTTCCTCGGTGTAAAACATTCCTTTAAACAATGCTCTTACTTTTCATTTTAAAATATTATTTGGTTCTAAAGTGACCTCAAGTATCTGTTTCACCAAAGGGAGACCTTTTTTAACACTGATCTCTTTCTCCTGTCTTTCCTATTATTCCTTACTTCTACTTGTCTCCAGCCCAATATGTTTTTTTGTCCCATTAACAATGGCCTGCCCACACTAGAGCTAGTACCTCCAAAGACTTTCCCCATAGACTGTTCAGGCAGAGGATCCTTTGGAGTTGCAGCTAATAACAATGCACGTGCAGATAGGCATGCATAAAAGGCCATTGACGTCTTCAGGATGGTTATGTACTGTAGCTATTGACATCACTTATGGCCAGAGAAACGCATGCCACTTCCCCATGTTGGAAGACCAGCAACTGGAGTATTGCTGATTGCTATCCTGCTGGAATTAGTTGGGTAGCGATCGAAGCACTGGAGCATTTGGGTGCAAGTTAACCATCTTTGCATGTGATATATTTATTTTAATAAGTTTGTTGCACTATGATCCTGTTTATAGCCTTTTATCCCTGAGCTGATGAGGGCAAACAAACAAGGGACAATAAGGAAGGTGAATACCTAGATCAGTGATGGTGAACCTTGGCACCCCAGATGTTTTGGAACTACATTTCCCATGATGCTCGTGCACTCTGCATTGTAGTTGAGCATCATGGGAAATGTAGTTCCAAAACATCTGGGGTGCAAAGGTTCGCCATCACTGACCTAGATCCTGGAATGAATACACAAGCATATATAGACCCACTCACGGTTTGGGTCTAGAAGTCTGGTGAGTCTCAGTGTGTAAGGGAGATGGAGTAGAACCACTGATGAGCACCATTTGGAGAGCACTTGTTTTTGCACGAAATGTGTGGAGCACATTTAGGAGTTTTGTATATATCACTATTGGCACTATAGTTGGATTATCGATTATGGATGCTTATGGACACAAAGTTTTATAAAAGCATAATATTTTTTTTTGTTTTACAAGTTATTTTGTCATGTAGTATGGATAGTGATGGCATACACTGATATCTACCTAGCACTTATTCAATTTGGTAGTTCCTGTCCATTGTATGCAGTTTGCAAATCTTAAAGGGTAACTCCATGTTCATGGTAAAAAAAAGGCAAATAAAGAAAAAATAATATAGTGTATACAATTGTGACATTATCGTTTTGTATTTGAATGTTATTAAAATTTTCCTTTCATTTTCAATCTGCAGCCACTGTAATTTTCTAAAAATGCAATGCAATATGGCTACCTAAAGATGTTCTGTACACAGAATGTGTTCAGAATGCCCCACAGAAACATAATTTCCTGCTTGTGTGATTGTTAATGCTCACCAATTTTCCTGGAAGTCTGCTCTAAGATACAAGTCAGATTTCAGGTATCCCCTGCAACAAAAATGTCATTTTTGGTGAGATACTCCCAATAGGAACATGTCCAAAGGGATGCAGATCCATCAGCTTTCCTAACTAGTGCCCTGCAGTTGCTGCAGCTGATTGATAATTATGAAACAACTTCCATTAGATTCAATTTCCAACGTACACAGAGAAATACACAGGGATTTCTTCAGAATAACAAAAGGTAGGAATCTGCATCAAAGTTAATTAAAGTCCTTGCAATGCACATAGATCAGCCAGGGGGGGGATGTTTTTTTTTTTTTTTTTTTTTTTTTTTTTTCAAGAAAAGTGGAGTTACGCTTTAATTTTTTTCAAGAAAAAATGTTTAGTTATCAGCTAAGCTATGAAGGTAGATATTTGACAAGTAGGGAGAGATCTACTGATCCCCATACTTGCAGTGACAACTAGTACACCCTTCTTTGTGACTTGGCTAGCTGTGCCTGTTTTGTGAAGTGCTTTCTTCTATCTTCTCAATGAGAAGTAATATTTATCACACTGCAGGGTGGGCCAAAATTGCCCAATTCTCATCCACAGGCTAAATCAGGGTCAGTTGTGTAAGCAGGCCATTAATGGCCACCCTACACCTTTGCAATGACTACTACAAAATCTAGTTATTATTTGAACCAAGTTATGACTACCTTCATGTGGGCATTCAACCCACATATATTCACTCATTAGTATAACGTAACTGGAGAATACAACAGTGAATAAATGTATACTTTCACCACACATGCCTAAAATATGTGCACATTTTTCATTTTTATTCATTTTCATATCTTGGTATTTCACATAAAGGTAGTCATACAGAAGTGCCAGATGCACATGCCCATCTTCCATTTGCCACTAGAGAATTTTTGCATAAGAGGTGGTAACCCAACGGTACCGTGGTTCACAGCTATGTGAGTGAGACACATGTATATGTGCATGTATGGCCAAATGCATATCCAGTAATATCAGAATCACATTTTTTTTACATTGTCCAGCAATATTCTTATTTGACATGCATTTGGTTAAGGTTAAAGCTCGATTGATCAGGGTTAAGTGATTGATCATTAAAGTTATTTATAATTCAGTGCTAACTTAAAACAAGCAGCCTCTAAAGAAAAAAAGTATGCCATACCCATCCCACCATTAATGCCACCAATCTACGCTCTATTGAAGAAATATGCAGTCTGAAAATCTGGTGTATCTGACTCCTTCAGGGCACACTTATACAATATCTTTTTCTTTCTCTCAGTTAAAAACTGAAAGGCCTTTTTACATGCTGATCATCAATAGCAAGTACTCATAATACTGCTACTTAGAAGGCTGCACAGTTTCAGTTACAATAACGTAACTTATGACTGCTGGAATACAAGCAGAAAAGGGCAAATGTTACATCACTCTCCTAGCTATCATTGTCAGTAAGGCTAAGTATATTGTAGTGTACCTGTATAATTTTGCTTTCAGCACTTTTCAGTACATGGAAACAGAATGATCTGACACTGCTTTTTGTGTTCATTGAATTATATGGAAAGTGTCCAAGCAGAGTACTAAGATTCATGCCTTCTTTTCCAGCCACATATCATTCATCCATCAGTTTTAGATCACTTATAGCATCATAAAGCAAGATTCAGCCGGTCAAACTGGGCTTCTGTTTGTCTAAAAATCGAACCCATCTAGATACATTCTAAAAAATGTCCAAAATGTGTTTTCAATACATTACAAAGTATCTAATACCTATTAGCAGTTAGGTATGGTAAAGGTCCATCAGTTTATTTACTTTCTCACAAGTCCATCAGTCCTGTAAAGAAATTGCAATTCCACTACTTGCCATCTTGTTCTCTCTGTCCTTACTTAGAGCTAAATACATAAAATGGGGACTATTTTGCATTTTTAGTGATTCCTGGAGTGCTCGCTATGCTGATCAACAATTGGCCATTTTCAATTTTTTTTCGGGGGTTCCTTACCTTATTTTCAGGGCATTTTTGATTGCACTTTCTCCTTCTCCCCCCTCTGTGGCCACGGCCACCGACATCACTTCCGCCTTTGCATTGCATCCTGGGAGCTGTTTGTCATCACTCCCAGGAGGCTGGAATCAGGAAGAACTCCCAGAATACTCCCTGGAATCAGGAAGAAGGACACAGCAGATTGCACTGCGGCTTCAGATGCCCACATCCAAGATGGCCACGCCCAGACAGCGTTTTTAAAAGTAAGATTTTGACTAAAATCCAATTCTGTACACCTTGTAAGTATGAGAATAGCCGTTCTGTAAAGGGTGATGGATTAGTATTATAGGGGTATTTTTAGTTAAAAAAGGTATTTGAGGCCGTAACTCCGCTTTAAGAAAGTATAAACTTTTATCTTCTCTGTTACAAATTGGTATAGCATCTGTAAACCTGCAGTTGATGATTCAAGCTTCTTCTTGGTCCTAAGTAGGGATGAGGTTCAGGCTGACCATTGAATTTATTTTGTGAAGACAGTGCTATCACCACTTTATCCAACAATTCATATAATATGTAAACAACAATAAAAAGTGCTTCTGTGCCACCAGGGCAAAAAAATAAAGAGTTGAAAAACAAATACAAAACAATAAAAAGTGTCCTGAGTGTAACGGTTTTACGCTATTGGGTTGATTTACTATAGGAACATTTACAATGCACTTGCTCTAGAGCTTAGCAAATCAGGTAAAGCTTCACTTTGCCAAGAATACTTAATCACATTATAAAATAAAATAAATCCTTTCCTTGCACCATTTAGGCGGTACGTCCAATTCAGGCTCCACCCCGCTGACGAAGTCACATGACGTAACGCGTACAGAGGAGGAGCCTACTCGTTGGACGTCAGACCCAGGAAGGTTTGCCTCGTATACGATATCAGCTGTTTGCAGCCTGCACTGTCTGAAGTGCCTGCTCATGTAAGTGCTTTACTTGTGGTTCTTTTAATAAATATTTAAAACTGAGAGCATTAGATTCCTCTCCCTTTCTTTTGCTGAGTGTCATCGCACCCTGAAAGCTGGCTCAGGGGAGGTTGGAGATGCGAAGTGGAAAAGGCAGGCAGTCCATTCATTAATTATGACTCTTATGAGTATATCCCTGAGGTGAGCTGCCATTCCAGCACCAGTCACTGAGAGAGAGCACTAGTCTGAAGTGGTTTGAAGCACGATCTCACTTTTACCTCACTGGATAACTGATTGGGATATTTGGAAGACCCTCTCCTTGTTTAGGATTGGGCTTGGGACTTCTTTCAGATCATTTTGCAATTGCAGTTTTTGTTCATTTTTGCATTATTGCATTTTTGCATTATTGCATTTTCACTTTTGTATATTTATATTGTGAATATTCAGTTCACATTCATCCACATCTTTTGATTTATTTGTATGATTCACATTAATGATATCACTCTCATTGATTTATTTTGATTGATTTAAGATTTTAGTCACTTGGCGCAGCAATATTGATTTATTTTATACTCACTGGTGGAATGTGTTAACACTGATTGCTTACAGCTAGAATATATATTTTGTTTTTGATTATTGTGGTTTGCGCTGATTACTACACATTTTTTGACTAAATCACATTGATCACATGCAACGAAAATAAAAGACAGCATTTTTGCTTGTACATGATTAGATGATAGAAATCAGCAGAGCTTCCCCTCATTTCAGAGCTTCCACTCAGAACTAGAGCAAGTTAGTAAATAAACGTCTATGAATACCCTGCTTCTCCACTAAATACCCTGGGTTTGGTGGCTGAGTGCTCATTTTGGGATAATCACTTGTGACGGTTCTGAGGAAAGATCCCTTGCACCCCTGTGAGAGCTGCATGTTTGCGTTCACATGTGCATTTTCTGGTTTGATATTACCAGCCATTATTTCTGGTCAGTCATTTAGCAGATTCTGGAGGTGGATTATCCGCTGAAGGTGGAGCATGTCTTGAGATGGGATCCATTTTCATATTTATGATATAGATAAGCTCAGGACTTTTTTATCATTTTGTATTGTTTTTTTCAACACTATTTTTTGCACTGGTGGCACAGAAGCACTTTTTTATTGTTGTTTACATATTCTATGAATTATTGGATAAAGTGGTGATAGCGCTGTCTTCACATAATGCACTATATTCGATTGTATTCATAGCACACAGATATCTGCTGCTCCAGAGAATATTGGTATTGGACATTTTTCTCTGTGGCACAATTCTTACAATTTTTTCATTATTTATGACCATGAGTTTAACCTGATCCCAACCTGTTCACACTTCTCTAAACAGGTAAATAGACAGGCCAGATTTAGCCAATTCACTTTCCTGCTTGACCTTCCAGCTGATGCAGCAGGAAGTCATTCATTTTGGTAACAATAGCCCTACCACCACTAAATGACAGTTTTCTCTTGGCTTATTTTTAAATTGTAAAGAAGCCAGCAGGTAGCCTAGGCCATGGCCATATTGGGTCAATGACATCACCTAACATCCCCAGCTATTTTTTTTACATTTAGCATCAATTCAGGGATCTGTCATATGCCATGGGAGTAGCAAAAGGAGTAGCAACAGAAATTGGATACATCAAGGGACATTGTTTATCTTTTATTTAACTTTTTTTTATAAAGAAACATATATTTTTTTTTGTGGTATCTGAGTTTTTATTTCCCTTTCAACATGTTTTTGTAAATGTACTATGAAACCCACACTCATTCACATAATTAGAAGATATCTGGTAGCCATCCTATTTTAACCACTTTAAGACCGGAAGGATTTGCCCCCTTCCTGATCAGCCCCTATTTTGCGATTCGGCATTGAGTTAATTTAATGGCCAATTGCTCGGGCATCCCGGAACTAACTGCACTGGCGTGGAGCCAGTCGGCAGCGAACATCGGCTGTTTCCCCGTCGCTTTATTCCAATGATGTGCCTAGCTTTTTCTTCACAAATGTGAGTGCAACTTGTCCTTTATATCTGAATAAATGCTTTTAAAGACGTATTACACTATTGGAGGCATTTTGTTATTACATGTTGTTCGGCTTATGAGGAGCATACTGCAAGAAGTGGATAACGAACCTGGAGCTGTTTGGACTATACATGTCACGTTTTCCTGCTGGCCCAATTTAAACCTATGCATTTTTGCTCAATTGTGAGAACAACTGAGCAATAAGGTTTGGTGAGTTACCACTTCTTCCGTTCTTTACCCCTGGCACTTGGTGGTGGATAAGGAGGTGATTCTGATAGAGTGTACGATTTTCATCGGCTGTTTATAGGGACAAGGTGCTTTGCCTGCCAAGGTCCACCCCATGCTGAGGGTATGTGTCCTAGAATCATTCAAGAGGTGGGCCACATGGTTACTGACACCCCCCCCCCCCCTTCCTGGCAAACCAGGTTGAATGCTCAGATACGGGTCTGGTAATAACTTTTTTTTTTGTGGGGTTTTCCCCTAAAATCAATTCCAAACCAGAATGCTGGTTGATTTGATTAAACTGCCAGGTAGTAAGGAAGTGATTTTTAGGACACTGGTTTCTCCCTGAATCATGTACTAGTGACCTGCATAACAGAAAGTTGTCATTTTTCGGTAGTATTATTATCACTAATAAAAAAAAAAGACTTCCAGCTGCTTCCTGCTGGAGTTTAAGCTGGGCTAACAGGCCAACAATGAATATAGACAGTTACTCGCATCAGAGACTGGAGAAAATCAGGACATGTGCTAATTTTAATGCTATAAAGACTCCAGTACAACATACTTTAATTCACACCCCTTAAACAGAACACTAAATTCTGAAAGTTTATAGCATGAGCTATAAGAACAATACTTTTTAGGGATACTCATCTTAAATAAGAAGAAGGACCCCACGTTTAATGTAAACTGCTAGGCAATACGGTATAAAATGATTGGTCTGATTTTTAGAAACACGTTTAATTTAACAATCGTAGACACTGTAAGCTTCTATATCGTGAACAAAGTGCTTGCAGAGAGAGCACTGATTTGTTTTCCTTTTAAATCAGATTTTATTTTTGAAAATTTCACTGATATGAACACTTGATGCAAGTGCCTACATGAAACCTTGAGGGTTCCTCAAGACCCCTCTGAAAAAGATAGACAACTAAGTTATCCAGCTGACAGTTCATCTGTACAAATGAGCCTCTTTAATGTTAGTAAAAATAGTGGCCTATGTGTTTCTGGTGTCACCAAACAGATTTTCAGGGAGTCTCCTACTGGAACAAGTTAGTATAGGCTTGACACACTCCCACCTCTGCCTAACCCAGCCCTGTACAATAACAGCCCATGAGGACCTTTGCATCCTAGTAAGTTGCATGTACGCACAGGGCCGGACTGGGTATGAAAACCAGCCCTGGAAAAAAATGAAATACCAGCCCCATAGCATTGCGTCATTATACCAGCGCAATATTATTTTCAGCGCAACGTCCCTCCCCCTAATACAATGCTGATCCCCCTCCCCCTAATACAATACTGACCCTCCCTCCCCCTAATACAATGCTGACCCTCCCTCCCCCTAATACAATGCTGTTCCCCAGGCCCCTCCCCCTTATAAAATGCTGACCCCCCTCCCCCTAATACAATGCTGTTTCCCCCCTATCCCTAATACAATACAGACCCCTCAGTAAGCCCCCCTCCCAGTACAGACCCCCCAGTAAGCCCCCCTCCCAGTACAGACCCCCCAGTTAGCCTCCCTCCCAGTACAGAGCCCCCAGCAAGCCCCCCTCCCAGTACAGACCCCTCAGCAAGCCCCCCTCTCAGTACAGACCCCCCAGTAAGCCCCCCTCCCAGTACAGACCCCTCAGTAAGCCCCCTCCCAGTACAGACCCCTCAGTAAGCCCCCCTCCCTGTACAGACCCCCCAGCAAGCCCCCCTCCCAGTACAGACCCCTCAGCAAGCCCCCCTCCCAGTACAGACCCCTCAGTAAGCCCCCCTCCCAGTACAGACCCTTAGTAAGCCCCCCTCCCAGTACAGACCCCTTAGCAAGCCCCCTCCCAGTACAGACCCCTTAGTAAGCCCCCCTCCCAGTACAGACCCCTTAGTAAGCCCCCCTCCCAGTACAGACCCCTCAGTAAGCCCCCTCCCAGTACAGACCCCTCAGTAAGCCCCCCTCTTAGAACAGACCCCTCAGTAAGCCCCCCTCCCAGTACAGACCCCTTAGTAAGCCGCCCTCCCAGTACAGACCCCTTAGTAAGCCCACCTCCCAGTACAGACCCCTCAGTAAGCCCCCACAGTACAGACCCCTCAGTAAGCCCCCCTCCCAGTACAGACCCCTTAGTAAGCCCCCCTCCCAGTACAGACCCCTTAGTAAGCCCCCCTCACAGTACAGACCCCTTAGTAAGCCCCCCTCCCAGTACAGACCCCCCAGTAAGTCCCCCTCCCACTACAGACCCCTTAGTAAGCCCCTTCCACTACAGACCCCTTAGTAAGCCCCTCCCACTACAGACCCCTTAGTAAGCCCCCCTCCCAGTACAGACAGACCCCTCAGTAAGCCCCCTCACCTGCAATCACATCACATGCTGGCGCATGACGTCTCGTCTGTGTCACAGGAGGAGGGACCATCCTTGGCGCCGTGACAGACATTCTTCAGCAGCCGCCAGCCACAGCCAGTCAGCTCGCCTCAGCTCATGCACCAGCACCGCCGGCAATCCGCCGCGCAGGGGCGGCCGCCTCGTGACGTCACGCTGCTCACAGCGGCTGACATAGAAGAGACGGAGCCCGCCTGCAGTGGCCAACCATCATCAGCGGCGACCAGCAAGTGGCCCCAATCAATGCAGTGGCCACCAATGCTTAAAGCGGCGATGCGGGCGGCCTTGTCTTAAAGCGGCCCCAGGGCCGGCGGCCCACCGGGAAATTTCCCGGTATCCCGATAGGCCAGTCCGGCCCTGTGTACGCTCATGTATAATGCTCTTTTTTTTACATGCTAACATGCATTGCGTTAAGGTAGAACGTTCAAATAAACAGGCTAGCATTGTACCAAACATTCAAAAAGTTGACTATCACCATTTATGGGAATGCAGCTCACCACAACACATGTTAGAATCATTCAAAGTAAATGAATAGCACTGAAACCCTTAAGCATATGTAACCTAATGTAGCACACCACGCCGGAAAAATAGTTATCTTTGATGCTAAACTTACCCAGCCAAGAATTATTGTTTTGTTGACAAAGGACAGTACAGTTAGGAGTCAATGGTTAATTGCCATACTGTCCACATTTTTCTGATCTTCTCAAAAACTGTTTTAAAAAAATTGATGAACAGCAAGAAATGTGCTAGGCATTTTCGAGGAGCTTGCTAATCACATACACACCATATAATGTCTATAAGTTTTAAACAAATAGCAAAAAATGCAAATGCTGGTAAATTTTGCTTTTTATTCCGGATTAGGAAAACTGCTTCTCTCACCACTGTTTTTTCCCATTTCATATTTACTTCCTAATATTATATACATAGGCAAAAATAGCTGGATTTGATTTAAAATGTGTGTCTAATAACCTCCCTTGTACTAAAGAGTTAACAGTTTATTTCCAGCAGACAAAAAGTAATTTTCTACAACAAAACCAGAAGAATAAGTGAATGGTTCATTGAATAGCATGGTAATGAGCTGCTGGATTCTTTTAATTTATTTCCAACAGCTGTGAGAAGCCGTTAATGTACAGGTGGTAAACAGTTGGCATTTCTAATTCAGGCACTTTAGTCTTATCAAAACAAGGAATAAAACTAAATGAAGACAAATGATTAGCAGAGAGAAGGCTGGTCACAAATATGAATGACCTCACCACATTGCATAAAGCAAATAAGCAAGGCTTTAGGAAGAAATGTACATAGAAACTCACAGTGGATACAAGAATACTGCATGCACTTTACACACACACATGTGAAAGCATAACACATTCACTGATCCTTCCCTTCCTCCACTGACTCCTAATATCTTCCTGATAACACAGAGTCTATAAAATTTGGCTTTGGTGTGTATAGCTAGAGAGGTTTTTTTTTTTTTTTTTTATTATTATTTGGAAGGTGCACACTGTCCAGACAGAGGGTCAGGGGTCTTGCAGTCTCATAGGTCAGTCAGAAAACTCCTACTACAAGCGTTAACTAGTGCTGGGTTGAACACTGATAGAAGTCACAAGAGTACTCTAAAGCCCCGTACACACGTACCGATGGTCGGCTTACAAATGTTCCTCTTTTCTCCCCGGGATGTCGGTGTCTGCTGAAAAGTGCAAAGACAGCACAAGGACAGCACAAGAATTTTGTCCGCCGACTGCAGAAGTGATGTCATGTAATGGTTAACTTTCCCTGTGTTTTCTATTTTCTGAGCATGCCCAGTCTTGCAAATCTGCGGTCTGTCGGCCGAATTGTGTACTGACAGGCGAACAATCGTCCGTTCTGGTGTCGGCATACAAATATTTTCATGTTTGCACGAAAGACTTTTGTCCGCGGATTGTGCGCAGACATCTGTCGGAGGCACCATACTAACACGCGTACAATCGGCAGATCCTTCGTCCACCGACGTTTGTATGCCGACGATCGGTACGTGTGTACGGGCCTTTACTGCTGAAAAAAGGTATTTAGAAGTTTATATTTACTAAAACTATTGCATTTCCATGTTGTGTGTAATGTGAGAGACCAGATATAGTGAATGCAGGGTCCTGGGTTTAGTAACACTTTAAATGAGATTGTTTACACAATACAGGTAATATTTTAATAAAAAATTTACTTTTGCATTTCCTATTTTATCCCAAAGGTGTTCTCTCGGGTTGAGGTAAGGACTCCATGCAGGCTGGTCAAGTTCCTCCACCCCAAACTCACTCATTCATGTCTTTATGGACCTTGTTTGTGCACTGGTGTGAAGTCATGTTGGAACAGGATGGAGCCATCCCCAAACTGTTTCCACAAAGTTGGGAGCATAAAATTGTCCAAAATGTCTTGGGATGCTGATGCCTTAAGAGTTCTCTTAACTGGAACTAAGGGGTCAAACCCAACCTCTGAAATACAACCCCACACCATTATCCTCTCTCGACCAAATGATTTAGACCAGTGAACAAAACAAGGTGCATAAAGACATGGATGAGTGATTTTGGGGTGGAGGAACTTGACTAGCCTGCACAGAGTCCTGACCTAAACCCAATAGAACACCTTTGGGATGAATTAGAGCAGAAACTGCAAGCCAGGCTTTCTCATCCACATGAGTGCTTGACCTCACAAATTAACTTCTGGAAGAATAGTTAAATATTCCCATAGACACATTCCTAAACCATGTGGACATATTTTCCAGAAGAGTTGAAGCTGTTATAGCTGCAAAGGGTGAGCCAACTTAATATTGAACCCTACGGACTAAGACTGGGATGCCATTAAATTTCATGTGCATATAAAGGCAGGTCTCCCAATACTTTTGGTAATATAGTGTGTATATTTAGTGTATATATATACCTGTATATAGCAAATTTCAACCTAGAATGTGCAAATTTGCAGAAAACATATTTTCTGCATATCACTGACAGAACTGTAGGACAAAATGGTAGTTGAGTGATTAGGAAATCGGGGTCACTGCAAACATTTTGTTTCCCAAGTAAGACTTTTTCCTTTGAAGGACATTCGCACTAGTGATGAGCCAAACACCCCCCCCCCCCCCCCGTTCGGTTTGCACCAGAACATCTCGTACAGGGGAAATGTTCTAGCGAACATACGAACACGAACAATCACAAATCCTAATTTTGAAGGCTTAAATGTAAGTGACTATTAATCACCCGCTGGCCAGGGGAGATTCAAACCCATAGCCTCTAACCAACTCTAATATTAATTATGGATATTAAATAAAACCTATTATATTAATTATGGATGCGGGGACTCGAAGTTCCCACGAAGAAGCCCATTTGTTCGCCATTCGGCGAATGGGCGCACAAGCAGTGTTCGAATCGAACTTAGGTTCGACTCGAACACAAAGCTCATCACTAATTGGCACTAATGTATTCCTTATCTTATGGATGCTGTTGTCAGGAAATTCTTCTTCCCACAAACACCAACACCAGGACGTACTTCCTTCCACATACACTGATGCAAACACATTCTTTCTCCCCTGAAATCCACACTGGGGCCTTTCTCCATTCATTGGATGCTGGTGTCAGGGCATTCTTCTTCCCACAGACACCAATGCTGAGGCATTCTTCTTTCCACAGACACCAACGCTCCACCAACTGAAAATCAACATTGGAGCATTCTGCCTCCCACTGACCAAAGATCCTTGGACATTCTTCCTTCCACTACCATTTGGGCATTCTTCTTCCCAGTTACCTATGACACTGGTAGCCTCATGATCACCCTTCAGTGTGGCATTCTTTGCAAAGATCATTAAAGTATAATTAAGGCAAAACTTTTTTTCTTTAGTATTGGATAGTGGAGAGAGAATAGAACATTTGTCAGTTTTTTTTTTGCAGTCTGTGCCCCTGATAAGGAGATTCACCCTCTCTATTTGTCCTTTTTTTTTTTTTTAAACATATTTTATTGTGAATTTTCAGCACATGAACAGATATAATAACAGGTGTTACGATGCATAAGGTACTTCAAGAGGGACAACCAGTAAAACAAAATGTCGAGTACCAGAAATAAACCAATCAAGTCTCAGTGGCTTGGAGTAGTGTAGCAGCCTGCAAATCATAAGGTAATACAGGAAACCACATATTAATAATGATGCATTGCGACTAACTTTGTGCTAGAGAGGGGAGAGGGGGGGGGGGGTTGGATGAGATGGGGAGGGGAGAGGGACGGAGTGCGAGAGGGTAAAAAAAGGGGGGGGAGGGGGGTGTGAATAGGATGGTAAGGGATAAGAGAAAGGGAAAGGGAACCAACACAAGAAGTGAAGACCATTATACCCGACATCATGAAACTAGATAACAGTAACAGTAACAGTAATCCTAACTCATGAGGGTTGGGAGGGGGCTCAAGAAAACTAAGGTCGAGTCCTGGGCTCCAGGAAGCTCTCAATTACATGTAATGTCGGGCTGAAGGTAGGCCATTGGTGTAATAGCATGAAAAAGAGGTACTAGGTGAGCCCAGGTGATGATTCCAGTTGTCACAGGCTGTATAGGTACGGAGATATAGGATTCCCAGTGTAAGAGATGAGTGAACAACCAGCCTCGCCAGAAGCTGCAGTATAGGTACAAGTGGTGAAAGAAGTGTTGTCGTGTCCTTTTAAAATTTCAGAGAGACGATGGCTCAACGGCTAGAAAGTCTGAGGAAAGCGGTGGAAGTTCACTAGTCATCCATCAATGACTCACAGTCGACAACGGGTGTAGGAAAGCAGCCCACTTGCGATTGAACTTGGTTAAATTGGGGGAGGTGGAAGTTTTATTTTCAAGGACTTCCCTGGCATACAGTTGCTCCAGGCCTACGATCACCTCAGCCAGATTGGGGGGCACAGGTTGTATCCATTTGGCCAGGATAGCTCTCCTAGCTATCATATAGCAGGTAGTCAGCCAAAGTTTATGTGACTGGATGAGGAGGCATTGTCTCTTAGTTAGCTTAGAGAGGAGCAAAACCAAGTTTCCGAACAGGAGTGTGTAAGGATTGCCAAGAGGAGTCAAGCCCGTTATGGTGGTGACATAGGATTCAACTGAGGACCAGAAGGCTGTGATGTGGGGGCAGGACCAGACTCTATGTGCGAGAGTAGGTTTGGGGGTGGAGCAAAGTGGGCAGCAAGTCGAGTGGAGGCCTAGGTTGGACCGTGAGTATGGGACATAGCTGCGGTGCATTATTTTAAATTGCTGTTCCCTCCAGAATTTGTTGGTGATGGCCTTGTGCGTGGCCATGTATCCAGCCCGTATAAGTTGTAGGGCGTTTGGATCAGGGAAGTCTTTTTCCCAGGCGGTAGAGAAGAAAGTCGACTTGCTGAGTGAGGGGGAGGACAGTAGGGTTTTGTAAATGTCCGAAATTTTGTGAAGATCCTGTTCCAGAAACTTGTCAACTATGGTCCGCTTGAACCCGAGCATCTGGTTAGGGCAGTTTTTAACCATAAAGCTAATAGCCTGCTTGACTCCCAGTGTGTGGCCCATGGGCAGTTTAAAGCGATCTGCAATCACGGTTGTAGGTAGGGGGGTACCCAATTCTGGATCAAACATTTGGGCAAAATAGAGGAGATTCTGGGTTTTCCAGTCTTGGAATGGGTGGTAATGTTGTGCCTGCGGAAAAAGAGGGTGTCCCCGTACGGGCAAATGAAGCGACATGTTAGGCAATGCTTGAGTCTTGCGGAGTATTTCTCTCCATGCAATGGTGGTGTCTCTGATGAGGACATTGTTCTTCAGGTGAATCGGGAGGTCACTATGTTTGCAGTGTAAAAGGGCAGCCAGGTCATAGGGTGAGGACAATTGGAATTCAAGTTGGAAGTTAGAGTACCTGGAAGTTTTGCCAATCCAGTCCAACCCCACTCTGAACACACAAGCAAGATTGTAAAGGCGGGCGTTAGGGAGTGCCAACCCTCCCTCCCTCCTCGGCAGATACAGTTTCTGGAGGGCGATGCGAGGCCTCCTGCCTTTCCAAAGAAAGATGGTGACAGCTTTCGTCAGTCTCTGCACATCTTTGTGCCTCACCAACAGGGGTATTGTCTGAAGAGAGTACAGTAATTTTGGAAAGCCCACCATTTTGTAAAGATGGCATCTGCCGAACAGGGAGAGCGGAAGGCCCATCCACGTGTCCAAAGTTGAGACAATCTTAGTGATAATTGGGGGGATATTTAGATGGTAGATAGATGAGGGAGTGCGACCAATTTTGATGCCTAAGTAGGTAATAGACGTCTTTGCTATTGAGAAATTTGGAGTGAATGGCCATGGATTATGTTTGCTGTGGCGGAGAGTCCCGACCACAAGCGGAAATCTTCAAAGATTTCATGGACCAGCTAGGAGTCCCGGACAGGGTCAGATGTAAATATAAGAATGTCATCTGCGAATAAGACTATGCGGAGATCGGAACTTCCGATAGGGATACCATGAAGACCAGGGTGGTGTAAAATAAATCTAGCCAATGGTTCGAGCGCTAAGTTAAACAGGAGAGGGGATAGTGGGCATCCCTGCCTGGTACCCCTACGCAGTGAGAATGGGGCTGAAATATGGCCATTAGCCACCACGTTCGCCGAGGGGTCCGTGTACATAGCTTTGACAAGGTGGACAAAGGGGCCTCGGAACCCAAACAGTTGCAAGACCATATGAAGCCAATCGATGTCCACCATGTCAAAGGCCTTTTCTGCATCTAGAGAAATAATTGCCATGTCAGAAGACTGGATAGTTTGAGAAACCTCCAGGGCCGCTAGGACTTTTCGGATATTGGCTGTGGCTGACCTGCCAGAAGTAAAACCCGCTTGGGCAGGGTGAATTAGTGTGGGCATAATGGGAGCTAGTCTGGTGGCTATGATTTTTGAAAGAATTTTACCGTCTAGATTCAGGAGAGAAATGGGGCGATATGAGCCAGGGTCAGTGGGTTCCTTCCCCGGTTTTGGTATCAGCTTGACGTGAGCCTGGAGACCCGTCGGGAAGTAGGGATGGCCTTCTAGTATGTGTTGGAAAAGGGATATAAGAGTGGGCGCTATGACCTCTACCGATGCTTTGAAGAAATCAGAGGTAAAGCCATCAGGGCTTTACCTGGGGGTAACTGTGCTATGTGCTATGGTATGCTATGGTATTCTTAATTTCTTCAAGTGAGATTGGAGCGTTCATGGAGTTAAGTAAGTCTTCCTCTATGGTGGGAAGGTCAACCGTGGCCAGCCATGATTCGGCTGCCTGGGCGTCATGGGGTTCTAAACTGTATAGGTCAGAAAAAAAATTTGAAAGGATCTCTGCGATCTCCTTGGGAGAGGTGGTCAGTGAACACTTTCCCGATTTTAATGCTTTTATGTGCGTGGGGTGTAAGTGCCTTTGCACAATTTGGACAGCAATTTGCCCGGTTTGTTGCCATATCTATGATATTGAAGGTCTTGCATGGACGAGTACACTTTCTCCTGTGCCGCTGCCCAAGTGTCAAAAGCCATTTTTGCTTCCTGCCAATGTTTTCTAGTAGACTGGGTATTGGACTGTGACAAGTCCAATTGGGCGTTCCGTAGGCGGACACTAGCTTCAGTGTAGGTTTTCCTAATGGCCTTTTTCCGACCAGCGGCGTAGGAGAGAATGCGACCCCTCAACACAGCTTTCCCCGATTCCCAGAACAGGGTAGGGTTTGAGGCGTGCAATGCGTTGGTGGTTGAGAACTCTTGCCATGTGTCATCAATTATTTTTGCTAATTGGCCATCGTGGGCCAGAAAGGAGGGGAACCGCCAGCCAGACGCTGGTGGCCTGAGGAATGCGTCCAGAAGGTCAACTGAGACGGGGGCGTGATCAGAGATCGCTAGGTCGTGTATTGTGGAGTCAGTGATCAGGGGCAGTATTGAGGAATTGGCAAAGAAATAATCTATGCGGGAAAGGGAATTGTGAGGATTGGAGAAAAATGTAAAATCCCTACCATCGGGGTGGAAAAGACGCCAGGCTTCCGTTAGTTGAATGTGTTCTATAAAGTCAGGCAAATAGTGGGGATTGGAGGACTGGACAGGCGGCAAGGATGGTGCGGGGTGTGATCTGTCCTCCCTAGCATACATGACCGCGTTCATGTCTCCTGCAAGAAGTAGAGGAGAGTGAAGATGTGGAGCTAACTGGGAAGCTAGATCGCGGAACAATTGTTTCATCGGGGAATTAGGGGCATATGTTGTAGCGAGAACCCATTCCCTCTGGCCTGAGGATAAAGTGACTGCTATGAACCTACCATCTGAATCCGAATGGGATGAGATGACCGTGCATGGGTAATTTTTATTGATAAGGATTAGAACGCCGGCTTTACCCTTAGCTGCAGGTGATCCCAGGACCTGTCCTACCCAGAGCTTACGCATGCGCGTAAAGTCCTGTTCAGGGAGGTGAGTCTCCTGAAGGACCGCTATGTCGGTTTAAAGCCGTTTTAGGTGGCGAAGAATCACCATGCGTTTATGTGGGGATCACAAGCCCTTCACGTTCCATGAAACTATCCTAACCATTGGGGGGAGCAAGTGGGATATAGGGTAGCGTAGGACATATATCTAATTGCGATTACTGTTGAAACGTCATGGAGAGAAGGCTTTGAGAGCGTGAAGGTGGGGAGGAAAGTAGAATGGCGAAACTTGCACAATAACAATAAGACAGTACAGGTCAGTAACATGGCACTTACGTGCCTGTGGAAGCATGAACTTCACTTGTTCCCACATGTGAACAACCGCCTACAGTAGCGCTACCGGGGAATGTCAGACCAGGGCCCTAGCGGTGAGCCCACAACCCCACTCACAGTTAGATGAAGACGGTAAGATGTGTCCGACTCTCACGTCCCAGTCTGCAGATCGGGCCAACCCCGCATTAGGTGTGCAGACAATCCTCGGTAGCACCCTATGAGGAGGTGGAGAAGAGAAGGTAAAGGCAAACATTCATTAACAAGCTTATGGTAGAGGACGTGGGTCCAAACAAGGGAGTGCGACAATCAGAGCATCCTGCTGCATGTTAGGGAAAAGATGGTAGGTAATCACCCAAGATGAGAGCCATAGCAAGTATGAAGGGGGGGGCCGCTTGCAGCATTACAGACTAATGCGTTTTCTCGCTGGTAGTGCTAGTGCAGGCTCCCCTAGCAGTATCAAAACAGGAGGGATGTGATTACGATGTTCAGGAGAACAGCAGCAGATTCCAGGGCAAGGTTGTATGAGGAAAGGCGATCACTCTGGTTTGAATTTCCCGGATAGATCTGTGAGCCTCAACTTTTTTGCCGGGTCTTTACGTGGGCTGCGTTGGTCCCTGGGGTGTTGATGTCTGATGGAGGATTGTGTGGGTGGTGTGGATGTGTCCATTGGTAGACGCAGGTGGGAGTTGAGGTAATCCCAAGCCCCATCCGGGTGAGTGAAGGATTTGGAGTGGCCCGAGGAATCCGTGAACCGCAGTGTTGCAGGATACGCTAGGGTGAATTTTATGCCCTGTTGATAGAGGCCGTGGCAGATGGGTTGCAGAGCTTTGCGGCGTCGGGAAACCTCTTGCGAGTAATCTGCAAAAATCAACAGTTTGTGGCCGTCTATTTGCAGGGATTTGGAGTTGTGATAGGATTTCATTAGATTGTTTCTGTCAGCAAAGTTCAAATATTTCACTATCACCGGGCGAGGGGTGCGTCTCTCATTAGATGGGGGCCCCACTCGGTGTGCACGTTCTGCCACACACAGATTTGTAAGTCCCATGGCCTGGGGGATACGCTGGGCACACATGTCCATCAGGGAATCTGCACCGTAGGATTTCGGGAGGCCTATTATGCGCAGGTTATTTATGCGCGACCTATTTTCCAGGTCGTCCACTTCATCTAGGAGATATTGTTGCGTCTGTTTAAATAGCTTCTCCTGGTGAAAAGAGGCTTGCGTCTCTTCCTCAATTTCAGCCACTCCGCTTTCAAGTTCCGTGAGCCGCAGTGCGTGCTCGCTGAGGTCCTTCCTTATCTGTGTGATCCCAGCAGCCATGGCTTTGTCCACCGCTGCTGCAATTTGCGGGGACAGCAGGGCAGCGACTGCCTGGGCAATTCCCTCATAATGTGCAGGGGACATCACGCCGGGTGGCTCAGGGGTGGCCGCCATATCAGGTGAGCTGGGCACAGGGGGATGCAGGCTGAGTGGCAGGGCCGCGCCCTCCGCCATCTTATCTGACAGGGTGGCGGCGGGAGAGCAGTCAGTGCGGGTTGGAGGGGGGGGCGGCAGCCGGTCCGTGAACGAGAAACTTGTCCATCGGCAAGTCACCAAGGCAGCGGAGGTAGCGTGGGGAGCCGCTGAATCACCGATCGGGTGATTTAGCCGGATTTATACGCTGATGCGCCCGGAGCCGCTACTTCTCGCTCCCTCACATCTGGCGCCGGAACCGGAAGTTCTATTTGTCCTTTTTACCAATATAAACAAAACTGGAAGTAAAAGAGAATACCAAACTTTGAGTTGTCTTCAAAAAAACGAATAGAGGGGAAATCTTCCAATGGGGACACTAGTTCTGGTGCCCCAGGGTTCCCCTAAGAATTCCCTTAATTTGCAGGGATTTCCTCCCACTTCCTGGTTGGCTATGGGACAAGAAGTGAACAGAAATCCCTGCAATGGGACACAGATAGTGAAAAGAAATCTGACAGGGGTTATAACTATTAATCAACCGATATTGTTTTTTTTACTGCCGATACCGATGTTTTGGTCATCGGGTATCGGCCGATATTTTCGGACATTAAAAAATTATTATTTTTTTTGTAATGTCCACAGGTACTGTGGTGGAGGGATCTGGGGGGGTCTAAAATACCCCAAACCCCTCCTCTGCACTTAAAAGTTTGGCTGTTTTGAATGTTGTAAGTTTTATTAATTCGGCGCCGCCAGTACCGGGAAGTGATGTCATGTCATGACATCGCTTCCAGGTACTCGGCGGCGCCGAATTCAAAGAAATGGAGACCCGGTCAGACGGCAGCAGTGCAGATGGAGACCCGGTCAGGCGGCGGCGGTGAAGGTAGGATGCCCGCCCTCTCCCGCTCCTTGGAATGACAGCCGAGCGGCTTCTCAGCCGCATCGGTTGTCATTACAAGACAGCCGACCGTCAGCTATGGACACCGGTACCAGGGTGATGCCTCTAGCTGCAGGCATCACCCCAGTACAAGCACTTTCCCGAAATATCGGTAAATCAAAATGCTGATTCCAATATATCGGGCAAAGTGCATATCGGCCCTCGATATATCAGCTTTGTCGATAATCGGTCGATCACTAGTTATAACCCTCACTTACTCTATCCAAAATGTTGCCTAAAGTTCCACTTTAAGTTTAGAAAATTCTAATATTTAACTTGATAGACACCAAGAAGTCTGAAGTAGCAAATCTTTTTTTTTTTTGCCACCCTTTAAAGAAAAGCATTCAAAATACAAGTAAAAGGTAGAAGCTATTAGTCTTTTTGCAAGAAGAATTTAACAAATTAAAAAAAAAAAAAAACAGCTCATGGCATTTCGTATAATAGAACAAAAAAAAACAAATATTTGAAAAAAAGTATGCATAATGAGTATGTGCTTAGGCATTTAACATGTCTGTGAAATTGTCTGCATAACAACGCATTCAAGCCCTGTCTTTAGTGTCCAGACTTTACATGTTGAAACGTCATTGTTCTTCTTGAAGGGTACAGCTCACAGCAGTCAAATGAGAAAGTAATAGGCTGAGTGTGGCCTCATTAGAGACATTAATTTACAATTCATGATTGTCACATAAAACATGCAAATTCACTATAGATCTGCAGGAAGCAAAATCAATGAGAAAATGTAGAGCTACAAGCCAAAAGAATATTGCAAACAAACACTGCATCTAAATATTTGCTGGTAAAAAAAAAAATTACCTCAGTAATTTAACCCAGTAAGGCCCAAATGAATTACAAGCATTGTGTGTATATGGATGCTTGCATACATTAATGTATTTCAGATTTGATTATCTCTTATAAGAAGTCAATGCTGTTACTCACAGTATTGTAGAAGTGGGATTTTCTGTTGCTTTTAGTACCACCTCACCATGGCCTTACTGGTTGCCATAAGGAGCTGCAGATGAACTGGATCCCCTACTTCTGCATTGCCAGGCACACCACATCTTCACAGGCACTCCAGAGTCAGAGAACAGTCCATGACTTATGTCTTTTCAGCTTATGTCTTCTCCTCAACCTTATTGAGGGTTAATAACTTGGATAGGGATGGGAGGTTATGGGATGCCCACTTGACTTCAGCAACAAAACTTTGGCAACAACTTCAGGGAGATCTTTCCTATATACAGTCTATATACAATCTCTATATACAGCTTCAACTTCTTCCTCCAGCACACAGTTTATTGCTTCAGCTATGTCACTCTGTGATGATCTGACAGGCTCCAGTCAGATGTAGCAACAGCCCTTTACAGGCAGGAACTATGAGTGTAGAACAGTAGAGTGGCACAGCTTATACATTCACATCACTTCCTCCCTGTAGTCACTGGTCCCAGCACAACCTTTTCAGGCCATGCTAGACCTCCTGGCTTGAGCAGCCCCCAGTCTAACTCTCAGCCCCAGTCCTCCAGAATTACTCTCTTCAGACCACCTGGCTGACTCACAGAAGATCTTCCAGGGAAGGGTGAAGAATTAAGAAGCACACCGCTGTCTTAAAGGAAGACTGGCTACATGTGGCAGTCTCCCACTTTGTTAATTCCCACCATTGCTGATCTACACAGACTGTCCTCTCTTGCTCCCGTGCCTCCAGGAAGGGCTTCCTCCCATGTGTGGCAGGATGCTTTCAGCACCCAAGCACCAGCCCAAGGCAGGACAACCCCCCAGACTAGGGGGCGTGCCTCAAGAGCCACCAACAGCCTACTCAACACTGTATCTCCATTTTCCACCCGAATGTCCCTGCTGGCATGGCCCATGTCTGTTTATGAGGTAAACTCTGCCCCCTGCCAGCCCACTCCTGGGGATTGGCCGAGGCCTCATAAATATTCCAGGCAGCTCCTCCAAATCTCCTGCCTACTAGCCCTAGAACATTATCCAATGTCCCAGAGACAGGGGGAGGTACCAAAAGAGCTTTTGAGCAGTCCTAACTCACTGAACCCTGACCTAGATTCAACAGCTTAGGCTTATCCCTGAGTTAACTAAATGTTATCTATACTAACAAAACCTACACTAACTCTAGCATACACTAGAGGATGCTACAGTCATATTGTTCCCTTGAACTCACAAGTAGTGTTGAGCGAACACGGACTGTATTATTCGTAAAGTTTTCGGGTCCGTGTCCGGGTAACAAAAATCCAATTATCCGGTACGGACCCGAAAACTTTACTGTATGTTCGGGTTTAAAATCTGTGTTCGGTAATTTTATTTCCTGCTTTGTATGTAATGGCCCGCTTTTAATGGCGGGCTTTCAACAGCCAATCAACAAGCGTTTAACTGGTATACGCCATCACAGCCATGCCTACTAATGTATTAGTAGATGTGATTGGCCAGCTGAAGCATGTGACCCAGGTCTTTATAAGCTTGAGAGACACAGCGCGGTGCGTCAGTCTGCTGTAGTGTAGGGAGAGAGCACACATCATAACGGTGCTGGATGCTGCTGATTAGGGACAGACAGGGTAAAACAACATTGTGCTGAAAAGAATGCAGGGACAGGTCGGAGTGTAGGCAGGGAAAGATATTTGAGCATTTTAGGGACAGGCTGGAGAGATTAGGTAGGGAGAGATGAGGAGACACAGGACAGAACAATCGTCCGTTAGCGATCTACATCGATTTTGCTGTGTGGGGGGTGGTGCAGTGAACAATCTTTTTGCCCTCACTTGAGCCCACTGAGGAGGAGGAGGAGGAGGAGGGAGAAAAAAATATATTTTATCAGTCTGTTGTGTGCAGCGTTCAGCTATATTTTACTACAGAGTGCACTCTAGCCTTTTCCATTTGTTTTTTAGAGCCATTTTAGTGCCTGAAAGTTTGGGTCCCCATTGACTTCAATGGGGTTCGTGTCAGGGTAAAGTTCGAAAAAAGTCCGGGACACGGACCCAGACTTTTTTTTCAAGTTTGGCCGAACCCGCCGAACACGGACATCCAGGTGTCTGCTCAACTCTACTCACAAGCCTTATACCAGGATTAGTCAACCTCAACAATCCAGCTACACATTCCTTCCTCCCTCTCCTTCTGGGAGTCATGCCTGATTCTTGCATTGCCTCATGTGATTCATATTTTTACCTCCAGAGTGCTGTGGTTGCCTACCCCTGCCTTTCACAATAGATCTATAATAGAGCTATACAGTATCTTGCACTGATGAAGGATAAAAAGCCTGAAGCAACTGTATGAAAGCTGGTAATGCTGACTCCATAAAATTATGGCTATATCTGTAGTATACACTCACAGAAATTGATGCAAGAATAGCTAAAAAATAAATGATTTGCAAGATCAAGTTTACTTACCCATAAACAATGTCTGAACTTCCTATTTTTGAGTTTGGTGTTGGAATTAAGGAAGCACATTCTGTTCTAAGTAGGGAAAGCTGTATCTCACATTTTTTTTTTTTATTGTAAGACTGTACTTTAAATAGCATAGAAATACTAAGCACTTCAAATCATATGTACTGTATATGCACAGTCACTATCATTTAAGCACAATAATTTAAGAACTTAAAGCGGAACTGAATGCATTTTACTATAGACTGCGGGCTGGCATGCTATTATCGCAGAAGAAACATGCCGTGATACTTCACTTACCTGCCTGCATAACTGGCACAGTCCCTGTGATGCCATACCATGATAACTGACTACTGTGTATGAACAGGTGTTACGTCAGCCAGTACTAGCCAATGAAGATGCCTGCAGACTGGTTCCTTTGGGAGAAAATGCTGGGTCCAGTGAGGGACCCAAAAAGTGCCTTAAGTTCAGCTTTAAGTTAATTAAATATGTACTGTTCAAAACCCTATGCCAATATTAGTGGACAAATCCACCAGAGAAAACCCTTCAATTGTTGCCAACATCCCCAATGGTTGTGAACATGAACAAACTACCTCCAAGAGATGTGACTTCCAAAAGCAACTAATAGTCATGGGTACTGGATGTAGTAAAAATAGCTTTATAAAAAAGTTTATTACATGGTATAAAACCATTCAAAAATGAAAAAGCTCATAAAAATAACAACAAAAATACAGATCGAGTACTCAATGTATAAGCACATATGAGGTTTGCATGTGTGTCTTCTTCACCCTGTCACATTTTAGGAAACGATTATTCCTTTCATCATTTAAAATTAACAGAGAAAACCCCTTCAATTGTTGCCAACATCCCAAATGCTTGCGAACATGAACAAACTACCCCAAGAGATGGGACTTTCAAGGGCAGCTAATAGTAATGGGTACTGAATGCAGTAAAAACCGCAAGTTTATTATATTTTACAAAACTTTCTTGAAACGCACCGGGGGGGGGGGGGCACACATCCCCTCCTCATATGTGCTTATTAAATTGCCTGTTGACAGCTGATTACTCATCCGTTGTTAAGGATGCCGCGGCTGGCTTCCGGGCTCGCTTCTTAACAACTAGCTAATTACTGTGCCCTGATTGGGCAAAGCTTTGCCCAATCAGGGCTTAGAATGCACTTTTCAGCATGCAGTTCATTGTGGGGTGCTCGGCAGTGCTGACTGGTGCATGCTTGGTTGGTGACGGTCAAATGGCAGAGCAAGCAATCGGCCGTTAGTCTTTGTCGTGGGTGGAGCTTTTTTTTTCTTTTCTTGGGGTGGTGGCGGACGTCGTGATTGACAATGGATCCACGTCTGGGAACATTGTTTTTTTATTTTTAATAAAGAAATTGCCAAAAACTGTGTGTGTGTGTGTTTATTTCTTTTTGACACTTTTTTTGGTGAATGAGTAGGGGTACAATGTACCCCATACTCATTCACATGGGGGGCCAGGATCTGGGGGCCCTCTTAGTAAACAGAGCTTCCAGATTCTGATAAGCCCCCTGCCCACAGACCCCTACAACCACAGGCCAGAGGTGTGTCCCCATCAACCCCGAAAGGGTTTGGATTGGGTGGGGCCCCCATGCTGTTTTTTTGTTTTTTTTTTACATTTTTCTATTGCTGGCAAGGTTTTTTTTTTGGTATCAGCTGTCAGTGGGGAAGCCTATTGACAGCTGATGACTCCTCTGTTAAGGATGCTGGGGCCTTCCCGGCCTACTCCTTAAAGATTAATTCCACTTTTGGGGATAAAAAATAGCAAATAAAGATAAAATAATATAGCGCATACAATTGCGACACAAGTCATATTGTAATTGAATGTTATTAAAAATCACCTTTCCTTTTTAATCTGCAGCCATTGTAATTTTCTGAAAATGCAATGTAATATGACTACCTGGAGATGTTCTGTACACAGAATGTGTACTGACCACACCCCAGAAACAAAATTTCCTGCTGTGTGATTGGCTCACCGATTTTCCCAGAAGTCTGCTTAGGATAAAAGTCAGATTTCTGGCATCCCCTGCAACAAAAATTTCATTTTTGGTGAGATACTCTCACTAGGAACACGTCTAAAGGGATACAGGCCCAGCAGCTTTCCTCATTAGAGCCCTGCAGCTGCCACAGCTGACAGATAATTATGAAACCATTCTAATTAGACCCACTCAGTACAGAGGCACAGAGGAACAAACAATGATTTCTTCAGAATAACAAAAGGTAGGAATCTGCAACAAAGTTTGTTATAATCTTTGTAATGTACATAGATCACCCGGAAGGGAATGTTTTTTTCCCAAAAAAAGTGAAGTTACGCTTTAACAATCAGCTAATTACCGTGCCATGATTAGGCAAAGCTTTGCCCAATCAGGGCTTAGGATGCACTGTGCAGCGCTCGGCAGGTGAACAACCCGCTCAGCCCCCCTGGGTTTTCGCCGAACGGACAAACAGCCGATGTTCGGGCTGAACTTTTGCTCGGGCAGAACTGCTCGTTCAACTCTAACTAAAAGGTTTTTTTCCTTCAACCCAGCAGGCTGAACAAAAATAAATAAATTTACAGATAGCAGCACTAGCACTAGTGATTTTGGTGTGTCCATCTCCCCTGCTAAGCTATTGTATTCTGATGGGGAAAACACACTGATCAATGCTCGCACTGATCAGATGCTGGTTTTCCAGCATGCTCATTCGACAGAAGCTGGTTATGACGGAATTGGCTTATGTTGGACACAGAGCTGAAGAGACAGGCTGAAAGTTGGCCCATTCCTGTTAACTGGCCAATTTTCAGCCTGTGTGTACCCAGCCTCCAATAAGCACGAAAGTATCTTCATCTGATCCACTGGAGGCACAGTATCACCTGTTAATCAGTCTGTAGGTTGTCACAGTGATGTAATTTCCCTTTACTCTTTCAAGGGACAGGGTATGAGCTGAAATACCGCCCTGATTATTAGGCCCCTTTCACACAGGCGGACCATTCAGATCCGCCTGTCTGTTTTTTTGGCGGATCTGAACGGATGCCCATGCATCTCTATGGGGCATCAGATATCAGCGGAGACATGTCCACTGACATTCGATCCATCAAATCTGGACGGATGGAAACCCTATTTTCCATCCGTCCAGCGGATGTGATCGAATAACCACTTGCCGACCGCCGCACGACTATCTACGGCGGCGGTCAGCCCCTCACAGGCAAAGTGACGTAGGGCTACGTCACTAGCTTGTGAGGGTCTAGGGAGCGAGCGCACACCGCCGGAGGCACGCTCCCGCTCCCGCGTGGTCACGGAGCCCCCCGCGCGTGTGACCAGCGGACCCGATGACATCGGGTCCGCCGGCCACTCTGCGATCGGCGGGGGAGAGGGAGAAAGTCAGGCAGCTTGTGTAAACAAGCTGCCTGTCATTCTCCCCTCTGTATGAGAGATGATCATATGGATCTACTATGTAGATCCGTTGATCACTCTGCATACAGCTGAAGCCACAGCCAATCACAGTTAGAATCACGCCCCTAGGGACACACACAGCCCCTCCCTCTCAAATAAAGTTAACCCCTTCACTACCAGTGTATTTTTACAGTAACAGTGCATATATATAGCACTGATTACTGTAGAAATGTCACTGGTAACCCCAAAAGTGTCAAAAATGTCAGTCAAGGGTCCGATCTGTCCGCCGCAATGTCGCAGTACCGCAAAAAAAATCGCAGATCGCCGCCATTACGCGTTAAAAAAAAAAAACAACAAAAATGACAAAAATCTTTCCCTTAGTTAGTAAACGCAATAACTTTTGCGAAAACCAATCAAAATACGCTTTTTGCGATTTTTTTTTTACCAAACATAGGTAGCATAAAACAAATTGGCCGAAAATGTTAAAAAATTTAGATTTTTACATTTTTTTGGGGGGGAATTTCATATAAAAAAAAGGGAAAAATATTGCTATTTTTGCAAAATTTACGCTCTTTTTTTGTTTATAGTGCGTGATCAAAAAATCACACAGGTGATCAAATACCGCCAAAAGAAAGCTCTGTTTGTGGGAAAAAAAGGACGCCAAATTCGTTTAGGTACAGCATCGCACGACCGCGCAATTGTCCGTTAAAGTCACGCAGTGCCGAATCGCAAAATACCCCCTGGTCAGGAAGGGGGTAAAATCTTCCGGGGCTTAAGTGGATAAGAATGGACAGACGGTCCATTCCCATCTGATTCCCCCATAGAGAACAGCGGGACCTGACAGCTCTGTCTCTGCACACAGCGCGGAGACACAGCTGCCATCCACCTGCACCGATCCCTGCTGAGAAAAATGGAGTCTGCCGACGGACTCCCCTGTGTGAAAGTGTATTTAAAGGGAAAGTTTCTGCTGCAGCAAAAAATTACAGCTTTTAAAACCCACAGACTGAACACCCCCACACTAGAAAATACTCATCTCCAGCAAATCAGCTTAGAATGAACAGTGCCTAGCAGGGTCTGAAAATACTCAAAAGTCTTCAAATTAGGCCCCAACCTAAACAGTACTTAGCAGACGTCTGGTGGGCCAGAGTGCTAATAGCATTTCTTAAATGTCTAATAATCCAGTGACTCATTTTTAGGGTGTTGTACAGTCATTTAGAAGCAGTAGAAGCCTCGCTCTACTTGATATGAAACTTCCCTCTCTAAAATTCCAAGTTCCAAAACTCTACTCATTATCCATAAGCCTTTTCACACTCGCCTAAAGTGTGAATGTCAAATGTGGAAGAAAAGTCAAAAGGCCTTGTTTGCAACCTTGCTTCAGGACTATGATTCAAAGTACTGAAGAGAGAGGGTCAATATGAAAGCTTGGCAAAAACCTTTTTGAAGGGTATCGAATAGGCAAAGCAGCCATTTTGTATATGGCTGTTTTCCTTTAATGCTTTCACTACCAGATCCATTTTTTTAATTTTTGTACCCATGTTAAAATGCACAGTTCAAGCCTTATGGGCCATACACACTATAAGATTTTCTGAAGACTTTTTCCTTTAGACTTACCAAAACCATATAATATGAGGTCAAACCTAAACACTTTCAATTTGTATGCAATCAGGCAGGCCCTTGCACTACATAGAAAATCTGAAGGAAAAAGTCTTCAGCAAATCGTATAGTGTGTATGGCCCTTAAGGCCTCTTTTACACCTACAGACTTTTCATTTCATCAGTTCAGTCACGTCAAAATTGATGTAATGTAATGGAAGTATTCATCAGTTTTTCATTCGTTTTTCATCCATTTTCCATCCGTTTTATATTCGTTTTTTTACATCCACTACCAATGCAAAAACAGAGCAAAAACTGACCGTTTGTCAGTTTACATCTGTTTTTCATCTGATCTGTTTTTTTTTTTAAAAGAAGAAAAATAGAAATTTGAACAGTTTAAACAAACTGATGATGACGAATGCGGATATAAACTGATGTAAATGGAAGATCATCCTTTTACATCTGTTTTTCCATAAAGATGCATCGATGTCCGTTTTTCATCCATCAACTGATGCATGAAATATGGACAAACAGACAGCACGTGGTAAAGGGGCCTAAAGGTTACATAACACCCCATAGTGGCATTTGAAATTTTTTTATGCAACACAATTTTTGCATTGCTGTTTATCGCATATATATATTTTTGCTAAAAAAATACACCCAAATGAATTTGGACACATAAACAAAACCCAATTTTTCAGTCAAACATAAACGATGCATCAAGCAAAAAATGTCAAATATGTCAAGCATTCAAATTGATTATGCACACCTGTGAAATGGGATAAAACGTTGGTATCTAAAATTGTCCACAGGCAATGATTTCAAAGCTTTAAAGGTCAATAATTTAGAGACACCAGTGAATAATGGTCGAAGAATGATTTCTGTCAATCTGAAGTGCATAGTGATGCCTAGTGTAGTGTAGTGTAATCATTGTTTTTTGCACACTTGAGCACCTAAAGTACATACTTTTATTGCAAAAGGATTTTGTATATTAGGGCAGGCATCTGCATTCATCCAGCTGTTGCAAAAGTCCTATCATTCCTCTACCTCTGGGAATCAGTCAGTTTTGCAGTGCCTCATGGGACATGTAGTTCTACAACAGTGAGAGGGGTGCAGTTGCCCACTCCTGTTGTATATGTTCTTACTTGGCTGGCAGCAATATCGTCTTTAATTTCTCCCCTTAATAAGTGGCTTGTGTGTCACGTGACCACTGTTAGAGGCTATCACAGAAGTCACATGATCAGGAGCCTGGGGCCTGGGGCCTGGGGCCTGGGGCCTGTTCTGCTGTCTCCCAATTTGCTGGTGGTAAAAACTAGCAACTTGCAACCCCCCCCCCAAAAAAAAAAAATAAATAAATAAAGGCTGCAGCCTGTGCAAGGATGCTTTCTCACACCCTTGCCAACATTAGCTCTGTGTGGGGACTGACTGGGGAACTGGGAGCAAGTGATGTTGAGTGCAGCACAGCTTGCACGTCACCTTATTGGCTGGATACCTCTTCTTCATGGATTGGCATGGGTATGAGGAGCTTTGTGTGGGTGGTATGTGGGGGTCTATGAGGAGTGGTGTCTGAGTGGTACAGTATCTCACAAAAGTGAGTACACCCCTCACATTTTTGTAAATATTTTATTCTATCTTTTAATGTGACAACACTAAAGAAATGACACTTTGCTACAATGTAAAGCAGTTAGTGTACAGCTTGTATAACAGTTTACATTTGCTGTCCCCTCAAAATAACTCAACACATAGCCAATAATGTCTAAACCACTGGCCACAAACGTGAGTACATCCTTAATTCAAAATGTCCAAATCGGTCCAAAGTGTCAATATTTTGTGTGGTCACCATTATTTTCCAGTACTGCCTTAACCCTCTTGAGCATGGAGCTCACCAGAGCTTCAGAAGTTGCCACTGGAGTCCTCTTCCAATCCTCCATGATGACATCACAGAGCTGGTGGATGTTAGAGACCTTGCGTTCCTCCACCTTCTGTTTGAGGATGCCCCACAGATGCTCAATAGGTTTTCGGTCTGGAGAGATGCTTGGCCAGTCCATCACCTTTACCCTCAGCTTCTTTAGCAAGGCAGTGGTCGTCTTAGAGGTGTGTTTGGGGTCGTTATTATGTTGGAATACTGCCCTGCGGCCCAGTCTCTGCAGAAAGGGGATCATGCTCTGCTTCAGTATGTCACAGTACATGTTGACATTCATGGTTCTTTCAATGAACTGTAGCTCCCCAATGCCAGCAGCACTCGTGCAGCCCCAGACCATTTCACTCCCACCACAATGCTTGACTGTAGGCAAGACACACGTGTCTTTGTACTCCTCACCTGGTTGCCGCCACACACACTTGACACCATCTGAACCAAATAAGTTTATCTTGATCTCATCAGACCACAGAACATGGTTCCAGTAATCCATGTCCTTAGTCTGCTTGTCTTAGCAAACTGTTTGCAGGCTTTTTTGTGCATTATATTTAGAAGAGGATTCCTTCTTGCACTGTTATACAAGCTGTACACTCACTACTTTACATTGTAGCAAAGTGTAATTTCTTCAGTGTTGTCACATGAAAATATGTATTAAAATATTTACAAAAATGTGAGGGGTGTACTTACTTTTGTGAGATACCGTATGTGGGGGTCTATGAGGAGTGGTGTCTGGGTGGCATGTGGGGTCTATGAGGAATAGTGACTGGGGGCAGTATGTCGGGTATGAGGAGCGGTAGTGGGGCAGTATGTTGGCTATGAGGACCAGTATGTAGGGGGCATGAGGTATCCAGGTAGTATGAGGGGTATCTGAGGGGCAATATGTGAGGTATAAGTGGAGTGGTGTCCAGGCAGTATGTAGGGGGTATGAGGATCTGTGCGATGTTATGACTAAGTGAACTCCTCCCTGGTGAGATGAAGAGGGGAGTGTGGGAAGCTCCCAGCAGGGTGTCAGATGGAGCATGTTTATGTTAATTAGGTGGACAGGGAGTCGGGGTGGGGGGGAGTGTTGTAGCCATTTTGAAGTCAGTGAGTAAATTTGCGGGTGGCTGAGGAGAGTTTAGTGTAACCGGGATGCCGCCCCCCGGTCCGCGGTGAGAGCTTTGTGCTGTTGGCTGAGTGTCCTGGGGGTCTTGCCAGTTGGAGGTGTTGATACCAGTGGGACAATGAAGGTGTATGGAGGAGCAGAGTGGAAATACAGCTGGAGGGGTCCACCTCCAAGTGGTGGGGATGTGGAGAGGACGGAGAGCAGGGACCTCTATTTATGGAGCAGCAGTCAAGGGATCCGGGGTTCATCCAGCTCCGGTCCCAGATGGTGTCAGTGTGGATGAAGATAGAGGTGGATAGACACAGAGTGGACTGCTACTTCAAGTACTGGAGAAAGAGCCTGGCCTGGCGGGCTAAGCCCAATGTGGATGTACTGTAGGGTGATTGGTCGGGCTGTGTGTCAGGGTTTAGGATCCATAACCGGGATATGTTGGGATCGGTGCTGGGATTATCAGCTTGTCAGGTACGGGGACCAGCCTGCTGCATTGGCCTGAATACCCAGCTGTACCTGCTCATAGGTTCTTTATCGGGATCGGAGATCGCTGCTCTGCACGCCCTCGCAGCATCCTGCTGAACATCATATGTCACCCAGTCAGGATAACTTAACCACTTTGCGGCCGTCATTCTGCTATATGGCGATTTAATTAATAATTAAACAAAATATATGCCAGATCGGTGCCAAATGTGTGTAGAAAGACAATCCACCACAAGCTGACAGACAAAAATTCTCATAATTTTCAAAGTCCAATAGTGCAGTGTGAATCTCATAAATCTTTCACCAATGTGGCACCTCATGTCTACCACAAAAAACAATTTGAGGTTTACCAGAGGGTATGTGACTCCTATAAGAGAAGTCATAACCAAAGAAAATTCCCAGATCAACTTACCAACCAGTCTGCTTACCAACTGAATTATCCTATCCAACACCAAGCACATAGCACACTGGCAGCAAAGGTGTTCAGTGTGGCCCCTCACCAATATTACATCAACAACAAACAAATGGCCCCTGCTCCCATCTATAATTGGCCATCACAGCTAGGAGCACATGGAAGGACAAAGCATGCAAGACAAAACCAAAGAAAATTGCCAGTTCAAATCACCAACCAGTCTGCTTGCCAAATTAATTATCCTATCTAACAGTTTGGGTTAAAAACAGGGATTTAGTTAGCACACATATGCAAACACATGCGTAAGCTGAAAGGCCCCTCCATGGCATCCTGTATTACTTGCAGTCCTAACCTTTGTAAATTTATGAGAGTCTCCACAGTAGGAGCACATGCATTCTAATGGATAGATAGAGGACAGGTGGGCCTGGAGGTAGACCAATCCTCCTTAAAGGTACAAGGGCACACTGTACACCCAGAACATAGCACAATGGCAGCAAAGGTGTCTAGTGTGTCCCCTCACCAATATTTCATCAATACCAAACAAATGACCCCTGCCCCAATCTATACCTGGCCTTCACAGCAATAGCACATGGAAAGGCAACACATGAAAGACAAAAATAAAGGTTATTCCCAGCTCAACTCACCAACCAGCCTGCTTACCAACCGAATTATCCTATCTAACAGTTTGAGTTAAAAACAGGGGTTTAGTTAGCACGTATTTGCAAATGCATGCGTAAGCTGCAAGGCCCCCTCACGGCATCCCGTATTGCTTGCAGTCCTAACCCTTGTAAATTTATGAGAGTATCCATAGTGGGAGCACATGCATTTAATGGATAGAGGGCAGGTGGGCCTGGAGGTGGCCCAATCCTCCTTCAAGTGTTGTGGAAATTTTATTACTAGTGTGGACATTTTTCAGGGTGTGTTTTATTTAGCTTGTCATTATGGCTCCTGTTATGGCTCTTGTTTCAGTTTTCTTCCTTTAGATATGTAGACGCATTCGCTCTACATAGACATCTCCGCCAGCGAACAATCCATGTACTATAAACGGGTCTGTTTGTCAGTGGAGATCTATGTGTATTGCGGTGCAGTGTTCAAGGATCAAGCAGCAAGGATATGACCACCAGCAGAGGCCCCTGTATAATGTGCAGATTTGTTCGCTCGGTGGGGATATATTTGCTCTGTGAAGTCAATATTGTTTTGATATCTATCTGCCTTTATGAAGGGATACACGCACATGTCTTTCTACTGTGCCTGATCACCATAGTGGAAACAGTATGGCTCTTTCCTTGCAGATAGCCTCAGGTCTATGGGAACAGTAGTATAATCCTATTGCGCTTGGCGTATATTGATATCCAAAAGTGCACCTATTAGCGCAACAGAGTTATTTTTGCATCAAGCTCCAATACAAAAGTCACAGGGGCACACTGGACACCCAGCACATGCATTGCCCTTCCATATGCTCCTTGCTGTGAAGGCCAGTTATAGATGGGGGCAAGGGACATTTGTTTGTTATTTATATGAGAAGTCAGGCAGCATTTAGTTATACAGATAATATGATGACATTCCACAACTCACATCTCCACCACACCTCCTGATATGGGACACCAAAGTGAGTAGTATGAAAAAAAAAAAAAAAAACAGCAAAAACACTCCACATAGTTTGAAATCCAGATAAGCAACTTTATTAAAATTAATAAAAATATTTACATTGGTCAGCTTTATAGAGCGTCCGAGTCCAAAAAAAAAAACAACTCCCAGATTTCCGAGCATCCAAGTGTGCATGCGCAATGATGTTACGGCCTCAGGCTCCAGGCTTCATCAAATATGATGTCATCAGATTTGACACTGGACTAACACATATTTTCTTTACATGTTTTTTATTATTTTAAATATTAATCTATTTATTTGTGGAACAGTTGAACACTTTTTTGTTTTAATTAGAAGCCATAACTGAGTGCTATCAGTGACAACTTGGTCAGTGTCCTCAGAGCTTGCAGTAAGCACAGAATCTTCTGCTACATGGATGCATATGTTCTGTAGTTGTATGCTAAAGCCCATCGTTCTTTCCATTCCATATATACAGTACGTTATACAGTCCAGCGAGAGGTTAATTATACTGAGCCAGGCATGTACAGATCAGTGTACTTTCTCAGCATGCCCTGGTGCCAGGAGGAATTAACTCACATGAGCTTGTGCAGGAGTTACATCATCACAGGCTGGCCAATCAAGATGTCTGAAGATGCCAAACCCCAAAGGAGACTGGGTTGAAGATGTCAGTGGTAGCAGACATTGCATCACTGGAGAGCTGGTTAGTACAGGGGACTCTAATTATGCTTTTAGCCTCGGTTCACATTTCTGTGACCCCTTTTCTGTGCAACTTCCAGTGTGACTATGCAGCGCGACTTGCTTGCGACTTTCATACGACATTAGATCCCGTCACATCAAAGTAGTGCTGGAGCTTTTATAAACGTAGGTGTGAGTTGCATTGATTGGAACAGCCACCATTGAATTAAATGTGTTTTCACTTGCCATGTGTCGGAAGTTGCATGGCAAGATGCAACAGTGTGAACCAGGGCTTCCTCAGAAGTCAGGAAAGTCAGGGCGTTGTAACATACTGAAGCTAATGTAAGCAAGGTGCACAAAGAAGACATTTTTAGTACAACACTAGCAGCAGGATTTTTACTTTTATGTTTCAACTTCCAACATGTTCACTTCTAAGACTACATTCAGAAAGTCATGACCATTGATTCATACTCCAAAGGGCTTCAGGTTTAAGGTTATTTCTCCTTTGGAAATGTCATATATTGCATGTGGTTCATGGTATAGCAAAAAATAAGCCTTAAAAATAATGATTTTTTTTATTTCTTTAAGCAACTGTAAAGAAGAGAATTTCACTGGATTTTTATTTAGGGTACTCGATAGCTATGTAGATTGAATTAAAACTAGCATATGCATATCTCACATCACTATCAGAAATATTTTTTTTTACCCTTGTGATCCATGAATCATGCTAAAGGTCTTTTGTATATATATTTTTTTTATCCATGTCGCAGAGTTGCAACACATGTTAGAGCTCATAAACTAATCATAGGCAACACAGTAGAAAATTATAACCAACACAAAGGTGAGCGATTTTCCTCTGAAGCATACTGCATCCATGGACCTGAACCTGTATTGTATTACTTTATTGTGTACTGTGGCTAAATTTCAGTAAATTAAATTCATTATTTTGTGACTAAGCAGACATCAGGCAATCAGAGGTTCCGTGGATTACCATTCACACTTGGATTAACAAGGGTTGGGCAAAACTATGGAAACAAGTATGGTAAAATAATAAAATCCTTACCCAATAGGGCGTTGGACCACCTTTGACAGCCTGAATTTTCCTGGGAATTTACAAATTTAAGTGGAAATGGAATTTGATACCACCCCATGCAAAAATCCGGGTCACAATCCTGTGCAATGTCTTTTTGACTATCAGGTGACCAACTTGACCGCGCTTATGCTTATCAGTAAATGTTTTCTTGTAAACTGTATATGCCATCAAAACCTTTGATATTGTAATTTGCAACAGAGCAAATATATTGGCAACTTCAGTCACAACGGCACGAGCTAAGTGGGCACCAAGAATTTGCCCTCTTTGAAACTCAGTAAGCTTTAACATAGCTCCGTATTATTAGCAGCATAAGTAGTGAATGACAAAAGTGAGGCTTCCCACCTGTTAGCTAGGTATCTTATCACACTGCGGAAGCAAAAGAATGTTATATCACTTCCGCTTTCAGCCTGAAATGCGTTGTCACTTTTCACAGCACTACCAATATTTATTCTTTAGAGTGTCCGCTTTCAGAAAATAAATAATGTTTTGAGGGTTTTAAGTAATCTTCAGGTCTAAAATGGTTTTTACACCATTTAAACAAAAAAATAAATAAAAAAATGGCTCTGAGACTCATGTGGTCTCTGTGTTTTTCCTCCTACTGGGTGCAGCATGAAAGTTTTAATTTGCCTCATTTGCCAACTGCCTATAGCCAGTGAGGGGGAGTGGGAAATGCAAAACCCCACCCCCTAATTACACACCATCATTGTGGAGGGAAGGAGTGTGGTGGGAGGACAGTGGGGGGCGAGGGTAGCAAAATACATCTTCGTCTGTGTAGACAGAAATCCTTGCACCAACCCTGGCACTGATATTCGAGTTTCTTTGCATTCCAGTCAAAAGTGTGCTGTTTTCTGTACAGTTGGTAATTATTAGCTTCTATAAGAAGTGTGTCACTTGCTATATATTGCACATGAAAAAAATCATTATACATCCTATCATGAAGATGTTCTGCAGGTTTGGCACAGATTCACCTACATATTTTACTTTCAACGCACTTTTACTAACATTCACTAGTTTCATGACATCAGACTTGCAATTTTGGAAATGTTGTTAATGATAGTGTTGACTTTTTGGATGATGTGTAGTGAATGCCAGAAAATTCAGATGTCAAGTCATATGCGGCATTGTAGCACAATAATTCAGAAATAAAAATGTTCCTAAGATCCAATGTATCTTAATAGCTGGACTTTAGTCTACTGGTAATATATACAAGTATAATGTTTGGAATGGTTTGGTTTAGTTTACCATAAACTGCATGATAATGATATCCTACAAAATGTTTCACAAAAACAAAGGCCATTAAAAGAGTATTAAAGGCAGGAAGGTTTTTTATCTTAATGCATTTTATGTATTAGGATAAAAGCCTTCTGTGTAAAGCAGCCCCCCCAGTACCCCTAATACTTACCTGCTCCCCCTCTCTGTCCAGCGATGTCCACGAGTCCTTGGCCATCAAGGGGATTCTCCCTCCTCATTGGCTGAGATACAGCCTTGGCACCACTGGCTCCTACGGCTATCAATCAAAGTCAGTGAGCCAATCAGGAGAGATAGGGGCGGGGCCTAATGGCAGCTCCGTGTCTGAATGAACACATGGAGCTGCAGCTCGGCTCGGGTGCCCCCATAGCAAGCTGCTTGCTGTGGGGGCACTTGATAGGAGGGAGGGGCAAGGAGCGGGAATGAGGGACCCGAGAAGAGGAGGATCCGGGCTGCACTGTGCAAAACCAACTGCACAGAGCAGGAAAGTGTAAATGAGACTTTACAATAACTTTAATCTGCGTAATCCTTTTTTGTTCTCATTAAATTGGCTGAAAATTGTATTTTCTTTGATACAACTATCTGATCCAACAAGGCATTATTTTGTCACCAACTCAAACAGCTCATTTAACTGCTATCCTCCTCAGACTCACACTGAAACTCTCATTCTGAACCAAGTGTAATTTCAAAGATAGATACGTTGTGTAGTAATCTTTTGTGAATTGACTTTTGTATTAATTTTATAATAATGGCAAAACACAACCTAAAATTAGGGTTAAAGCAGATGTAAACTCAATCTCAAAAATCTCATATAATCTATTTCATGTTCATAATATTCCTAAATGTACTTTTTTTTTTAATCTACAATATTCATTAAAATAATACCTGGTAATAATGCCATGAGAGTCTTTATTCAGGTACTTTATGTTATAGGGTGACATCTCCTTCATTGTCTCCCTGTCACAAAATCTTTTGTTAGAGACTACAAGTATTGAATATAGAGAGAGAATACTGCGCACGTGTAAACTAAAAAGTTTTGAAACTCATATATGGTGTAGGAGAACAGGTATGCTTAAATATACCAATTAAGTGAATAATTGTGTTCAGATGTGATCAGATAAAATTATGACCCTGTGTGAATAAATATACAAATAAAATACCTGTGAAATTTTAACAAAATCAAGCAGAGGGAACGATGGTGCTATTATCCCTGTACTTGGCCGCATTCATCTTTCCCTTGATTGCAACCAGTCGTCCTGTCCCTGCAGCTGAAAAACACCCCCACAGCATGATGCTGCCACCACCATGCTTCACTGTTGGGACTGTATTGGACAGGTGATGAGCAGTGCCTGGTTTTCTCCACACATACCGCTTAGAATTAAGGCCAAAAAAGTTCTATTTTGGTCTCATCAGACCAGAGAATCTTATTTCTCACCATCTTGGAGTCCTTCAGGTGTTTTTTAGCAAACTCAATGCGGGCTTTCATGTGTCTTACACTGAGGAGAGGCTTCCGTCGGGCCACTCTGCCATAAAGCCCCGACTGGTGGAGGGCTGCAGTGATGGTTGACTTTCTACAACTTTCTCCCATCTCCTGACTGCATCTCTGGAGCTCAGCCACAGTGATCTTTGGGTTCTTCTTTACCTCTCTCACCAAGGCTCTTCTCCCCCGATAGCTCAGTTTGGCCGGACGGCCAGCTCTAGGAAGGGTTCTGGTTGTCCCAAACGTCTTCCATTTGAGGATTATGGAGGCCACTGTGCTCTTAGGAACCTTAAGTGCAGCAGAAATCTTTTTGTAACCTTGGCCAGATCTGTGCCTTGCCACAATTCTGTCTCTGAGCTCTTCAGGCAGTTCCTTTGACCTCATGATTCTCATTTGCTTTGACATGCATTGTGATCTGGAAGGTCTTATATAGACAGGTGTGTGGCTTTCCTAATCAAGTCCAATCAGTATAATCAAACACAGCTGGACTCAAATGAAGGTGTAGAACCATCTCAAGGATGATCAGAAGAAATGGAAAGCACCTGAGTTAAATATATGAGTGTCACAGCAAAGGGTCTGAATACTTAGGACCATGTGATATTTCAGTTTTTCTTTTTTAATAAATCTGCAACAATGTCAACAATTCTGTGTTTTTCTGTCAGTATGGGGTGCTATGTGTACATTCATGAGGAAGAAGAATGAACTTAAATGATTTTAGCAAATGGCTGCAATATAACAAAGAGTGAAAAATTTAAGGGGGTCTGAATACTTTCGTTCCCACTGTATATTAATCCATCAACAACACACCCAACAATATTAGATGGATGCATCTAATATGTAAAAAAAGTAAAATATTGTTTTTTTTTTTTCAGAATTGTCGCACTTTTTTTGTTTATAGCGCAAAAAATAAAAACCGCAGAGGTGATCAAATACCACCAAAAAAAACCTCTGTTTGTGGGAAAAAAGAACATCAATTTTATTTGGGTACATGGGTGCATGACCGTTCAATTGTCAGGTAAAGTAACGCAGTGCCGTATCGCAAAAAATTGCCGGGTTATTAAGGGTGCAAAACCTTCCGGTTCAGAAATGGTAAAGGGGCATATTTGATGATGTTAGCATGTTAAGCAGGAAGGAAGCACACTTCTATGGGAAATCCATGCTGGCATTGTTCCTTAACCTCTAGGCTCTTGCGGGTTTGCAAATATGTGGCCTCTCAGGGGGTGGGCCTTGGAGCTGAGTGGTCGCATATTTGCATCCTAATTTGTAGACACAGCTGTGCCAAGAACGCATGACCTGAACAGTTACTGGCGGCTAACAGAATTGCTTCTTGCGATCGGGAGCTTACCGATCATGGGACCGCCACAACAGTCAATCACGGTAATCACATGATCATAAACCCCACCCCACCTCCTGACATCTAAAACTTTTTAACCGGTTGCCGACCGCCGCACGACTATATACTGCGGCGGTCAGCCCCGGCCAGGCAGAGTGACGTATGGGTACGTCACTCGCCTGTCACTGACTTGTGAGCCAATTGCGGGTGGGCGCGCGCCCGCCCCGGCTCGTTCACTGACAAGTCAGTGCGTGTGACCGGCGGACCCGATCGTCCGCCGGTCACTCACGATCGCTCTGGTGAAGGTAGAAAGTCAGACGGCTTATGTAAACAAGCCGCCTGTCATTCTACCTGGTGTAAAAATGAAGATCAGACGGTTCTACTATGTAGAACCGTTGATTTCTGTTTTTACACCAATAGCCATGTCCCTTTACAGTTAGAATCACGCCCCTAGGACACACTTAACCCCTCCCTCTCCAATACAGTTAACCCCTTCCCTGCCAGTGTCATTTTTGCAGTAACAGTGCATGTGCAATAGCACTGATTACTGCAGTAATGTCACTGGTAACCCCAAAAGTGTCAAAAATGTCAGTCAAGGGTCCGATCTGTCCGCCGCAATGTCGCAGTACCGCAAAAAAAAAAAAACGCAGATCGCCGCCATTACGCGTTAAAAAAAAAACCACCAAAAATGACAAAAATCTTTCCCTTTGTTAGTAAACGCGATAACTTTTGCGCAACCCAATCAAAATACGCTTTTTGCGATTTTTCTTTTACCAAACATATGTAGCAGAGAACAAATTGGCCGAAAATGTTAAAAAATTTTGATTTTTACATTTTTTTGGGGGGGAATTTCATATAAAAAAATGTGAAAAATATTGTTATTTTTGCAAAATTGACGCTCTTTTTTTGTTTATAGCGCATGATCAAAAAATCGCACAGGTGATCAAATACCACCAAAAGAAAGCTCTGTTTGTGGGAAAAAAAGGACGTCAAATTTGTTTAGGTACAGCGTCGCACGACCGCGCAATTGTCCGTTAAATTCACACAGTAAAAAATCGCAAAAAAAACCCTGGTCTTTTAGCAGCCAAATCCTCCAGGGCTTAAGTGGTTAAAGGGCGGGAGGCACCGGCGCAAAAGGGTTGAGTGGGCAGCACTGTTTTAAAGAGGCAATTGTTCCAGTGCACAGGACTTCTGCACTGGAAGATGTGAGTATATTTTTTAATGTTTTAATCAATGTATGGCGCTTTAAAAACTGTGCAATGAGGATTCTTAAGCCTCGTACACACGCAACAAATTTCCACCGACCGGTCGTCCGTCTTTTGTCCAGAGTGGTGTCTGTTGGTTGGAATATGCTCTAGACTGCACACGAATTTTCCTGCACGACAGAATTCTACTTCAGAAGTGATGTCATGTGTTGGATTGCTTTCTTTGTGTTCTTTCATCTCTGAGCATGCCTAGTCTTGCTCATAAGATTTTTCCCCATCGAAATCTATACTAATGAGATGAAAATCGGACGTGTTTTGATGGTCGACAAAAATTATATAGCCTGCACACCAGGATTTTTTTGGCCGAAAAGTCGGAGTCGGTTGTCAGAAGCATCATACTAACAAGCCGAAAATCGGCAGATTGATCGTTGGACGAAATTTCTCGGATGAATTTCTACTCATGTGTACGGGGCTTTAATTCTTTTTGAGCATCATTTCACTGGAGGTGCTGTTAATTGCTTTCTGGAAAGTGTGGAGATCCCTGGTGGTGAGTAGGATCCTGAGCACATCTAAAGAGGTTGCAAGAGCTATTGCAGCCCAGTTAAAGGGCAAGGCAATTGTATATACATGATTGAGGTGAGCAGCTGGTGTAATTGATGGTGGATTGCACTGGGTATACACAATAATTTATTCTGAATTATTATCAATGAAGATTGTTTTTGGACACTGAGCACCTTTGGAGTATATCAACTAAAACTGTGGATTGGACATTTGTACATATTATATTTTTTTTCACATTTATATATGCACTCTATATTGTGGTATTTTTAGTTAGCATGATTTTTGATACATGTTAACGCATATAATTTGTTTTCACATGAATTCATAAAATCTCACTCTAAATCGTTAACTCATATCAAGTGAAAAAAATAAAAAGTCAAAAAAAAATTGGACTTGCACATTAACGCATGTCAAACGTGTATTTATTTTGATTATATTGTGATTGCGCTGCACTTTTTCAAGGAATATTACTTGCTCCTTCCTTGTCACTGCAGTGTTCACCTTAGCCTCAACTCTTTAGCTACTGGCATTTTACATCAACTTACAATAGTTTGTTACTAGCTTTATTATATGTCAAATTAAAAGTAAAAACATGATGTGAAATTAAATGCATCTAGAGAATGCATCCTATCTTGGAAGAGCCTCCATAATCCAAAGTCATCTCTGAATTAATTTCCTATTCCTATTGTAACTTGAACAAATCCCTTTCCTTGTTTGTTTGATTTTCAGCTGACGTGCGGAACAGCTGCAGTCTGTCTTAGTATTTCTCTGCAGCATAGACTTTGTGTTTTTTCCCCAAGTATCCCCAGCACAGTGACTCATATGAACATACAACGAAAGCTACGAAGAATACAAATACAAATGGCAGATAGCTAAAAAATATAATATATGATCTATGTTGATCCCTCTAACCTTTACAGTGAAAAAAAAAATGACTATCCTCTTCAACAGAGTCTTTTAGGTCAGCTATAACACTTACATATTGTACATCTACATTAGAAAGAGTCCCGTGTAAGTGTTTTTTTTTTTGTTTTTTGTTTTTCAATTTATTTTTTAGCATTTACATAAAGTGGAACCAAAGTCTAAAAAAATTGTAGGGGGAATGGTGGTCATTTTGCCAAATTTGCCAAAAATGTGTTTGTCTCTTTTGCCAAAAAAAAAAAAAACCTTTACCCATAGAAATGTTTTTTTCTTTGCTGCACAGTACAATGTATAGTCTTATTGAACTTGCATCTTACAGATGCCAAAAACGAAGCCCATTGCCAAAGTAATGTCACTCCAGAATACATGCATGGTACTTATATCATCATTTGCCACCCAATGGCCGAATCAAGAAGACATTGCATGTAAAAAAGATACCAGTGTTACAATAGGAACTTTACTGGAGATGGGCAAACTCACAAAAAAGTTTGTCATATTGTGCAAATATGCAAGTGCTCCTGAGAATCCTCCATTCACAGTTTCACTTTAATATATTCACTCAACACATAAGTGCTATAGCAAAAAAAATACCCCCCCTCCCCCTGTACAATTTATTTGCATAACTGCATATGCAGGTCCTGCAAACATAATGATGATGATGGCTGATTTACTAAAAAATGAAGAGCCACTTCAATTATCCAACCATGTGGAAAGCACATTTCTGTTTATTTATTTAGTTGACACATGATTGGATAATTGAAGTGAATCTTTACTTCTTTTAAGTGCAAATTCAAGATTCAGCTTCAGGTGTACGTTTAGTAAACTGAGAAGTTTTCTCTCAGTTCAATTCTCGGCAGTTCTCAGAGAAAAAATATCTCCTCTGGCACCCAGTTTAGAAGGCGGAGAACTTCACTTCTCACAGGGTGATCAGAGGAGAAGTTTTTTCTCTGAGAACTGCCGTGATCTCTGTATAACTGGGTGGACTGCCTGTAATCTCACGAGATTTTGTGAGATTACAGGCACTGCTAAGTTTAAAAAGTGAAACTAAAGTTTAAAAGAACTCGTAATGACATGTTCTGACACATGAAAACATATATATACACACACACACACATGCACGGTATATATACATACAGTATATAAATATATATATATACACATACACACACACACACATATATATATATATATATATATATATACATACATACAGTACATACATACATACATGCCAATCTGTATGCAATTGCACTGTATGTTGGCAGATTGCATGCAGATTGTACACCAGACCACAGGCTATCGTTTGTGGTGTGTGGGTGTGGGGACAGTGGGAAGAGTGATCAACACAGGGGTTCTGGCTTGTAGGATAGCTGGAGGAATCCTAGTAGTGTGTGGTAATTGCTAGACTGCTCCCCAACCCTTAGAGTGCATCAGATTGTATGTAAGATTTGTATCTGCCTGTGTGTGGTCAGCCAGCTGGATTGGACTGGAGTCTCCCTCTAGTGGTGACCGAAGGCAGTGCAGGCTGTGAAAGTATTGCAACCAATCTAATTACTTAAGCCCCGTACACACGTACCGATCGTCGGCCGAACGATCGGCTGTCTTTTGTCCCCGGGCTGTCATGTCCGCTGAAAAGTGCAAAAGACTGCACACGAATTTTGTCCGCCGACTGCAGAAGTGATGTCATGTGATGGTTAACTTTCCCTGTGTTTTTTCTTTTATGAGCATGCCCAGTCTTGCAAATCTGCTGTCTGTCGGCCGAATTCTGTACTGACTGGCGAACAATCGGCCGTTCTGGTGTCGGCATACAAACATTTTAATGCTTGCACGACAGATTCTGTTCGGCCGAAAGTGCGCTGTCGGCTGTCGGAAGCATCATACTAACAAGCCTACATTTGGCCGATCGGTCGTCTGCCGAATCTTTTCTGCGACAATCGGTACGTGTGTACGAGCCTTTAGTAGGAATTTTCTTTATTTCCGTTATCCCCTTATACTGCCCAGTCACGATTCATCACGTCTCGTTTAGCTAGTCGCCGTGGGCGTGGTTGAATCGTGACAGATTGGTTTCCTCCCACACTCCAAAGACATGCTGGTAGGTTAATTGGATCCTGTATAAAAAATTGGCCCTGCTGTGTATGTATGTGAGTGATGCCTCGTACACACGTACCGATCGTCGGCCGTAAATATTCGGCCGACGACTGATCGGCCGATTGTATGCTTGTTAGTATGATGCTTTCGACAGCCGACAGCGCATTTTCGGCCGAACAGAATCTGTCCTGCAGGCATTAAAATTTTTGTTGGCCAACACCAGAACGGCTGATTGTTCGCCAGTCAGTACAGAATTCGGCCGACAAACAGCAGATTAGCAAGACTGGGCATGCTCAGAAAAGAAAAAACACACGGAAAGTTATTCATCACATGACATCACTTCTGCAGTCGGCTGTTGTTGGCCGACAAAATTCATGTGCAGTCTTTTGCAGTTTTCAGCGGACAGGACAGCCCTGGACAAAAGACGGCCGATCGGTACATGTGTACGAGGCATTAGGGACCTTAGATTGTAAGCTCCTTGAGGGCAGGGACTGATGTGAATGTGCAATGTATATGTAAAGCGCTGTGTAAATTGACTGTGCTATATAAGTACCTGAAATAAAAAAAAAAAATATATATATATATACATACATACACACCAGTACATACAGTATATATATATATATATATATATATATATATATATATATACACACAGATATAGATGTGATTGTATAGTTAATGTGTTTCTAACCTGCTGTTGATTTATATTTCACTGCAGTAGGGAGAGTTTTTACTTTCACTTTTGGGCACTGGGACATTCACAGCAGAGATCTCCTATTTCTTCCTGCTATCTCCACCTCTGAGCTGGAGAAGTAGGAAGAGGAGATCTTCAAAGAGAAGCACAGTGATCAGGTGAGATCATGTGTTTCTAAACTGGCCGTTTCTATTGCAGTGAATGCAAGCTGTTTGTGTACTGAGATGAGAAGAGAAGACTATGTTCTCCACTACTCTTCTCAGTATTTTAAACCTGCAATGCTCTGAGACAAGCCGTGATCATCCAGATCTCGGCTTATCTCAGTTTACTAAACGTACACCTCAGTGTGTTCATTAGGCAGTGAAGGGGAACTTTAAAGAAGATCTCCAGATTTTCCTACTAAACCCCACTGTCAGTTTATTTGTAACTTGCCTCCTTTAGCTGTAAAGAAAGAATACAGTGGAGTTGCTTTACTAATGGAGTAGAGACTTTTGATATTGCAAAATTTATGTTTATTGAGGTCAGTAAATAATGCGATGCTGTGTTCATTTCAATAAACCAAACATTTGCTGGTAAAAATTGTTTTTGCAATTTCCCTGGTTTATAATTGGGTTTTTTAGTGAACATGGGTTAGTTCGATCAGCCCAAATGCGGTTTACAAAAATAACATACACTTTGCAAAAGTGAACATCTACATGTTACTTAAATATTCAAAATGAGTTCAATAATGATGGGAAAACGGAATGGTATTACCCATATCATTATCACTCAGCATTAAAGCATAATTCCACTTTTGTTGAGAAAAAAACATTCCCCTCTGGGTGATCTATGTACATTACAAGGATTTTACCAAACTTTGTTGCAGATTACTACCTTTTGGTATTCTGAAGAAATCATTGTTTGCTCCTCTATGCCTCTGTGCTGAGTGGGTCAAATGGGAGTGGTTTCATAATGATCTGTCAGCTGTGCAGCTGCAGGGCTCTAATGAGGGAATCCCTTTAGACGTGTTCCTTTTGGGAGTATCTCACCAAAAATGACATTTTTGTTGCAGGGGATGCCAGAAATCTGACTTGTATCTTAGACAAAATTCTGGGAAAATTGGAGAGTGAATCACACAAGCAGGAAATTATGTTTCTGGGGTGTGGTCAATACATATTCTGTGTACAGAACAGCTCTAGGTAGCCATATTGCATTGCATTTTCAGAAAATTTCAACAGCTGCAGATGGAAAAGGAAAGGTAATTTTTTAATAACATTCAATTACAACATGATTTGTGTCGCAATTTTATACACTATATTGTTTTTTCTTTATTTGCTACAAACCCAAATCCAAAAAAGTTGGGACACTGTACAAATTGTGAGTAAAATCTCATAATCTTATATATTATTCACAATATAATATAGATAACATATTAAATGTTGAAAGTGAGACATTTTGAAATATCATGCCAAATATTGGCTCATTTTGGATTTCATTATAGCTATAAACTCCAAAAAAGTTGGGGCAGGCAGCAATAAGAGGCCGGAAAAGTTAAATGTACATATAAGGAACAGCTGGAGGACCAATTTTCAACTTATTAGGTCAATTGGCAACATGATTGGGTATAAAAAGAGCCTCTCAGTGTGGCAGTGTCTCTCAGAAGTCAAGATGGGCAGAGGATCACTAATTCCCCCAATGCTGCGGTGAAAAATAGTGGAGCAATATCAGAAAGGAGTTTCTCAGAGAAAAATTTGAAAGAGTTTGGAGTTATCATCATCTAAAGTGCATAATATCATCCAAAGATTCAGAGAATCTGGAACAATCTCTGTGCATAAGGGTCAAGGCCGGAAAACCATACTGGATGACGGTGATCTTCGGCCTTTAGACGGCACTGCATCACATACAGGAATGCTACTGTGATGGAAATCACAACATGGGCTCAGGAATACTTCCAGAAAACATTGTCGGTGAACACAATCCACTGTGCCATTCGCCATTGCCGTCTAAATCTTGATAGGCCTTGATTGGCCAGTTTTCTCTGGGCCAAGGCTCATTTAAAATGGACTGTGGCAAAGTGGAAAACTGTTCTGTGGTCAGATGAATCAAAATTTGAAGTTCTTTGTGGAAAACTGGGACGCCATGTCATCAGGACTAAAGAGGACAAGGACAACCCAAGTTGTTATCAGCGCTCAATTCAGAAGCCTGCATCTCTGATGGTATGGGGTTGGATGAGTGCATGTGGCATGGGCAGCTTACACATCTGGAAAGGCACCATCAATGCTGAAAGGTTTATCCAAGTTCTAAAACAACATATGCTCCCAACCAGACGTCGTCTCTTTCAGGGAAGACCTTGCATTTTCCAACATGACAATGCCAGACCACATACTGCATCAATTACAACATCATGGTTGTGTAGAAGAAGGATCCGGGTACTGAAATGGCCAGCCTGCAGTCCAGATCTTTCACCCATAGAAAACATTTGGCGCATCATAAAGAGGAAGATGCGACAAAGAAGACATAAGACAGTTGAGTAACTAGAAGCCTGTATTAGACAAGAATGGGACAACATTCCTATTCCTAAACTTGAGCAACTTGTCTCCTCAGTCCCCAGACGTTTGCAGACTGTTATAAAAAGAAGAGGGGATGCCACACAGTGGTAAACATGGCCTTGTCCCAACTTTTTTGAGATGTGTAGATGCCATGAAATTTAAAATTAATGTCTTTTTCCCTTAAAATGATAAATATTCTCAATTTAAACATTTGATATGTCATCTATGTTGTATTCTGAATTAAAAATATTGAAATTTGAAACTTCCACATCATTGCATTCTGTTTTTATTCACAATTTGTACAGTGTCCCAACTTTTTTGGAATCGGGTTTGTATTTTTTCCCCCACGAAAGTGGAGTTACCCTTTAAATTCTATTTACTTGCGGTTCGCAAACCACATGTAGTAAAGCGTGATAATGATAAATAATAGTTATTCTGGCTCCAATTTTACCATTCTTTTGGAGTACAGGGCTTAAAGTGAATGGATGATAGATGTGTTAAACTGTCCTTCTCGGATCACAGTATATATAATATATAAATAAAATTCAGGACAAGTTCTCACTCTCTTCATATAGCATCCAAACAGATCAAACAGAATTCCAAGCCTCAATATGGTAGAAGGGATAGGTTCACACTCTCTCCTATTTGAAACGCCACCACGAGCAGCAATCGCGACGGTGTGACGTCACGTGATATGTGATACTTACCTACGCTATGGTGCTGCACAGTATCTTTCTGAAATCTTCAGATTCTACAGTGCATTAATCTGCACATGCATATGGCCTCAATACATTTCACTGGAAAGCCTGTCTGATACTTGAATAATATTACAAAGGGTGACTGTTGACACTGCTGCCTGTAAGCAGTTGGCAAGAAAATGTAGTGATAAATGACCTGGGATTCATATAAATTTGATGTAAATTGGAAATCTGCAGCAATGGAAAGTAAATGCAGATAATATATTAAGTACTGCCTACACTGTGTTTTATCACAGAATTGGTGATGTGGTGACGTGGACTTAAGGGCCAACTGACAACTCATGGGGCCCCCAGGCAATCGAAGATCACGGGCCCCCTGTGCCCCACTCAAGCCACAATCACATAAAGCCCCACCTACAAACTGCAACTCAGCTGAATAGAGGGAGCATTTAAATATCTAGAAGCCACTGGGCACTTCCAGTTTTAATAATGGCTGCCATGTGGCAGCCATCTTTATGATGCCACCTGGGGAATTTTAAAAAAGCAGTGGGCCTGTGTGCGAGCTCATGATTTGGGCACTAATAACAGAGAAAAACATGCGTCAAGCTGCGCTTACCGTGGCAAACTTTGGGTGTGGTTTTCGGGGGCTGTAGGTAGCGCCTGCTAGTTACAGTAAAGATGCCCGATGACTGAAAGATGAATTGCCTTGTGTAGAGAGGGGGGATGGGTGAGAAAGAGAGGGGAGTGAGGGGGGTGAGAGGGGAGTGAGGGGGGTGAGAGGGGGGTGAGAGAGGGAGGGGAACAAGAGAAAGAGGGGTGAGAGAGAGAAGTGGTGAGCTAGAGGGGGTGAAAAATAGAGGAGGTGAGAGGAAGGGCAGAGAGAGAGGGGGGAAGAAGAAAGAGAGCGGGGGAAAGAGAGAGGGAGGAGAGAGAGAGAGAGAGAGAGAGAGAGAAAGAGGGACGGAGAGGGGGAGAGGGAGAAAGGGAGTGAGAGAGAGAAATGGAGTAAGAGAGAGGGGGAGAGAGAGGGTATTATAGAGAGGGGGTGAAAGAGAGGGCATGAGAGAAAGTGGGGGAGAGATAGACAGTGCAGTCAGCCAGTGCTCCTGATCTCTGCCACAGCAGCAGCCAGTAACATTTGTCCTGAGTGCCACCACACAAGTGCCAGTGACCTGAACTAATGCAGCCAGCAACTGGTGTTGATTTACTAAAACTGAAAAGTGCAAAATCTGGTGCAGCTGTGCATGCTAGCCCATCAGCTTCTTACATCATCTTGTTTAATTAAGATTTAAAAAAACAATAAAAATAAAAAGTGGGAGCTGATTGGTTTCTATGCAGATCTGTACCAGATTTTGCATTCTCCAGTATCAACCCTATAGTGTTCCTGATCACCACCACATCAGTCAGAGTCACTGGACCAGTGTAAGCCAGCAATAGTGTTCCTGATCAGTGCCACAACAGTCCCAATTCCACCAGACATGTTTAAGCGAGCAACAATGTTCCTGAGTGCATCTACACCAGTTCTAGTGTTGCCAGACGATTGTAAGCCAGCAACAGTGTTCCTGATTGCTGCCACACTAGTCCCAGTGTCACCAGACCAGTAAAAGCTAGAAACGGTGTTCCTGATCATAGGCACACCTGTTTAGTACTGACCCTGGCACGTTCATTTTCCAAATTTCTGCCTGCTGCCTGGCCCGATTCCAAGCCTGTGTGCTGACAATGTCTCTGCCCACCACCTGAACTGACCAATCTATATGTTCCACTGACTACATTCTTGAGAGACACCAGTCTCAGCCACCCCCTGTGGAAAACTTCACTCTTGAAACCCCAGGAGCATCATGGTTGATAAATGTCAATTAAATAGGGAGTTTAACAAGCCAGTCTTCAAGTGATCAATGGAGTTATATAAATGAAAAGGTCATAAGTAGTGTTGAGCGAACACGGACTGTATTATTCGTGTTCGTACCGAATAATTGGATTTTTTGTACCCGAACACGGACACGGACACTTTACTGTATGTTCGGGTAAAAATCCGTGTTCGGTCGTTTTATTTCCGGGTTTTGCATGCTTTGGCGCTCTTTTCATGGCGGGCTTTCAACAGCCAATCAACAATCGTTTAACTGGTGTGCCTTAAGCCATCCCAGCCATGCCTGCAAATGTCTCAGTAGCTGTGATTGGCCGTCTGAAGCATGTGACCAAGTCTTTATAAGTTCGAGGCAGCCGCAGCGGCGTCATTATGCTGCTTAGATTCAGGGACAGAGCACACATCAACGTGCTGGCTGCTGATTAGGGAAAGATAGGCAGGAAAAAACCATTTGTGTCCGGATAGAATTGAGGGACAGGTCGGAGTGTTTAGGCAGGGCGAGTTGTAGGCATTTTAGGGATAGAGTCTGCTGAATTATATAGGGTCAGTGTCTTCTACAAACTACAATCGATATTGCTGTGTGGGGGGTGGGGTCTGCACTCAATCCTGATCTACGATCTCTTCTCAATCCTGTTAGGGACAGAGTCTGCTGAATTTTAGGGAAACTGTGTTCTACAAACTACAATCGATATTGCTGTGTGGTGTGGGATTGGAGATAGGCAGGTGTCAGTGATCCACATCCATTTTTCTGTGTGTGAGCTGCAGTGAACACAATCTTTTTGGGCTGCAGTGAACACAATCTTTTTGGGCTGCAGTGAACACAATCTTTTTGGGCTGCAGTGAACACAATCTTTTTGGGCTGCAGTGAACACAATCTTTTTGGGCTGCAGTGAACACAATCTTTTTGGGGTGCAGTGAACAAAATCTTTTTGGGGTGCAGTGAACACAATCCTTTTTGGTGTGCAGTGAACACAATCTTTGTGGGGTGCAGTGAACAAAATCCTTTGTGGGGTGCAGTGAACACAATCTTTTTGGGGTGCAGTGAACAAAATCCTTTTTGGGGTGCAGTGAACAACATCCTTTTTGGGGTGCAGTGAACACAATCTTTTTGGGGTGCAGTGAACAAAATCCTTTGTGGGGTGCAGTGAACACAATCTTTTTGGGGTGCAGTGAACACAATCTTTTTGGGGTGGAGTGAACAACATCCTTTTTGGGGTGCAGTGAACAAAATCCTTTTTGGGGTGCAGTGAACAAAATCATTTTTGGGGTGCAGTGAACACAATCTTTTTGGGGTGCAGTGAACACAATCTTTGTGGGGTGCAGTGAACACAATCTTTTTGGGGTGGAGTGAACAACATCCTTTTTGGGGTGCAGTGAACAACATCCTTTTTGGGGTGCAGTGAACACAATCTTTTTGGGGTGCAGTGAACACAATCTTTGTGGGGTACAGTGAACAGAATCTTTGTGGGGTGCAGTGAACACAATCTTTGGGGGGTACAGTGAACACAATCTTTGTGAGGTGCAGTGAACACAATCTTTGTGGGGTGCAGTGAACACAATCATTGTGGGGTGCAGTGAACTCAATCTTTGTGGGGTACAGTGAACACAATCTCATACTGAAGGTTTGAGGGTGCTGCCTGTTCCATACTCCCCCTACTCCTCATCTAGCCTTTTAGGGGTACAAACAATAGTAATTGGGGCCTAGTGTGGTTGTGTACGTGTGATATACATACACTTTTTTGGGATCATATTTTCTATTCCGCTATTTAATCAAAAACCTTTGGGGATCAGTTAAATTGGGGGATAGTCTGTGTTGGTACGTGTGAGAGAGATCCACCTTTCCAAGTTGTTGGGGTTCATCTCATACTTCTGAAGGTTTGAGGGTGCTGCCTGTTCCATACTCCCCCTACTCCTAGCCTTTTAGGGGTACAAACAATAGTAATTGGGGCCTAGTGTGGTTGTGTACGTGTGATATACATACACTTTTTTGGGATCATATTTTCTATTCCGCTATTTAATCAAAAACCTTTGGGGATCAGTTAAATTGGGGGATAGTCTGTGTTGGTACGTGTGAGAGAGATCCACCTTTCCAAGTTGTTGGGGTTCATCTCATACTTCTGAAGGTTTGAGGGTGCTGCCTGTTCCATACTCCCCCTACTCCTAGCCTTTTAGGGGTACAAACAATAGTAATTGGGGCCTAGTGTGGTTGTGTACGTGTGATATACATACACTTTTTTGGGATCATATTTTCTATTCCGCTATTTAATTAAAAAACCTTTGGGGATCAGTTAAATTGGGGGATAGTCTGTGTTGGTACGTGTGAGAGAGATCCACCTTTCCAAGTTGTTGAGGTTCATCTCATACTTCTGAAGGTTTGAGGGTGCTGCCTGTTCCATACTCCCCCTACTCCTAGCCTTTTAGGGGTACAAACAATAGTAATTGGGGCCTAGTGTGGTTGTGTACGTGTGATATACATACACTTTTTTGGGATCATATTTTCTATTCCGCTATTTAATCAAAAACCTTTGGGGATCAGTTAAATTGGGGGATAGTCTGTGTTGGTACGTGTGAGAGAGATCCACCTTTCCAAGTTGTTGGGGTTCATCTCATACTTCTGAAGGTTTGAGGGTGCTGCCTGTTCCATACTCCCCCTACTCCTAGCCTTTTAGGGGTACAAACAATAGTAATTGGGGCCTAGTGTGGTTGTGTACGTGTGATATACATACACTTTTTTGGGATCATATTTTCTATTCCGCTATTTAATCAAAAACCTTTGGGGATCAGTTAAATTGGGGGATAGTCTGTGTTGGTACGTGTGAGAGAGATCCACCTTTCCAAGTTGTTGGGGTTCATCTCATACTTCTGAAGGTTTGAGGGTGCTGCCTGTTCCATACTCCCCCTACTCCTAGCCTTTTAGGGGTACAAACAATAGTAATTGGGGCCTAGTGTGGTTGTGTACGTGTGATATACATACACTTTTTTGGGATCATATTTTCTATTCCGCTATTTAATCAAAAACCTTTGGGGATCAGTTAAATTGGGGGATAGTCTGTGTTGGTACGTGTGAGAGAGATCCACCTTTCCAAGTTGTTGGGGTTCATCTCATACTTCTGAAGGTTTGAGGGTGCTGCCTGTTCCATACTCCCCCTACTCCTAGCCTTTTAGGGGTACAAACAATAGTAATTGGGGCCTAGTGTGGTTGTGTACGTGTGATATACATACACTTTTTTGGGATCATATTTTCTATTCCGCTATTTAATCAAAAACCTTTGGGGATCAGTTAAATTGGGGGATAGTCTGTGTTGGTACGTGTGAGAGAGATCCACCTTTCCAAGTTGTTGGGGTTCATCTCATACTTCTGAAGGTTTGAGGGTGCTGCCTGTTCCATACTCCCCCTACTCCTAGCCTTTTAGGGGTACAAACAATAGTAATTGGGGCCTAGTGTGGTTGTGTACGTGTGATATACATACACTTTTTTGGGATCATATTTTCTATTCCGCTATTTAATCAAAAACCTTTGGGGATCAGTTAAATTGGGGGATAGTCTGTGTTGGTACGTGTGAGAGAGATCCACCTTTCCAAGTTGTTGGGGTTCATCTCATACTTCTGAAGGTTTGAGGGTGCTGCCTGTTCCATACCCCCCCTACTCCTCATCTAGCCTTTTAGGGGTACAAACAATAGTAATTGGGGCCTAGTGTGGTTGTGTACGTGCGAGATACATACACTTTTTTTGATCATATTTCCTATTCCGCTATTCAATAAAAACCTTTGAGGATCAATTGAATTGCGGGATAGTCTGTGTCGGTACGTGTGAGAGAGATCCACCTTTCCAAGTTGTTGGGGTTCATCTCATACTTCTGAAGGTTTGAGGGTGCTGCCTGTTCCATACCCCCCCTACTCCTCATCTAGCCTTTTAGGGGTACAAACAATAGTAATTGGGGCCTAGTGTGGTTGTGTACGTGCGAGATACATACACTTTTTTTGATCATATTTCCTATTCCGCTATTCAATAAAAACCTTTGAGGATCAATTGAATTGCGGGATAGTCTGTGTCGGTACGTGTGAGAGAGATCCACCTTTCCAAGTTGTTGGGGTTCATCTCATACTTCTGAAGGTTTGAGGGTGCTGCCTGTTCCATACCCCCCCTACTCCTCATCTAGCCTTTTAGGGGTACAAACAATAGTAATTGGGGCCTAGTGTGGTTGTGTACGTGCGAGATACATACACTTTTTTTGATCATATTTCCTATTCCGCTATTCAATAAAAACCTTTGAGGATCAATTGAATTGCGGGATAGTCTGTGTCGGTACGTGTGAGAGAGATCCACCTTTCCAAGTTGTTGGGGTTCATCTCATACTTCTGAAGGTTTGAGGGTGCTGCCTGTTCCATACCCCCCCTACTCCTCATCTAGCCTTTTAGGGGTACAAACAATAGTAATTGGGGCCTAGTGTGGTTGTGTACGTGCGAGATACATACACTTTTTTTGATCATATTTCCTATTCCGCTATTCAATAAAAACCTTTGAGGATCAATTGAATTGCGGGATAGTCTGTGTCGGTACGTGTGAGAGAGATCCACCTTTCCAAGTTGTTGGGGTTCATCTCATACTTCTGAAGGTTTGAGGGTGCTGCCTGTTCCATACCCCCCCTACTCCTCATCTAGCCTTTTAGGGGTACAAACAATAGTAATTGGGGCCTAGTGTGGTTGTGTACGTGCGAGATACATACACTTTTTTTGATCATATTTCCTATTCCGCTATTCAATAAAAACCTTTGAGGATCAATTGAATTGCGGGATAGTCTGTGTCGGTACGTGTGAGAGAGATCCACCTTTCCAAGTTGTTGGGGTTCATCTCATACTTCTGAAGGTTTGAGGGTGCTGCCTGTTCCATACCCCCCCTACTCCTCATCTAGCCTTTTAGGGGTACAAACAATAGTAATTGGGGCCTAGTGTGGTTGTGTACGTGCGAGATACATACACTTTTTTTGATCATATTTCCTATTCCGCTATTCAATAAAAACCTTTGAGGATCAATTGAATTGCGGGATAGTCTGTGTCGGTACGTGTGAGAGAGATCCACCTTTCCAAGTTGTTGGGGTTCATCTCATACTTCTGAAGGTTTGAGGGTGCTGCCTGTTCCATACCCCCCCTACTCCTCATCTAGCCTTTTAGGGGTACAAACAATAGTAATTGGGGCCTAGTGTGGTTGTGTACGTGCGAGATACATACACTTTTTTTGATCATATTTCCTATTCCGCTATTCAATAAAAACCTTTGAGGATCAATTGAATTGCGGGATAGTCTGTGTCGGTACGTGTGAGAGAGATCCACCTTTCCAAGTTGTTGGGGTTCATCTCATACTTCTGAAGGTTTGAGGGTGCTGCCTGTTCCATACCCCCCCTACTCCTCATCTAGCCTTTTAGGGGTACAAACAATAGTAATTGGGGCCTAGTGTGGTTGTGTACGTGCGAGATACATACACTTTTTTTGATCATATTTCCTATTCCGCTATTCAATAAAAACCTTTGAGGATCAATTGAATTGCGGGATAGTCTGTGTCGGTACGTGTGAGAGAGATCCACCTTTCCAAGTTGTTGGGGTTCATCTCATACTTCTGAAGGTTTGAGGGTGCTGCCTGTTCCATACCCCCCCTACTCCTCATCTAGCCTTTTAGGGGTACAAACAATAGTAATTGGGGCCTAGTGTGGTTGTGTACGTGCGAGATACATACACTTTTTTTGATCATATTTCCTATTCCGCTATTCAATAAAAACCTTTGAGGATCAATTGAATTGCGGGATAGTCTGTGTCGGTACGTGTGAGAGAGATCCACCTTTCCAAGTTGTTGGGGTTCATCTCATACTTCTGAAGGTTTGAGGGTGCTGCCTGTTCCATACTCCCCCTACTCCTCATCTAGCCTTTTAGGGGTACAAACAATAGTAATTGGGGCCTAGTGTGGTTGTGTACGTGTGATATACATACACTTTTTTTGGATCATATTTTCTATTCCGCTATTCAATAAAAACCTTTCTAGGGCAAGATCTTAAATTACAGAAATATGAGGAGACCGTCAAATAAGGGCCGTGGCCTGGGTCGTGGTGCTGCTGGTAGAGCTCCTGTTGCAAGGAGAGGACATGGTCGATCTGTGCCAGCTACACGCACAAGTGAAACACCTTCCTCAAGTGTGAGTAGGCGACAGAACCTGCATCAGTATTTGGTAGGGCATCAAACGCCCCTAGAAGTGATGAGGCCAGAACAAGTTGAGGCGATAGTAGATTGGTTTGCTGCTGACAGTGCCTCCAGTTCCTTCACATTGTCTCCCACCCAGTCTACTGCAGAAAGGTCAGAGTTGGCACCTGCAGCCAATGTCCAACCGTCTTTCACCTCACCCCCTTGCAAATCAGGCCAGCAGTCTGAGCCCCAAGCCATACAGCAGTCTCTTATTCTTTTTGAGGACTCTGTCAGCAGGGTTTCCCAGGGCCATCCACCTAGCCCTGCCCCAGAAGTGGAAGAGATTGAGTGCAGCGATGCCCAACCACTTATTTCTCAAGATGAGTACATGCAAGGATCATCGCAGCACGTCTCCGATGATGACGAAACGCAGGTGCCAACTGCTGCGGCGTTCAGCATTGTGGAGACCGACAAGGAGGGCAGGGGTGAAGACTGGGTGGAAGATGATGTGGAGGACGATGAGGTCCTCGACCCCACATGGAATGAACGTCATGCAGGTGAACTGAGTAGTTTGGAGGAAGAGGCGGTGGTCGCACAGAGCCACCAGCACAGCAGAAGAGGGAGCAGGGTGCAGAAGCGGAGCGGCCGTGCCCTAGACACTACGCCCGCTACTGCCCAACGCAGCAAGGGAACGAGCGCACCAAAGTCAGCTCAAAGGAGTTCTCTAGCGTGGAAGTTCTTTAGAAAATGTGCTGATGACAGGACACGAGTGGTTTGCACCCTGTGCAATCAGAGCTTGAAGCGAGGCATGAACCTTCTCAACCTGAGCACAACCTGCATGATCAGGCATCTAAGTGCAAAGCACGAGCTGCAGTGGAGTACACACCTTCAAAACCAAGAAACGTCTCTGGCTCATCCTGCTTCCTCTTCTGCTGCAGTCTCGGCCGCTCCAGCCACATCTGTAGTGATACCGGCACCTGCCACCCCGCAAACAGACGATCTGTCAGCAACACCACCACCTGGGTCACCAACAACCATCTCCACAATGTCCCCTGGAAGCGTTCAGCTTTCCATCTCCCAAACACTTGAGAGGAAGAGGAAGTACCCCCCTACCCACCCGCGATCCCTGGCCCTGAATGCCAGCATTTCAAAATTATTGGCCTTTGAAATGCTGTCATTCCGTCTGGTGGAGACGCACAGTTTTAAAAACCTTATGTCGGTGGCTGTCCCACAGTACGTCATGCCCAGCCGCCACTACTTTTCCAGGCAAGCCATCCCTTCCCTGCACAACCAAGTGGGGGAAAAAATCAGGTGTGCACTGCGCAACGCCATCTGTGCCAAGGTCCACCTAACTACGGATACGTGGACCAGTAAGCACGGTCAGGGGCGTTATATCTCCCTAACGGCACACTGGGTAAATGCAGTGGCGGATGGGCCTGAGGCGGATAGCAATTTGGCGCATGTCCTTCCACCACCGAGGATTGCAGGGCGCTTCAGTTTGCCTCCTGTTCCTAACTCCTCCTACTCCGCTTCCTCATCCTCTACCGCCTCCTCATCCGGACAGCGTAACACCTTCACCACCAACTTCAGCACGGCCAGGGGTAAACGACAGCAGGCAGTTTTACAACTTGCCTGTTTGGGGGACAAACCACACACCGCGCAGGAGTTGTGGAGGAGCATGGAACAGCAGACAAATGAGTGGTTGCTGCCAGCGAGCCTCAAGCCCGGCCTGGTGGTGTGCGATAACGGGCGAAATCTCATAGCAGCTCTGGGCCTAGCCGGTTTGACGCACATCCCTTGCCTGGCGCATGTGCTGAATTTGGTGGTGCAGAGGTTCCTTAAAAACTACCCCGATATGTCAGAGCTGCTGCAGAAAGTGCGGGCCGTTTGTGCGCACTTTCGGCGTTCTCACCCTGCTGCTGCTCGCCTGGCAGCGCTGCAGCGTAACTTCGGCCTTCCCGCTCACCGCCTCATATGTGACGTGCCCACAAGGTGGAACTCCACCTTGCACATGCTGGAAAGACTGTGCGAGCAGCAGCAGGCCATAGTGGAGTTTCAGCTGCAGCACGCACGCGTGAGTCGCTCTGCGGAACAGCACCACTTCACCACCAATAACTGGGCCTCCATGCGAGACCTGTGTGCCTTGTTGCGCTGTTTTGAGTACTCCACCAACATGGCCAGTGGCAATGACGCCGTTCTCAGCTTAACTATCCCACTTCTATGCCTCCTTGAAAAAACAATTCGGGCGATGATGGAAGAGGATGTGGCACAGGATGAGGAGGAGGAGGAGGATGAAGAGGTAACATTTCCAAGGCTTTCAGGGCAGTCATTCGCAAGGGGCTCCGAGGGTGGGTTCCTGCACACGCAAACGCCAGGGACGCAATTGTCCAGCAGGGGCACAGTTCTGGAGGATGAGGAGGATGAGGAGGAGGAGGAGCTGGAGGAGGAGATGGAACCATGTTCACAGCAGGGTGGCACCCAGGCCAGCTCATGGCCATCACTGGTGCGTGGCTGGGGGGATACAGAGGACACGGACCATACACCTCCCACAGAGGACAGCCTTTCGTTGCCTCTGGGCAGCCTGGCACACATGAGCGATTACATGCTGCAGTGTCTCCACAACGACCGCCGAGTTGCCCACATTCTAACTTGTGCTGATTACTGGGTGGCCACGCTGCTGGATCCCCGTTACAAGGACAACGTACCGTCCTTAATTCACTCACTGGAGCGCGATCGCAAGATGCGCGAGTACAAGCGCACGCTGGTAGACGCCATGCTGCTGGCATTCCCATCTGACAGCGGGGCCACAGTGGAAGCACAAGGCAGAGGAGGAGGAGGAGGAGGTCGCCAACGCAACCAGGGCACCGCCAGCACCTCAGAAGGCAGGGTTAGCATGGCCGAAATGTGGAAAAGCTTTGTCAGCACGCCACAACAAACAGCAGCACCAGCAGCTCAGATGGAACGTCTTAGCAGGAGGCAGCATTTTACCAACATGGTGGAGCAGTATGTGTGCACACGCCTACATGTAGTGAATGACGGGTCTGCCCCCTTCAACTTCTGGGTCTCCAAATTGGGCACATGGCCTGAGCTTGCCCTTTACGCCTTGGAGGTGCTGGCGTGCCCTGCAGCCAGTGTATTATCTGAACGGGTATTTAGCACGGCTGGGGGCGTTATAACAGACAAGCGCAGCCGCCTGTCCAGAGACAATGTGGACAAGCTCACGTTCATTAAAATGAACCAGGCATGGATCCCACGGGACTTTTCCGTACCTTATGCAGAATAGCAATGGATACCGACCTTACCCACCCATTGTTCCATTTTTGCTCTTTCTCACTCTTTTGGGGTGTACCCTCATTTAAAATTTGTGAAAAGAAGCAGTGTTGGCTACCTCGTCCTCCTCCTCAGGGCCAGATTAATGTAGGGGCTATTGGAGCTGCAGCTCCAGGCCCCTACCTTTTATATAGGCCCCGGGTTGGCCATATTCACTGTTACCGCTCTTCTGTCACTTGTAAACACAGAAGTCTGGCTTCTATGCTCGCTTCCCCAGGCAGCACCCTCAGAACCTCCCCACACAGCGTGAAGGCCGGACAAGGAGGGACAGTTGGCGATGCATGGATGTGTTTATGGGCTTCAGAGACAGCATCCCATGTTGAATTAGGCATGCATGGCTGCACCCTTCCTCCTCTGGGTGCATGGCAAGGCACGGCCCTAAGGCCCTTCAAAATCCTCAGCACCAAGCCCATGATGCTGTTAATCCGGCCCTGGTCCTCCTCCACCGCCGCTTCCACCTACACCGCCCATAGGTGTGCGCAGCCTATTGCATTAAGGTGTGCACCCCAAAGTTGAAATACACATGCATGTGTTTGCCAGCAGGGAGAGTAATGTATCGGGGCCATGTACCTGTAGGCAAGGAGAAATAGAGCAGAGCAGGTCCCAGGGAGATCTTTCCCATCTCCTCACTGGCAATGCTATGTGCCCTAGGTGATTAGGGTGTGCCCAGGCACACCCAGCACACCCTGTGCGCACGCCTATGTCACCGCCACATCCACCACCACCTCAACCTCCCTCCTACTCCATATGGGCCTCGTCCTTCAGAGATGAAGAAGAACATTGTTTTATTTTTCTGTTTTTTTTTGTTGTTTTAAGTTATTTCCCTATCCACATTTGTTTGCAGAGCACTTGCCATGCTCTTAATTACGTTTTGCTGCCATTTGCAGCACTCTAGCCCTTTCCTTTGGTGTTTTAGAGCCATTTTAGTGCCTTAAAGTTCGGGTCCCCATTGACTTCAATGGGGTTCGGTGTCCGGGAAAAGTTCGGTAAAAGTCCGGGACACGGACCCGGACTTTTTTTTAAAGTTCGGCCGAACCCGTCGAACACGGACATCTAGGTGTCCGCTCAACCCTAGTCATAAGTCAAAATTCATAATATTTCATTGTTCAATGACACAATAAAAGTGACTATTTCAAGAGAGGTTGCATCATATCCTCAATGTTGTGTTTATAAGATACCAGTAGATGCTGCGATAACTATATATAGTCTATATATTGCACAGTATAACTCGTATTTGGATGTATTTACTCTCAAAAAGCTAGTAGCAATATCGCCAAATTATTAAACACAGACCTTTGGAAGTGGACTTTTATGGCTTGTTGCTGCTTCTGCCTGCACAGGAGCAGGAAGTGATTACATCATTTTGGAATCTGGTGGCCCCTGCACTTATTTATGATTCGGCGAATGTAATTCATGAAACGCATCAAATGCTTCTTTGTTTGTCGACTTGTCAATGATGTCTTTATGATTGTCACTTTGGAATTTTCTTCATTTGAATAAATCAATTGATTCTTTCATGTCGGAGTGAGGTCTATCTTCTTTTGTGAATCTACATTGTTTGGACTATGGACCAGATGTGCACCCAGCCTCTGATTGTTTGATTACTTTCACCTGAGTGGCTATCTCTCCAGGAAGCTGTCTGTGCTGGTCTGCAAGTTGAGCCAGTGTATCTAAGGGTGGAATTTATAAGGGGGGGGGGGGTGCAGTTATCCTTGAATTCATCAAAGAATATAAATATATACTATAACCTATCTACTTAAGCTGACCCTGAATAGCTAATACTTATAAAGGCAGATTTGTATGTTTTTTACATGGGGTTTCCTTAGTCTTAAAGATTACTTAGCATATGACATATTTTTAAATGTTAATTCCTGATTTTCTCTCAAAAAGGATGGTGATATATTTGTTAAGGATGCGTTCAAGGTCACGATTTATTTCTTGGACTGAGATGATGGCTCAGAGATAATGTTTTCATGTAAATCCTGGTACTTCTTCAGTTCCTGGCTGTGCTTACAAATGTCTGGCAGAGTCTAAAGCCGGAGTCAGCAAGCAGAAGCAATGAAGTCTTTGCAAAGACATTGTATTTTGACAAAGTCCCCTACCGCTGTCAGAATATGCCAATCAAAAGCTGCAACTGATTGGCTGCAGCCGGTGATCTAAGAAAATTTTCAAAAATATGCCTTTGAAAAAAGTCAATCAAACAAATGACTTCTGTTGGATGGGGGAAGCCTCACACTGAATGAAATTAGGCAATCCCTGCTTAACTGGTAAATTCTAATCAGTGTATGGCCAGTTTAACATGCTATATAATTAAAAAAGTTGTAGTCTGACCACTGGTGAGAAGAAGAATGCTTCCTCCTATCTGCAGCAGACATCATCCCAGTCTAAGCAAGGCCACTGAACTGGAACCCAAGGTCCCCTTTTATCAAAAAAAGGTACAGTTTGTTTGTAAAATTATGATGTTGCTGTATATTGAGATATGTATCTATTTCTACATGGGTCTAGTATGAGCTATGCACATACTGTATGTGCTAATGTTTGGTATGCAAAGTTGAGTGGACCCTTCTTAAAAATGAGGTGCACAGAACAGCAATTCATAGCAACCAAAACTTACTTTACAGTAATTTAAAAACAGTCAGCAATAAATAGATGGCTAAGTAAACGTTGCCTTATTAACAAAATTGACAACTGTTTCAATGAGGCAATTGCTCACAATTATTAGAAAGTTATATGTGTGTGGGTATATTAGGTCAGACATTCTTTTTTACTATTCTGCCTACTGTATTTTTAAAGAAACAACATTTTGTGGTTCTGATTAAAAATAAATAAATAGATAAATATAATTTATGTATCTTGTTATCATTAATTCATATTCCTTTTTCTAATTACCCTTATTTTTTTTAAATGTGATGTTCTAATTGCCTTCTATGTCTATGTCTATGTCTGTTACATAATGTAAATGTATATCATGTTTATTTTATAATCAGCAGTTATTTTAAAGATTTGTTTTCATGTTTAATTAGTTAATCATAAAATAAGAGAGACAATCTTTTTGAGAAAACATTACGCCTAATTAAACATGGCAAAGTTCAAAAAAAAAAAAAAAACCCACAAAGACATAAAATGCAGAGAAATACTATTATGTATTAAACAGAAGAATCAGCAGACCACAATGCAGTTTAGTGTAATTTACGGAAATTGGTAATAAATTCATAAAAGGATGTGTCTTTACTTTTTAACCGGAATAAAAGGATGTTTAAAAAATGTGATAAATGTCCAGATATCTGTAGTAATAGTGCAGATTGCATTAAAACATTTAACACACAAAAATTAATACAGTATGTGAACATTAGTGATAACTGAATGTGCCTGGGTTCATGTCAGACCCACCATGAATTTAAAAAAAATGCAAACTGTAATATCAACATGATTAAAGTCATGAGAGAATTTTTGAAAATCACTAGCTGCTAGTATGAAACGAGCAATACTTTGTGCAGGGTTTTTTTTTTTTTTTTTTTTTGTGGGGGATCCTCTTAAACACCATATTAGTCAATTGGGTTCAAATTAAAGCTTTCAATTTGTGGATTTTACAATGAGTTTGCTGAACAACCCACAAATTGTACTCAAGCACAATTGCTCATCAGTACTTTTAGTTGCAGACTTAAGCTGCCTTTAATCACTTGCCGACTGCTCACAGTAATATTACTGCGGCAGTGCGGCTCCCCTGCGTCCAGCGACGTAGACCTACGTCGCTGGACTCCTAGTGATTTTGGCGGCGGAGGCACGCTTCTGCTGTGTTTTGACACAGCAGGAGTCGGGCCGGAGGAGGAGAGGCGGCGATTGCCACCTCCCTTCCCCGATTGTCGGGGAAACTGTGAGAAGACCCACCTGCTTATGTAAACAAAGCAGGCGGATCTTCTCAGGGACAGACAGGCAGGGATCACTAGATTCAGCATAGCTGAACCTGCGATCTCTGTGTCTGTTACAGAATCCCCCCCCCCACACACACACACGTCAGTAAGCATGAGGCATATGTTTAACCCCTTGATCACCAACAGTGTTAACCCCTTCCCTGCCAATGGCATTATCACAGTAACAGTGCATATTTTTAGCACTGATTACTGTAGTAATGTGTTTGGTTCCCCCCAAAGGTGTCAAAAATGTCAGTCAGGGGTTTGATCTGTCTGCAGCAATGTCACAGTCCCGCAAAAAATCGCAAATCCTTGCCATTACTAGTAAAAAAAAACAATAAAAATGACATAAATCTTTCCCGTAGTTAGTAAACGTGATAACTTTTGCGCAAATCAACCAAAATACGCTTGTTGCAATTTTTTTTACCAAAAATATGTAGCAGAAAACAAATTGGCCTAAAATGTTAACAAAATTTTGATTTTTAAATTTTCTTTTTTGTTAATGTTATATAGCAAAATGTGAAAAATATTGTTTTTTTTTTTCTTTCAAAATTGTCACTCTTTTTTTGTTTATAGCGCAAAAATTAAAAATCTCACAGATGATCAAATAACACCAAAAGAAAGCTCTATTTGTGGGAAAAAGGACATCAATTTTATTTGGGTACAGAATTGCGCGACCGCGCAATTGTTTGGTAAAGTAACGCAGTGCCGAATAGCAAAATAGGGCCTGGTCAGAGAGGGGGCAAATCCTTCCGGGGCTGAAGTGGTTAAGCTGAATGAGGAGTTATGAAACCGTAGGATTCTCATGGACAAAGCCAGAAACATTGCATGCTTGCATTATAGAACTTGTGTAACACATTTTTTTACTTTATATATGATTGCTTGGCTTTAATCGCTTCCAGGTGGCCCCACGCACGTACACTGGGGCAGGGCGGACCTTCAGTGCAAAATCAGGTACTGGAACATTTTTTTTTTTAGGGTCTGGGGCTCCCGCAGTGATTAGTAACTGGCGATCATTTCCCAGAGAGGCAGGACGACAGTCTTCCTATGTAAACAAGGCAGATCACCGATCTGTCAGAGGGAAAGATGGAGATCTTGTATTTCTAATAAGCAGGAACACAGATCTCTGTCTATCCCCCATCAATGCATCCCCCACACAGTTAGAAAGCACTCCCAGGGAACACATTTAACCCTTTGATTGCCCCTGATGCTAACCCCTTTCCTGCCAGTGTCATTAGTACAGTGACCATGCATTTTTTAGCACTGATAACTGTATTGGTGTCACTGGTCCCCAAAAAGTGTCACCCTGTATCAGATTTGTCCGCTGCAATGTTGCAGCCCGCTTAAAAATAGTTGAATGCTGCCATTACTAGTTAGAATTCTATTATTCTATCCCATAGTTTGTAGACGCTATAACTTTTGCGAAAACAAATCAACATACGCTTATTGGGATTTGTTTACGAAATACAAAAACATGTAGCAGAATACATATTGGGTTAAACTGATAAAGAAATTCGATTTTTTACATTTTTTTTATTAGGTATGTTTTATAGCAGAAAGTAAAAATATATTGTTTTTTAATCAAAATTGTCGGTCTTTTTTTGTTTATAGCGCAAAAAATTAAAAGCGCAGAGATGATCAAATGCCACCAAAAGAAAGCTCTATTTGTGGGAAAAAAAGGCCATCATTTTTTTTTTGTTTTTTGTACAGTGTTGCACAACCGTGCAAATGTCAGTTAAAATAATGCAGTGCAGTATCGCAAAAAATGGCCTAGTCATGAGGGGGGTAAACCTTCCAGAGCTGAAGTAGTTAAAATAGCAGCAGCAGCCCAGCCTGATTCATAATTCTTTTTTTTTTTTTTTTTTCAATAAAAGCTTTATTGAACAACTGTAATAAACATGTACAGTATTAACAATAGCAATAAGACAAATGGTATAACTGTACAACATGTACATAAATTATGACATCAAGTTATGTTGAATCAAAAATTAGTGCAACAACATTAAATATCTACATCATCTCAAGAGGTACAATGAGGGTATTCGAACACGATACCCTCCCTCAGAAGAGGCAGGACCGAAAGATAAGTGCCTGCCTCAATGAGGGCCACTAGGGGGCAGTGAAGGAAGCAAAGATAAGAAATACAGAAGAGGAAGAATAAAGGGAAAGAAAAAGGAAATGGAAAAAAGAGAGGGGGGAGGGGGAGGTGATGGGGTATTATTGACAGGTGGTATTTGATCAGATAGCTCATTGTAGAAATGTAAACAGAAGGTCCTGGTGGGGTATGAAAGTTGGTTATGAAATTACTAATCCTCAATCAGTTTTTTGAAATCCGGGGAAAGAGTGAATATCAACCATGGTCTCCACATGTTATGGAAAGGTCCACTATTTTCTTTTTTGATGGCCAGAGTTTCCATAATTCTAACTACTTTTTCCAAAACTTTTTTGGATAGATGTGAATACAACATCTGATTTTTTGCCTGTTTTACTAGTCCATACATTTACTGGTGAGAGTAGCCTCCAGCAAAAGCAGAAAGCTATAGGAAATCGTACGTTTTTTGAAAAATAAAAATTAAATAAAACTTAAGCTTTCAACTTTGTGTTGACCAGTGGCACAACAGTTTGATTGTATAGTTTGTTTGCTTCATCTTTATCGCACACTAAACTTATTTTTCTTAAAATTAAAAAAAAATCTAAACAGATTGCACTTTAAAACCTCAGTCCCACATTGCCAAATCCTTCCCACCTTTCCAAATATCCATATTTTTTCTCATAATTTTCAAAAAACAGACTTTAGGTATGTGTTTGGTGGAGATTGGCTAGCGTTAGTACAGTACATGAGCACTAGTGTAAGCTTTAAACCGAAAGTGTGTGTGCCTTTTTTAACATATCAGCTTCCAACATCATTGTTGTGGTCTGCAGCTTCTGCTTCAGTGTCTCAGCCTTGGTAATTCTTCCAGTCATTTGGGTACCACAAGCATGAGGAAACAAATAATTATGCACTAAAGAGCTGTGTATAGGCTTGAAGGTCCTAGAGCATCCAAGGTAAAAAGGCCAAAGTGCAACTACTTTACTTCTATAATCTGTGAACTTCTTCAGTGTATGACCTATTGAGGCAAGTTACCCAGACATCATTTTGCCCAGAAGGCTATGCCTGTCCCTTCACCAGCATGAGTAGAGGTAATGTCATTTTTGATGGATACTGTCAGCAGCAGGATTATTATGACCCCAGAACCATGGTCCAACAAGCACGAGCAGGAACAGCACACTAACCAAAAAAAGATGGTGGAAAAAAAGGATGTATGATGTGTCACAACGAAGGAGCTAGTAGTGTTATTCTATGTTAAAAAACTCATTGTAAAATCCACAAATTGTTATTTCTTGCACATTGGTGATGATATAAAAAATGAAAAACTGCACTTGTGTATAAACCCGTAAATTATACCAATTTAATAAATTAGTGATGAAAAAATACAAAAAGAGTTAGTTCCACTATGGGATAATTGTCTTAGTAAATCTAAGATTATAAAATATCAAAGCAATTCTCAAACTCCAAGTGCATATTCATACTAGTAAGCAAATGTGCAAAATATACACCTGTATTTGGAACATGCATTAATAGAAGGCATAAATAAATCAATATTTAAATTTGTAAAAGTCCACGTTTGGTAAATCTTCTCTTTAGGTGCTCCTAAATTCATGTCATCAAATGTATATACAAGGAAACTGGATTTTTAAGGTGCCACAATTGACAGTACACATTATACAGTATTCACGAAATCCTCAGAATTTTATTATGATGTACAAATATAGGTCACCTGAGAGACTCTCTTACCCAGGGTGCTCAGAAGTGTTTGGAGAATCAGTAAGTAGAAAAACATAAACAAGTAGGATCGGACATTATACATCGGTGACATCAATTCAAAAACGCTTTGGTAATCAATCTTCTACATTTATTAGTCACCCGATCCACATAGATTTCAGATATGCCCTTAAATCATTCACGGTTATTAAAAATATCCATAACCATCTGTTGATACTGGGTAGAATCCATACTAACTGTATTTCTAACTTTGTCAGATAGTTTAATGACAATTTGTTGGTTATTTTTAAAACTAGAAACAGACAATTTTTGGGTGGCAGTTAAATTGGATACAGACATCCCCTTCTTCTTAGTTCTTTCAATTTCCTTAGTTACTTGCTGTGTGAACGCACTTATGTTGGGATTTGCCTGTAGGAGTGGGAATGCACAAGACTTGAGTTTGTAGAGCTGGGGAGATGGAAAGCATGACACTCCAGATGATTCATACCAGGAGGAGCCGTGGAGAGGCTGTCCCAACCCTCTAAAACTAGCGGATGGCTCCCATGATGAAGCACTTAGTAAGAGTATACTTTGATTTTTTACTTTGGGCTTACTGTATGTATGCTGGGCTGTATCCCGCCTTGACTCACTGATGTCCCTATGTGCGATCCTACTGGTTTATGTTTTTATATTTACTGATTCTCTAAACACTTCTGAAAACCCCGGGTAAGAGAGTCTCTCAGATGACCTATCTTGATTATTACATTTTTGTATCGTAAATGCCATAGTAGTAACAAATGGTGAACAGTCTTGTAATATATGATGATACTTTTTGGATTATTGATTTATTTATTATGTTTCTATTCATCTATAATGACACTTTATGCAGTACTTCACAAGCCTCCCGAGGAAGCCAGTAGTTGGTGAAACATGTTGAGCTGAAGTTACTGCACATGCATTATGGCCACATGGATTTTCTATAATGGTTTTATGAATATTACTGCTTTTAATATTTGTACATCACAATAAAATTGAAATCATTTTATGAATATATTGTGTAATGGTAATTGTGGCATCTTAAAAATCCAATTTTATTGTATATACATCTTCTGGAATTATTTGGTGGGATGTGGCGTCTTGATCCTTGGATAAATGGCTAATTACCATATTGTTCGAATCATCAAAGTGAATGTCCATCACCAATAAATGAAGGATTAGTGCACAAACTGCCACCTTAATGGTAAAAGTGCAAGCTTACCAGCTGAGCATGACCTTTTTCTCAGGTCATAAACTGCTCATAGATAACAACTGGATTGAAGATCACCACATGGCTATAGGTACTCTGCCGAGAAAGCAGTAATCCTTATAATGGTCCTCCCCATTACATCCATTTGTAAATTACTTTCCTATACTTTGGGCAAACGCGGATGCTCATAGTGATCGGGGGCTGAACAGGACACCCACCAACCTGCTTTTAAAGCAGACTTCCCCTCTTTATTAATCAACCTAATCTAAATAAATGCATTTAGACAAATAAATAAACTTACAAACAGAAAATGATCACTAACCACACCAGTTATATGATGATGCTGTACTACACTGGAGATAGTATGTAAAAAAAAATGTTTCTTCATTAATTTCTTCATTTTACAAATAATTATGACAAAACATTTAAACTTCAAAAACGTGCCATGCCTCTTACTCCAAAAAGTAAAACAGAACAGAAACAACAAAAAATGTTAGGTCTTTCTTCATTTATTTAACAAAAAATAAAAAACCTATTGGTGGTTAAATACCACCTCTCTCTAAATACCACTAGGCTCTATTTGTATGAAAGAAAATGATAAAGATTTCATATGGGTACAGTGTTCCATGACAGCACAATTGTCATTCAAAATGTGACAGCGCTGAAAGCTGAAAATTTGCCTGGGCAGGAAGGGGATGAAATTTCCTGATATTAAAATTAAAATAAAAAAATTGCTGAGAGTTTTTGGCAGAAGAGAAAAGTCTGTTTTGCCCCAAAACATTTTTCCTTGGCTTTTAGCAGCTATGATGTAAAAAATGCAGCTGGGTGTGAGAGACAATGTAACTGTTGTGCATATGTGCAGGAGTTACATTATCAGTAGGGGTCAAAGAGGAGTGTTGCAAGAGTTGACCCAGAAGTAGCAGAAAAGATGATGTTTGCAGGCATTTGAGAGACAATTGGAGCCCCACTGACTTTTGTTCCACTTTAATGGGCAGCTAATGGATCCTTGTGCTAACAACTACGTCTATTGTACATACATATAACGATTGCATGGCACCCTTTTGTGTGTTCTTCGCACATGGACAAATACGCTCATAAAAATTTGGGCCCACGCACAGTAATAATGAATTTAACCTGACTAAAATTAAGGAACCCATTTATGCTCTTGGATGCGTGTAAAAGCAATGCTAACTTGTCATAGATCATTCTATATCACAAAACAGGTTGGGGGATTGTAGAAGAATGTGTGAGTTGTTTATGGCCATTTTGTAGATAGAACGGGTTTAAGGTTATCCATTACCCCGCACTACAGTTCATGTCTGAAGTGGCAAAGTTCCCATGACAATTTTTTCAGACAATTTTTTTTTGCAGGCTAACTGGTAAGTGAGCTGGGATTTTTTGTTTGCTTTTGATGTGCATTGCTGTAACATGTCAAAGTCTAGTTATAATTTGAGGTGGTTGTCATTTGTTTGTACAGCTTGTGATTTGGTGCGGGAGTGACCTGGATACTTTCAGCTGCCATTGTGCCCTTACTAGGTGTCCCATTGCTGTACCTTTAAAGAGGGATGGGCTCCCTCCAGGTAAACATGCCCTTAATTTATCCATTGCTATATGTTCTCCAATTCGGGAGACTTTCAAAATTCTAGAGTTAGGACCACAATACACTAGGGGTGCCTTGATGTGGTCACTGCGGTTTACACATATGCTTGCAAATGTGTGCGACTAAACCCTTTGTTTTTAATGTGAACTATTAGACAGGGTCAATTTGTTTTTCCTGCAGACTAGCTGGTAAGTGAGCTGGGAATTTTTGTTTGTTTTTGATGTGTGTTGCCCTTGTATGTGCTTTTAGCTGCAAAGGCTAATTATAGGTTGGGGCTGTAGCCATTTTTTTGTGCAATTGGTGAATTGGTACGGAGGCGCAGTGGATACCTTCAGCTGCCATTGTGCCCTTGCTGGGTGTCCCATGCATTCCTGTACCAAGGAGGGGTGGTCTCTTTCCAGGCAAACCTGCCCTTGATCTATCCATTGCTATATGTGCTCCGATTTGGGAGACTTTCAAAAAAGAGTTAGGACCACAGTACACTGGGGTGCCTTGACGTGTCCACTGCGGCTTACACGTATGTTTGCAAAGGTGTGCAACTAAACTCATTGTTTTTAAAGTGAGCTGTTAGGCAGGCTAGCTGGTAAATGAGCTGGGAATTTCTGTTTGTTTTTGATGTAAGTTGCCCTTCCATGTGCTCCTAGCTGCCAAGGCTTGTTATAGGTTGGGTTGGTTGTCATTTGCTTGGCCAATTTTTTCTGAATAAATGTTCTGACAATCTCTCCTAAACATTTTATTCTCCTTAACTTGAAATGCGTTACTGCAATGTTGTCTAAAAATGTCTAAATTTAGCGATCTCCTGAGTGCTAAAAAAAAACATGTGCATGTATTAAGAAGCATTCTTTTACCTTAAAGGCTGAGTTTACACTTTTAAAAGAATGTTAAAGAATGTGGGTTAACACACGTTATGTTGGGATTTAGCATGTGTTGTGTTGAATCAGGTGATATATTTTCCTTCCTTAGTGCAACCAAAGCAACACCTAACCCTTTATGGGAACAGACGGAAATACACAATAGTGTGTTATGATGTGCTACAATGCAGATGTGTTGCCTTAGTGCGTTGGGGTGCCATTCAAAATTATTGGCACTGCGGTGCACTATCATAATGCAGTACTATGCAATGCAGTAACACCACAAGCTTGTCTTAGGTTGGTTCACAAATTTGTGGTGTTAATGCATTGTACAGTACTGCATTATGATAGTGCACCCCAGTTCCAATAGTTTTGAACACATGGAAAAACACAATAGTGTGTTATGGTGTGCTACAATGCAGATGCGTTGCCTTAGTGCATTGGGGTGCCATTCAAAATTATTGGCACAGCGGTGCACTATCATAATGCAGTACTATGCAATGCAGTAATACCACAAGCTTGTCTTAGGTTGGTTCACAAACTTGTGGTGTTACTACATTGCATAGTACTGCATTATGATAGTGCACCTCTGTGCCAATAGTTTTGAACACACAGAAAAACACAATAGTGGGTTATGGTGTGCTACAATGCAGAGGCGTTGCCATTCAAAATTATTGGCACTGTGGTCCACTATCATAATGCAGTACTATGCAATGCAGTAATACCACTAGTTTGTGAACCAACCTAAGACAAGTAGTGTGACTGAATTCCACAAAAAAATGCACACAAACTGTGGACCACTTGATTAGATTGACGTGATTTTTTTCCCCTTCTTATTAATTATTGTAAACAATAGTTTGTATAGAGTTATAAATCAAAGCTTAGCAGGCATTATAAAGATAATGTGTTACATGTTTTATGAACTGTCTAAACATTAACAGGTATTAGCTATTAGGGACTTTTAGGATATATGAAAACATGAACTTTTTGGAGCTCAAGTACGGGGGTTTTCAAACATTTTTGTAGTTTACAATTGTCGGCATTCCTTTCTTGTGCAGATCAGCTTTTTTATATATGTTTTCCTTTGCTAGTTTCTTACTTCAATGCTTTTGTTAATATGTTGTGGTACATTGTACTTAACATTATCCTGTTTCATTTAAGATTATATAATTCACTGAAATGGTTAATGGCATGAAGCTGATATTATTCTCTGGTCTTGTAGGGAAATCTTAAGGCATTATTCCCATAACTCTTTATTTTACTATCATTCATGCTACCTGAGCAGGGGTATCCCCTCTAGCTAAACCTTGCTGTTTTTAGCTTAGTTAACCACCAGAGGATCATTGATAAATATTCAGTACCTGGAAAGAAAATCCATCTTGTTAAAACTCTTCACTCCTACAATACAGAATATGCTTTGCATTATAATTACAGCCCCGACAATGATATACTCTAAGTACTATATTACATTTTGATAGCACTGTTCTTGCATGACTTTAAAAGAGCTAAAGGAAAGAAAACTATGGCGTAATGTGAATAAATTACCTTGTTAGAAAGCTGTTGATATGATGATTGGAAATATAGCTGATAAGGCCTTCCTTATTGAAATAGGAGAATAGTGATACATTTTAGCTTTGGGTCAAACGTATTTTCGACCTGAACCTACCTTGTTTTCAGTTCAGAAAACAGCCAACAAACTAGCCACATTTTAGCCAGAGATCTGTCATTTTGGGGTGGTAGTGCTACCACCTCAAAATGACAGATCCCTGGCTAGCTGATGTTTGTAAACAAACCAGCCAGGGACCCTAGGTGATGTAATTGACCAAAAGGATAGTTTACATACAGGTGACTGAAGATCTATCACTTTGCAGCAGAAGTGTGATGTGTGAACATTTCCAGGCGGCAGGTTGTCATGTTGTCATGTTGTCGGATTAAAATCATAGGGCAGCAAGTCGTAGTGGTAAGGGGTCATCATGATTGATGAGCATCTACAGTGTTGGACACTGTAGATGTTCGTCAATTATGATGGCCACTGCAACATGATTGATGTTAAACCTAATTTCAAATAAAGAGCATTGTTACAGTGCCTGTAATTTTATTTATTTTAACTTGAATTACAATAAATGCCCCTAAAAAGTGCCTAGGGTTCTGGGTCATGCCCCATTAACTATTAATCACACAAAAAAAAGTTCTTAAAAATTGTCATTTTTGATAAAAAAGCCAATTATTGAAAAAATTATAAAAAAAAAAGAGATTTTTTGATTTTTACTTTGGATTTCAGATCTGGGGGGTCTAAAAAGTGTACATGTGAAGTTTCAGCTCTGTAGCATGTCCAGAACCATAAAAAAAAGATTGTTTGTATTAGAAAACTTTCTGACAGGGGGTTGGCTTCGCTGCTGTAACACCTTGCCGGTTTAATAGAAGGCATTCTTTTGAGTTCTTTGCAGTCAGGAAAAACATCTGAACTTGTGTATAGTGGTACTTTGCACAAGTTCTGATGTTTTGCCTGCCTCCAAAAACCCCCCAAAAATGCCAGCAAAAACACACCTGGGCATTTTTTTTTTTGACGCTAGCATTTTTTTTGGCATTTTTTGGGGTTCTTTTGAGGCAGGCAAAACATCTGAACTTGTGTATAGTGGTACTGTGCACAAGTTCAGATGTTTTGCCTGCCTCCAAAACCCCCAAAATATGCCAGCAAAAACACACCTGGGCATTTTTTTTTGACGCTAGCGTTTTTTTGGCATTTTTTTGGGTTCTTTTGAGGCAGGCAAAACATCTGAACATGTGTATAGTGGTATATATACACACATACATATATTTATATACACACCTAGACATATATAGGTGTGATAGTAGCAGAAATATATTACTGTAAATGATTTCATTAGCGCAAGCATATATTTCTGCTACTATCACACCTATATATGTCTAGGTGTGTATATAAATATATGGATGTGTGTATATACACCACTATACACAAGTTCAGATGTTTTGCCTGCCTCAAAAGAACCCCCAAAAATGCCAAAAAAAACGCTAGCGTCAAAAAAAAAAATGCCCAGGCATTTTTTTGAGTTCTTTGCAGTCAGGAAAAACATCTGAACTTGTGTATAGTGGTACTGTGCACAAGTTCAGATGTTTTGCCTGCCTCCAAAACCCCCCAAAAAATGCCAGCAAAAACACACCTGGGCATTTTTTTTTTTTTGACGCTATCGTTTTTTGGCATTTTTTTGGGTTCTTTTGAGGCAGGCAAAACAACTGAACATGTGTATAGGGGGTATATATACACATATATGTCTGAATATATACCCCTAGACATATATAGGTGTGATAGTAGCAGAAATATATTACTGTAAATGATTTCATTAGCGCAAGCATTTATTTATGCTACTATCACACCTATATATGTCTAGGGCTATATGTTCAGACATACAGTGGGTACGGAAAGTATTCAGACCCCCTTAAATTTTTCACTCTTTGTTATATTGCAGCCATTTGCTAAAATCATTTAAGTTCATTCTTCTTCCTCATGAATGTACACATAGCACCCCATACTGACAGAAAAACACAGAATTGTTGACATTGTTGCAGATTTATTAAAAAAGAAAAACTGAAATATCACATGGTCCTAAGTATTCAGACCCTTTGCTGTGACACTCATATATTTAACTCAGGTGCTTTCCCATTTCTTCTGATCATCCTTGAGATGGTTCTACACCTTCATTTGAGTCCAGCTGTGTTTGATTATACTGATTGGACTTGATTAGGAAAGCCACACACCTGTCTATATAAGACCTTCCAGATCACAATGCATGTCAGAGCAAATGAGAATCACGAGGTCAAAGGAACTGCCTGAAGAGCTCAGAGACAGAATTGTGGCAAGACACAGATCTGGCCAAGGTTACAAAAAGATTTCTGCTGCACTTAAGGTTCCTAAGAGCACAATGGCCTCCATAATCCTCAAATGGAAGATGTTTGGGACGACCAGAACCCTTCCTAGAGCTGGCCGTCCGGCCAAACTGAGCTATCGGGGGAGAAGAGCCTTGGTGAGAGAGGTAAAGAAGAACCCAAAGATCACTGTGGCTGAGCTCCAGAGATGCAGTCAGGAGATGGGAGAAAGTTGTAGAAAGTCAACCATCACTGCAGCCCTCCACCAGTCAGGGCTTTATGGCAGAGAGGCCCGACCGAAGGCTCTCCTCAGTCTAAGACACATGAAAGCCCGCATGGAGTTTGCTAAAAAAACACCTGAAGGACTCCAAGATGGTGAGAAATAAGATTCTCTGGTCTGATGAGACCAAAATAGAACTTTTTGGCCTTAATTCTAAGCGATATGTGTGGAGAAAACCAGGCACTGCTCATCACCTGTCCAATACAGTCCCAACAGTGAAGCATGGTGGTGGCAGCATCATGCTGTGGGGGTGTTTTTCAGCTGCAGGGACAGGACGACTGGTTGCAATCGAGGGAAAGATGAATGCGGCCAAGTACAGGGATATCCCGGACAAAAACCTTCTCCAGAGTGCTCTGACCTCAGACTGGGCCGAAGGTTTACCTTCCAAAAAGACAATGACCCTAAGCACACAGCTAAATTAACGAAGGAGTGGCTTCACAACAACTCCGTGACTGTTCTTGAATGGCCCAGCCAGAGCCCTGACTTAAACCCAATTGAGTATCTCTAGAGAGACCTAAAAATGACTGTCCACCAACGTTTACCATCCAACCTGACAGAACTGGAGAGGATCTGCAAGGAGGAATGGCAGAGGATCCCCAAATCCAGGTGTGAAAGACTTGTTGCATCTTTCCCAAAAAGACTCCTGGCTGTATTAGATCAAAAGGGGGCTTCTACTAAATACTGAGCAAAGGGTCTGAATACTTAGGACCATGTGATATTTCAGTTTTTCTTTTTTAATAAATCTGCAACAATGTCAACAATTCTGTGTTTTTCTGTCAGGGTGCTATGTGTACATTCATGAGGAAGAAGAATGAACTTAAATGATTTTAGCAAATGGCTGCAATATAACAAAGAGTGAAAAATTTAAGGGGGTCTGAATACTTTCCGTACCCACTGTATATGTCTATATATACCCCCTATACACATGTTCAGATGTCATGTCTGACATCAAACATGTCCTCAAAAAAGCACTGGCAGTGGCAGCCCCTGCAGCATAAAAAATGCTTGGCTGGTGAGAAGCCATATGGGTGTGCCGAAGCTATTCAGAGAAAAGATCATTTCTCTATAGCGGTCACCCTGCTATGAAAGGGTTTTGTCACCCTGCCATAGCAGTCACTGCCAGTTAACCCTACACTACACTACGGTCCCCTTACACTTAACACTTTCCCTACAGAAACTCAATTTTTGAAGTTAACTTAAGTGTAAAGGAGCATTCTAACTACACTAGATATCCCTTTCCTCACACTAAAAATAGCTAAATGACACTTTTAAAGTAAAATTAACAGAACAGCATTCCACTCTCTTCCATGTCCAGTATAACAATGCTAGGAATATGGCGGGGGCGATCTTATATACTGGGGGGCGTATTCACTAATGATTAGTCTAGGGATCCCCTAGTCACTCCAATCACATTCCTAGCATTCTCCTGCCCCCTCAATTGGCTTTTGCTAATGGTTCTGGTCCAATCACGGGCTTTTAAAGCCCATTTCCTGAAGCATTGCATTTTGAGCGGTTCTGGTTGCCGAATTCCGAACTTTTTGGGCAAAAAGTTCTAAATTCGGCCGAACCTCGAACACCCAATGTTCGGGCCGAACCGATGGTCGACCCGAACCGTTCGATCATCCCTATTGACCAGCTGATTTTATCAGCACACACCCTGCATCATTTACCCTCAGCTGGTCAACTCCTTCCTGTGTCATGACCTAAAGTATGTCCAGGAAGTAAGGCAGAATTCATGGATAAGTGTGTTTAAATAGCCATGAAGAGAGTGAGGTAAGCCTGTGTAGAATAATAGAAAGTTGTTTTATTTTTGCAAAATAACTACATTATTGCTGCATTGGTACATAGCAGCTAGAATTTAGAAAAAAAAAGTTGAACAAAGGTGAACTTAGCCTTTAGGCCTCATGCACACAGGGCGTTAGAAAAAACGGGCTGCAGAGCCACTACTTATTCCAGGAAAAAGCAGCTGTAAAAATTAGCTTTCAGCAGCTGTTTCCATTGGCGTTAATGCACATTTAGCCACGTTAGTTTTTAGCAGCATTTTTCTACCTCTATTCAAAATCAATGGTTGCCTATGAGCCATCTTTGATACAGCTTTAAACCCATTGATTTGAATGGAAGTCGCATCAGGGTCAGATCAGGATGATCTGACTTGTGGTGCGACTTGCACTCTGAGAATCTTGAGGGGTAACTCCACGCCACACCCAAACCCCCCCGGGTTCCAAACCAGGCCCTTCGGGTCTGGTATGGTTTTTTAAGCGAACCCCATGCAACGACGTGGGGCCCCACCGCAATCCATACCAGACCCTTATCCGAGCATGCAGCCCGGCAGGTCAGGAAAGGTAAGGGGACGGGTGAGCGGGCCACCCCCTCCTGGACCATATCAGGCCACATGCCCTCAACATGGGGGGTGGGTGCTTTGAAGCAGGGGGAGCTGTACACCCACCCCAAAGCACCTTGTCCCCATTTTGATGGGGACAAGGGCCAATTAACGACAACCCTGACCGGTGGTTGTGGGGGTCTGCGGGCAGGGGGCTTATCAGAATCTGGACGCCCCCCTTTAACAAGGGGGCCCCCAAGATCCCAGACCCCCCATATGAATGAGTATGGGGTACATTGTACCCCTAGCCATTCACCCCAAAAAAGGCAGCGTAGTGTAAATAATGACAAAAGACGCTTTTGAGAAGTCCTTGATTAAAAATCTTCCTCCAATCTTCTCCCTCTGGTCCTCTCCCTCTAGTCTTATTTCTCCAGTCTTCTCCCTCCGATCTTCTTCCTCCGATCCTTAGGGGGGTGGGACGTGGGTGAGTAACCTAGCGAACGTTTAGGTAATAGTAAACTCATACTTTAAAAATATGTGTATCTTTCAGTTAATGTCAGTTAATATAAATACTATTCCTAAAAAATGGCTAAAGGGTTTTAATTTTATATGTACAGCTTCCTGAAATAGTGTATGTGTGTGTGTGTGTGTGTGTGTTTGTGTGTGTGTGTGTGTGTGCATTTTCACTGCATTTTCAGAGCAGACATACAAACATGGGCGCCCAAAGTGAAAACTCCTGCTTTTACACAAAACAATTTCATGTTTTTTTTTGTCCAAAACCTGGCTTGAATATTTTAACAAGGGCAAATCAGCTTATACAGTATGTGAATGCTGTGGCAAGTGAGAACTTTTTTGGGGGTTTCGTCACCTCTCACCGTCCAGCCTCTTCTCCTTCTCCTCTCTCCTCACAATTGTCTTCCACTTCACCTTCCATCATGCCGTCCTCACGTTGTTCTGGAAAAAGGCAGGCTTCCATGGCCCAAATGTTGGAGCGTAAAAAAATGATGACGCCGGATAACCCTCTTGCCCAACGCTTGACTGCTGGCTTGTCAGAAAAGATAGCCCGCCAACTACTGCCATATCAACTGGTGGACTCGGAGGCCTTTTGGAAATTTGGGGCCATTGGAACACCACAATGGAAGGTCCCAGGCAGGAAATATTTCTTGCAGAAGGGCATTCCAGAGCTGTATGGCCATGTTCAGCGGCACCAGAGCTGTATGGCCATGTTCAGCGGCAAGTGAATGTATCTCTGGCACACAGTGTTGGTGCCAAGATACATCTGATCACAGACACATGGTCTAGCAAACACGGGCAGGGAATGTATATCACTTTTACTGCCCACTGGGTGAACCTTCTGACAGCCTTCAAGCATGTAAACCGTGTCACCCGTGTAGATTTGGTTTTATCACCATGGATTGCATGCAGGCCTGCCTCTTCTTCTCCTCCTCCTACTCCATCCTCCCTCTACTCCTTGGCTGACTCCTCCTTTTCGGCTGCTACCGTCTCTTCCGCTGTGCCTCCCAAGATCCCCAGAACCTATACCACATGCCAGGTGAGACGTTGCCATACTGTGCTGTGTCTGTTGTGCCTGGAAGCCAAGAGCCACACTGGTCCTGCACTCCTTTCAGCTTTGCGTTCACAGGCAGATCAGTGGCTGACACCGCACAATTTGACAGTTGGTAAAGTGGTGCGCGACAACGGTGCCAATCTGCTGAGCGCGCTGAAACAGGGCAAAATTACACACGTGCCATGCAAGGCACACGTCCTGAACTTGGTCGTGCAGTAATTCATTGCCAAATACCCTGGGGTCCAGGATGTCTTGCAGCAGGCCAGGAAAATCTCGGGCCATTTCAGAAAATATTACACAGCCATGGCTCGCATTGTTGACATTCAGCGGCGACACAACCTGCCCGCCAGGTGTCTTATTTGTGACTGCTCAATGCAATGGAACTCAACGTTGCATATGCTTGATACGCTGCTCCAGCAGAAACGTGCGGTTAACAACTACCTGTACGAACTCTGCGGCAGGACAGGTTCTGGGGAGCTTGGGTTTTTTTCACCTTGCCGGTGGCTGCTCATGCGCGACGCATGCAGACTACTGCGGAAATTTCATCATTAGATCACCAAACTGGTCGGTCACGGCCAGGGCGCCATCAGTGACATCGTACCTTATGCCTTCTTTCTGGAGTGTGCATTGCGTCGTGTCATTGATCAAGCCATCGAAGAGTAGGAGCAAGAAGATGAGGAAATCGCAATGTTGGATGAATTCCCAGTGGGTGCTACTCCATCTGAGACAAGTCAACAACAGGAGTCTGAAGAGGAGTCAGAGGAGGATGGTGCCGGGGTGGATGAGGAGGAGCAAGAAGAGCATGCTTTAAACCTGTCTGGGATCCCTGGTGTTGTCCATGGATGGGGGAAGGAGAACGAGGATGAGATTATCCTGGATGATGAGCTGGAGCCAGGCCACTACACCGCGTCCAGTTTAGTGCGAATAGGGGCATTCATGCTCCAGTGTTTTAAGGGTGACAACCTTCTAAAAAGCATAAAGGGCAAGGACCAGTACTGGGTGGCAACGTACTAAGACCCCCGGTACAAACAAAAAATGGCGGAAATGTTACCACCATCACAGAGGGTGGTCAGAATGCAGCACTTCCACGCCTTGCTGTGAGAAATGCTGCATTCTGCTTTTGTGTGCACTGGCAGAGGAATTTCCACTCACAGAGACACAGTTACAGGTAGCAATCCAACAGCGCCTGCAAGCAGAGGGCGGTTTGAAGATGTGTTGGTCACTTCAGATATGAGATCCTTCTTTCAGCCGACCCATCGACAGCTGTACTCCGGATCCAGCATCAGGGAATGCCTAGACCGACAGGTGTCCGAATACATCGGGTTAACGGCCGATGTGGACGCTCTGAGGAGTGATGAACCCCTGGACTACTGGGTGGGCAGGCTTGACCTCTGGCCAGAGCTTGCACAATTTGTAATGGAAATGTTGGCTTGCTCCCCGTCCAGTGTGCTGTCCGAAAGCACAAATATCCACCCACAACAATTCATGGTCCTTGTCTACGGTAAATACAAAAGGCATAAAAGGCATTTCATGTCCATTGAATGTCTAATTTTTGGGGCCTTTCATGGCCGACAATTATTCTTTCTGTCAATGCCTATTCTACCTCCAGCCACAGAATACAACGTTCTTAGCTGTCAGGTAAACCCATGTGGGCTAATTTTTGGGGCCTGTACTGGCTGACACTTACTTCTGTATCCTGTCAATGCCTGATGTACCTTCAGCCACAGAATACAACGTTCTTAGCTGTCAGGTAAACCCATGTGGGCTAATTTTTGGGGCCTTCCATGTCCGACACTTACTTATTTATCCTGTGAATGTCTAATGTACCTTCAGCCACAGAATACAACATTCTTTTTTTTTTTTTTTTTTAAATCAGAAAACATCTTTATTGAGAGAAATTCACAGCACCATTGTAAAACAGCAATATACGGTACAAGCATAAGAACATAAAAGCACCAGTACCTCACAAAATTGCTTACAGAACACATACAACACAACCCCTTTAGAGCAGACAACCCCCAACAACCTTGTCTGAGACAGTATCAGTATTATTACAATCCTCCAATCCACCCCCAGAGCGTCAAGCAATCTTCCCCCGGCAGTCCATACCCATAGTTACACATTTAAGATAACAAACGGTCCAGGATGAGGTCAGTAGGGGCCATTCCCGGGCAATCCAACCAAGCACCCCAAACTTTAGAGAATTTTTGTGGAGACCCCCTGTGTTGGTAAATAACCTTTTCCATTCTGAGAGTGCCCCCTACCTGTTCTAACCACATTCTAACCATAAGTCGGAGGCTCACGCACAGTCCATAGTCGCAATATTAGTAAGCAAGCATGGAACAGGGCGCGGGAGGCCGCCTAACGCAGATATCTGTCTTCCACATGCTGGTCCAGAATGCCCAGAAGGCAGTGTTTAGGATCCCCAGGAATATCTGTTCCCAGGGTACTATTAATAGCAGAGCGCACCTCAGTCCAGTACCTGGGCAGCTTTGGACAGCGCCACATCAGGTGAATCAAGTCACCCACCTCCCTTCGGCAACGACCACACATGTCGTCACGGACACCCATAGAATACAGCTTCAAAGGAGTATGGTGGACTCTAAGCAATATGTATAATTGAGATACCTGATGGGAAATATTCAGAGAACTCGTGCGGACTGATTCCAGGGCCTCCTCCCACTGCTCACCTGGGATCTCTCCCACATCGGTGCTCCATTGGTCACAGGCTTTGCTAGGGTATTTTTCTAAGTATGCTCTCAGCAGGGCAGTATAGCAGCTAGAAATGAACCCCTTAGTGTCAGCAAACTGCTGCATGAGATAGAATATAGGAGTAGGTGACATGTGGAGCAGAATACAACATTCTTAGCTGTCAGGTAAACCCATGTGGGCTAATTTTTGGTGCCTGGAATGGCCGACACTTACTTATTTATCCTGTGAATGCCCAATGTACCTTCAGCCACATAATACAATGTTCTTAGCTGTCAGGTAAAAGCATGTGGGCTAATTTTTGGGGCCTGGAATGGCCAACACTTACTTCTTTATTCTGTGAATGCCTCATTTTTCAGACTGGAATTGAAAATCAATGGGTCTGTAAACGTTCTGCCAAATTGTGGAATGGATACAGACCCATTTTAAAGATGTGTGAATGGACCCTGTATGTATTTGATATGTACTTACCAGCTGCTGTCAGTTCTGGCTGATTTAGGAAAAAAAAACATATTTTTTTGCTGTAAAAAGAAATAATAATTCTAGGGAAACTTTTCCAATTGCAATACTTCTGTTATACTTCTGTTGACATTGGGACTATTTGTGCACAGCTAGTAAGTCTTTTGTGGCTTCAAATATGACCTAAAGGTTTTTAAAGTTCTAAAGTCAATGGGGCCCGCCGCAAACTTGCGGTTCGCTGACATTTGAGAATGTTCGCGAACCCCCCCCCCCCCCGGCCGATGTTCATCCATCACTATTACCAGGTATCCTGGAGATATGTGAAAGTGATGATAGTGTCCCGAAATAATAGATTATGTTGTAAATCCTTTGGAAGAGTTTTCATTTTACTTTGTAGCAAAGCTGAGAAACAGTATGGGGCAGCAACTTCTGATTCCAGTACATAGTTTGTGGAAGAGGATGCTTGACAAATCCAGTCCATACTACACTGAAAAAGAAAAAGTAAGATTAAATAACCTTACATTAGGCAGATTTTCTCAACCCTTACTCCTTAGGAGATATGATTTAGAGATAGCAATCTGTGAGTTTTTATTGTGCCAAAGAAAAGATGGCATGGCTTTAAAAGTGCATGCACTATATTTAAAGTGCATTAACTTTTTTTGTTGTACTTTGGTGTGTTTAGAAAGCCCAGTCAAACAAATGGGCTGCCTTAACACAACGCAAATTGACATGCGTAATAACTCAATTTAATGCACCGCTGAGATGTAAGTGAGCCCTTCAAAAATATGTCTTCTGTAAAAATAAAACTCCTAGGAATAAACTGTACATTTAAAAAGGAAAGTTGTTTTTTTTTTTTTTTTTTTTTTTTCTTTAATAGCTGCTAATTTTAATTAAGTATGTTTAACTATTTCCAGAGGCAACTCTGCAGCTGTTTTGTTATTGCCTGTCTCGGCAAACAGTGGACACATTTATCTATATGTATCTGGTGTAATCCAGTCTCAAAATGAAAAAAGGAGTCCTGTACAGTAGATAGCTTACTACCTTATGTGCATCACAGCACTTTTAGTTTTCTGGTCTAGGCTAAAAAGGTCCTGCTGCCTCCTTGGATCCTCCATGATTTGCTGTGGGGCACAAGCATGCTGTGAGATTTTGAGCATACAGATGTACCACAGGTTATGGCAGAGACTTGCAGCACATGTACTGTGTACATGCAGGTGCAAACAAGCTGCAAAGTACCCACAAAGTTCACTGCTAGAAACCAAAGGGCATGTGTAAAAATGCCCTGCAATCCTGTTAGTTGGCTATGAAGAGGTGTGGCCTTGCAATGCGTTAGATTCACTGAGAGGAAATGTACACCGCTCCAGGTGAGGACTATCCATAGATGTAAATTCATAATTGCATAGCGTATGGTGACAAAAAAGTTCCTAACATTCTATAACTTTACACATTTCGTGGATTACTGTCTACTTCCTCAGGAGTAGATGCAAGAAAGTTGTCTAAAAAAGTGTAAAAAATGCCAAAATAGTAATATCTAAAATTAAGTAAATATTTCCCAAAAGGAGGAAAGGGGAGTTAAGTAGGACGTATATCCTTGTTGCTTACAGGGCAGCTCAGAAAATAGGCCTGGCAGCCATATAGCAGGAGGGGCTGGGGGGGGGGATCCCAGGGAGTGTGGCAAGATCCCAAATAAATAATATCCCAAAGGACACCTAAAAAATGTTGATTTCCCCAGCTTTCTTTGTGACAATGGCCACCAGTACAAAAAGAAGGGGGCACATACAGCAATAAAAACTTGATAAAGGGACTAACCTTTTCAAGCTTTCAAGCTTTTTGAAACTAGGAAATGTTTTGCCTAGAAATATGCTTAAAGAAAAATTAGCAAGCTGGAGCTTGACAAAGAAAGTGTTTAACCTCTTGCCGACCACCCGCCCCAGATAAACTGTGGCAAGGTGGCTCAGCGGCGCGAATTGCCGTACCCACAGGTGGCTCCTCAGGAACTATTGTGGGGGAGTGCACACATGGCGATTCGTGAGAGGGAAAACTGATCTGTGGGACCAGCTTCCCCGGGAAGACAAAGTGGCGGTCTGCCGTTATAAACATGGCAGACTGTTGTTCTGTCAGCAATCAACACAGGGCTCATGTGTTCCTCCTATTTAGGAACACAGGTCCCTGTGTTGATTCCATAAGCCCACCCCCCCTCACAGTTAGAAAACACCCCCTAGGCATACATTTAATCATTTGATCACCCCTAGTGTTAACCCCTTCCCTGCCAGTGTCATTATTGCAGTAACAGCATATTTTTAGCACTGATTACTGTAGTATTGACACTGGTCCCCCCAAAACTGTCAAAAATGTCAGTTAGGTGTCTGATCTGTCCACCGCAATGTCACAGTTACGCTAAAAATAGCTGATCTCCGCCATTTCTAGTAAAAAAAATATAAAAAATTTTATAAAAATGACATAAATCTAACCCTAGTTTGTAGACGTGATAACTTTGCAAACAATCAATGTACACTTATTGGGATTTTTTTTTACCAAGAATATGTGGCAGAATACAAATTGGCCTAAAATGTTGAAAGAATTTGATTTTTGATTTTTTTTTTCTTGGGAATGTTATATAGCAGAAAGTAAAAAAAAAATATATATTTTTTTTCAAAATTGTCGCTTTTTTTGTTTATAGCGCAAAAAATAAAAATCTCAGAGGTGGTCAAATACCACCAAAAAAAAGCTCTATTTGTGAGAAATAAAGGACATCAATTTTATTTGGGTACAGCATCACAGGACCTCGCAATTGTCAGTTAAAATAATGCAAGGCCGGATAGCAAAAAATGGCCTGCTCATTAAGGGGGTAAAACCTTTTGGTCCAGAAGTGGTTAAGGATGATCATATTTAACATGTAATAAGCCTGACATTTTTTCTAGCACAAGAATAATCTGTACTGTTCTGACCAATTTGAGGTTTTTATTGACCAAAGTTACACTCAATGTAGCAGCAGTTTGCTATAATGTGCATTAGAAATGTATACACACATGATATGGTGTGTATTATATATGAATGTGATTTTACTTACATCGCTTAATTGGGTTAAAAGCTGCTATTGTAGATAGGAAAAAAGGAAACAAGATATTAATTCTGTTTGCATAGCTTTTTTTTTTCAATTTTGATACATTAGATGTTTAAGTATGTTTATTTGCCAGCTGAGGTATAGAAAATTCAATAATTTATGTAAAAGCTAAAAGGAATAAACACAGAGTGAACCTATTAAAATGTATTAATATCCCTTCCCTTTTTGTGTTCGCCTAATATAACCTTAGTTGCTACAAAAGGAATCTTAGAAATAGATAGAATATAATGTTAAGAAGGCTGCATCAAATCCTATTTGTAGCAAAGGAAGCATCTAATTCAAGTTGATGGTTATTTTGCAAATATCCAGCCGTACTGTGCCTCCCTTGGACCTTTAGGTCAGTAGAAATAGAATTATATTTGGCCCCCAATATTTCTCCAGGCACAAGTAATCCTGATCTTTGCAAATTTGTTTTGCTTTATTCTAAGTCATTCTGTTCTATGATGGTGAATTTGGGGATGCTTTATTTTTATTATGTTGCCAATGTAATTTCATTTGTGGGACTTTGTTTTATTTAAAAACCGTGTTCTAGTAAATTTAAATGAAAACACATAAAGGCATACACAACACAAGAGCAGTAAAGAGTATGTAAATCCAACATTTCATATTCCTGATATGTGCCTGCTGTACCATGTACTTGTATGAAAAAGCATCCTCATCCTCTTTGTATCACTTCCTTTGTGTGAAATCCCTGGTGTTCCTTACAGTCCCTTTGCTTGCCTATTAAAAACTGACCACACTAAGCAGGAGAACACACTGTGGTCAGTTCTTAAGCTGTGCTAGGGAAAAAAGTTGTTTTATGTTTTGCCTTTCATTTCTATTTTAAACTTAATGGGATGTTTTACAAGGTGATCGTTTACAATTTAAGCATCTTTAAGCGTCTTACATGAGCAGGGCCAGAAGTATACTTCCTGCTCAGCTTGATCAACTGTCTTAGACCTCACCACTTCTACTCCAGTCAAATGGCTACCCTATGAATAACGAAACCAGAGATTCTAACTTCACAAGAGACTCTGAGCCTGCAAGTGAAATTGTAAAAGGAGACAATTTTCCCATTCTCCACAGTACACCAAAGGGAAACAAATAGAACAGTAGGAAAACAGTCATCCTGATCTGCTAGAATTTGTGGTTGCAAAGAATTCCTCATTCAATCAATAAAAGTATGCAAACTCTTTAGGGAAAGCAATAATGATAACCAAGTCAAATTGTAACTACAACTAAAAAAGGAGCTTGGGTGTATGAGGTACACCCCAAAAAACAAAACTCATAATGTGTACTTTGAATGCCCAGGACTAGGGATGAGCTTTAAGTTCGACTTGAACATTGGCTGTTTGCTCGTTCATCGAATGATGAATAAATGGGCTTCTTCATGGGAACTTCAAGTTCCTGCATAATCATGTACTCTGGCCCCAATAAATCACCTGCTGGCTGTGGGGTTTGAATCCCCACAGCCATGTCTTTGCAAGCCTGGTATTCTACCATCTACACCACCGGTAATCCTGCTAAAGCTGAACACACTCTCCCTAACTTTGATCTCATCCACTGTGTGTAAGGGTAAGATAGGAGTTAGTTAGTTAGGCAGGGAAAGTGTTCTCAACCTAAGTGTGCTCAACCTAAGTGTGCTTGGCGGAGGCAAAGCTGGTAGCAAGGCAAACACCAGCCTTGCTAATCGCAGGGTTGTGGGTTTGAATCCCTTGGTCAGCGGTTGATTTTTAAGTGGAATTCCATAGTTAATAAATACATTGATGACAGGGAGAGATATTTTTGCTTTTTACAGTTTGTTGAGATCAGACAGTGCAGTGTATATCACAAAGTTATATAAATATATATATATATATATATATATATATATATATATATATACAGTGCCTTGCGAAAGTATTCAGCCCCCTTGAACTTTGCAACCTTTTGCCACATTTCAGGCTTCAAACATAAAGATATAAAAATGTATTTTTTTTGTGAAGAATCAATAACAAGTGGGACACAATCATGAAGTGGAACGAAATTTATTGGATATTTCAAACTTTTTTAACAAATAAAAAACTGAACAATTGGGCGTGCAAAATTATTCAGCCCCCTTAAGTTAATACTTTGTAGCGCCACCTTTTGCTGCGATTACAGCTATAAGTCACTTGGGGTATGTCTCTACCAGTTTTGCACATCGAGAGACTGAAATTTTTGCCCATTCCTCCTTGCAAAACAGCTCGAGCTCAGTGAGGTTGGATGGAGAGTGTTTGTGAACAGCAGTTTTCAGATTCTCGATTGGATTCAGGTCTGGACTTTGACTTGGCCATTCTAACACCTGGATATGTTTATTTGTGAAACATTCCATTGTAGATTTTGCTTTATGTTTTGGATCATTGTCTTGTTGGAAGACAAATCTCCGTCCCAGTCTCAGGTCTTTTACAGACTCCATCAGGTTTTCTTCCAGAATGGTCCTGTATTTGGCTCCATCCATCTTCCCATCAATTTTAACCATCTTCCCTGTCCCTGCTGAAGAAAAGCAGGCCCAAACCATGATACTGCCACCACCATGTTTGACAGTGGGGATGGTGTGTTCAGGGTGATGAGCTGTGTTGCTTTTACGCCAAACATAACATTTTGCATTGTTGCCAAAAAGTTCAATTTTGGTTTCATCTGACCAGAGCACCTTCTTCCACATGTTTGGTGTGTCTCCCAGGTGGCTTGTGGCAAACTTTAAACATCACTTTTTATGAATATCTTTAAGAAATGGCTTTCTTCTTGCCACTCTTCCATAAAGGCCAGATTTGTGCAGTATACGATTGTTGTCCTATGGACAGAGTCTCCCACCTCAGCTGTAGATCTCTGCAGTTCATCCAGAGTGATCATGGGCCTCTTGGCTGCATCTCTGATCAGTCTTCTCCTTGTATGAGCTGAAAGTTTAGAGGGACGACCAGGTCTTCGTAGATTTTCAGTGGTCTGATACTCCTTCCACTTCAATATTATCGCTTGCACAGTGCCCCTTGGGATGTTTAAAGCTTGGGAAATCTTTTTGTATCCAAATCCAGCTTTAAACTTCTCCACAACAGTATCTCGGACCTGCCTGGTGTGTTCCTTGTTCTTCATGATGCGATTTAAACGGACTTCTGAGACTATCACAGTGCAGGTGCATTTATACGGAGACTTGATTACACACAGGTGGATTCTATTTATCATCATTAGTCATTTAGGTCAACATTGGATCATTCAGAGATCCTCACTGAACTTCTGGAGAGAGTTTGCTGCACTGAAATAAAGGGGCTGAATAATTTTGCACGCCCAATTTTTCAGTTTTTTATTTGTTAACAAAGTTTGAAATATCCAATAAATTTCGTTCCACTTCATGATTGTGTCCCACTTGTTGATTTTTCACAAAAAATTACAGTTTTATATCTTTATGTTTGAAGCCTGAAATGTGGCAAAAGGTCGCAAAGTTCAAGAGGGCCAAATACTTTCGCACTGTATATATATATATATATATATATATATATGGGCACTTCAGCTTATACCAGTTGTTGAAAAAAAAAATGGCATGGGATCCCCCCATTCTGTACCAGGCCCTTCGGGTCTGGTATAGATTTTAAGGAGAACCCCGCACCAAAATTAAAAAACAAAAATGGCATGGGGGTTCCCCCTAAAATCCATACCAGACCCTTATCCGAACACACAGCCTGGCTGGCCAGGATGGGGGCGAGTGAGCACCCCCCCTCCTGAATCATACCTGACCACATGCTCTCAACATCGGGGGGGTGCCCCTATGTTGATGGGGACAGGGGTCTCTTCCCGACAACCGTGGGCTGTGGTTGTGGGGGTCTGCAGGGGGAGGCTTATCAGAATCTGGAAGCCCCCTTTAACAAGGGGGCCCCCAGATCCTGCCCCCCCATGTGAATAGATATCGGGCACATCGTACCCCCTACCCATTCACCAAAAAAAGTGTAAATAAAATGAAGACAAAAGTCAGTTTTGGAAAATTACTTTATTAAAAGCCCGGAAAATAGAAAAAAAAAAAGAAGAAGCAGCTCCTGCTTCTCTGGACACTTCCCGCGTTCTGAGCTGCTTTGATTGTGACAGCTCTTTTATAGAAACCTGACGTCACAAGCTGCCCCACAATGCACTGCTCAGGTACAGTGAATAAATTACTGACGTCACCTGGGGGCCCATCATCTAACGGATCTGGGGGCCCCCTTGTTAAAGGGGGCTTCCAGATTCTGATAAGCTTCCACCCCGCAGACTCCCACAACTACAGCCCATGGTTGTCGGGAAGAGACCCCTGTCCCCATCAACATGGGGGCAAGGTGCTTTGGGGTGGGGGGGGCAGAGCCCCCCCTTCCCCAAAGTACCCACCGCCCCATGTTGAGGGCATGTGGCCTAGTATGGTTCGGGGGGGGCGCTTGCTTGGGGTTTACATGTTCGCTAGAACATTTTCCCTGTTAGAGATGTTCTGTGCGAACCAAACAGAGGGGTGTTTGGCTCCTCACTACCCAGGACCTTTCTTCATGTATTCTGATGAAATAATCAGTGGGACGACTTGGTTCTTCCCAGGAGCTGCTGAACCTACTGCTGTTGATAAATACATATTAAGTTCTAACAATATTTTTTTTCTTTGATCTCCCAGTTAAAGTTGCTTTAAAAAAAAAAAAAAACTCCATGGCCCATGTAGTATGCCTCCAAGAGACCCATTTTACACCACAATCTACCCCCAAATACTTTGGTCGCCAATACCCCCAGGTTTTCACCGCTTCTGCCTCCTCCAAACAAAGGGGAGTCCTCATTGCGTTCCACCGTACCACTCCTTTTACTCCCATTAAGGAAATCAAGGACCCTGATGGGCGATATCTCCTTTTAACAGGGCACCTAGTCGATAGTGACGTCACGATTGTCTCGTACTACGCCCCTAACAAACGCCCACTCTCCTTCCTCTCCCACTTACTGGGCATCGTTGACGCCCACAAACATGGTACCCTTATCGTATGAGGTGACTCTAACCACACGATATACCCATTCCTGGACAAGTCCCCGATTTCTCCCTCCTCCAACCCCTCTCGTCTTACGTTCCAGCAACTCCTTAACCGCCACTCGCTCCTGGACGCTTGGAAAGAACATCACCCTGCCAGACGCCAAAACACCCACTACTCCTACCCACATAAGATCTTTTCCCGTATTGACCATATCTTCTTAACCATTGGTTCCCCCCCTCCTATTAAATTCAACGATTATCCCAATCGCCTGGTCCGATCATAGCGCGGTCTTCATTTCCTTATCCTCACTAATCCCCAGACCAGCCCATTCCACCTGGTATATTAGCAATAGCCTGTTAGCCAATCCAACCCACCGCTTGGAAATAGAAAAGGCTCTGGCAGACTTTGTGCAGAATAACACATCCCCTGATGTCTCCCCTCTCACCTTATGGGAAGCCCATAAGCCTGTCGTTACGGGAGTTTGCATCAGCCAGGCCTCTTTTCTGCACAAGGAAAAGCGTCTCCAGCACAAGTGCTTGGAGGAAGCCTTCTCGCAAGCCCCTATCACCTTCCAGTCGCACCCATCTCCCAGTTCCAGAAACGGAGCTTGAAAAAGCCCGCCTCGAGCTGGATCTCTTCCTCACAGGGGCAGCAGAAAAAACTCTACGCAGATTACATCATAAATTCTACATGAAAGCGAATAAACCGGACGCCTTCTTGGCCCTGGTGCTTCGCAATGCGGACCATACCCCTAAACCCATTAGATTGAAACTCTCCCATAACTAGCAATCCCTTGAAAATTATCAAACACTTTCGTAGACACCTCACCGACCTTTACCATGATGATGGTTCCTTCCAACAAGCTAAAGTTGATGACCTCCTTTCCTCTATCTCTATGCCCACCCTTCCCGCCCCGCACAGGGCTACTCTTGATCAACCAATTACTGCTGTGGAAATCCATATGGCTATCAAATCTCTTAAACCCTGTAAGTGTCCCGGCCCGGATGGTCTCTCAGCAACATATTATAAGAAATTTGCTCCCCTTCTTACACCGTTGCTCGTGGAAGCCTTCAATTCCCTACTCTCTGATCACTCCTTCAGAGTTGAATCCCTTACTGCTTCCATTTCTATGATCCCTAAGCCCCACTCTTATACTACCTCGTGGTCCAACTTCCGGCCCATCTCAATTCTAAATGTTGACATTAAACTCCTAGCAAAGGTTCTTTCTAACCGTATCAACCTTCACATAGGCTCCTTGATCCATAGGGATCAAGTTGGCTTCATCCCTTCACGCCAGGCCAGTGAAAATATCTGTCGTGCAACACTTATAGCACATGTAGCCCATACCCATCGCATACCTACCTGCTTTGTGTCTCTTGATATCCAGAAGGCCTTCGATACTCTGTCCTGGCCCTACCTACGCTGTGTTCTGCGCAAGTGGGGGTTTGGAGCTCACTTCCTACGCTGGATAGAGGCCCTGTACTGCAATCCTTCAGCATTTGTTTCCTATGCAGGCTTTCGATCAGACATGTTCCCGACATGTTCCCAGTCGAAAGGGGCACCAGACAAGGCTGCCCTCTCTCTCCCCTCCTTTTTGCTCTCGCTATCGAACCTCTTGCTATCCTTATCCGCTCCAATCCCAATATACAAGGACTTGAGCTGGGAGGTCATGCTCACAAACTCTGCCTTTTTGCGGATGAAATCCTGCTCTTCATGATCTCCCCCCTCATCTCCACTCCTAACCTGTTGTCCACCCTCGCCACATTCGGAAATGCCTCGGGCCTGCGTATAAATCTACAAAAGTCTACTGCTTTGAATGTCTTTCTACCCGACTCCCTACGGCACCAGCTCACTGAAACTCTCCCCTTTACATGGGCTGACAAACATATCCCCTTCCTGGGCATTAAATTCACAGCCAACCCACAGGATCTTTACTCTGCGAATTACCCTCCTATGCTTACTCACCTCACCTCTCTTATGGCTAAGTGGAACCACCTTTCTCTCTCTTGGTTAGGGAAAATAACGGTCACCAAAATGACTCTCCTCCCAAAGATCCTCTACCTGTTCCGCGTGCTTCCAATTATGGTCCCATCCCACTTTCTTTGCATTCTCCAACGCCGCGTCTCCACCTATATTTGGGGCATAATAAAACCGCGTGTACCCAAACCTACCCTTTTCACTCACAGGATCAGGGGAGGTTTAGGAGTGGCCCATTTTCAGAAATACTACTATGCAGCTCAACTCGCCCAGCTGCCAAAATATCATGCCACAACTGAAGTCCCCCTTTGGGTCGCAATTGAATCTGTGGACTGCGACCCCCCTCTCCACAGCCAATCTCTTGTGGCTACCCTCCTCTCAGCGCCGTTCTCTTACTAACCCAATTACCCGCCAAAGCATGCTCATCTGGGACAAGCTCAAGAGCCGCTACTCCCTCCAATCTTTACACAACCCATTGCTCTCCTTTCTTCATAATCCATCCTTCTCCCCAGCCTGGTCCTCCCTATTGGCTTTCACTAACTGGTCTAGAGGAGCCGGTGTCCTCCGGGCATAACAATTTTTCTCTTCCACCTCCTTCAAGCCCTTCCAAACGCTCTGCGAAACACACCACCTTCCCCACTCTGAACTATTTCGGTATTTACAGCTGAAACATTTTTACGCTCCATGTACTCCCTCCGACCCGAGATCCAGAAACCTTTCCTCTTTTGAGCGAACCTGCAAATCGGACCCACACAAGCGTGGCCTGATCTCTGAACTTTAATCCCATCTGCTCTCCCCAATTTCCTCTGCCCCTCCCACCTACGCCGCAAAATGGACGAGAGACCTCTCCCTTTCTCTGGATGATACTGGCTGGGCGCATATCTGGCAGGCAACTAAATCCTCCTCGCCGAATGTCGTAGCTCCAGAAATGAACTATAGTGTTCTCACTAGATGGTATCTGGTCGCTGCTAGAATACACAAATTTCTCCCCAGCTACCCTCCGCAATGCTTCAGAGGCTGCGATGCAGCGGGCACACATTTGCATATTTGGTGGGATTGCCCCATCGTTCAATCTTTTTGGTCTACAATGTTTCGGATCTTCTCACAACTCTTTGACACGTCTCTATCTCCCGGTCCCTCCATTGCCCTCTTGAACCTGAAACCTGCCACTCTGACGCACCGCCAATTTAAACTTCTTCTTCATGTCACCACATCCTCCAAGCAGACCATAGCCAAGGCTTGGAAAACCCCCTCTTTATGCGTACTAGCCACTAAACACAGGATAACCCAAGCCATGATTCATGCCAAAATAGAGGCTGTCCTTCAGGACACGGCCCCGAAATTTCAAAAATTATGGACTCCTTGGATTACCCATTTTCTGCCCCCTGGCCTTGACATCGCTTTGCTGCACCCATGACCATATTCTGGGTCATGATTGTAAACTTATTCAACCTTCGGTCCTCCGGTCGGCCCTCCCCTGGGGGGAACATGCACCCCACGTCTTCCCCCCTTCACTCGACCTTTCCCCCTTCTTACCACCTTTTTTTTTTTTTTCTTTGCCCCTCTACCTTATGCTTCTCTCTTCCCGCCTTTTAGGCTGCCCTCGATTATTTCCACCCACCCATGTATCATGGTCTCCCAGACTCCTCATGCTCTTTGGCATTGTCCCCCGTCGGGGTGCCAAGGGGCTTTGTTTTTTTGTTGTTTCATGTCACTAGTGGGGGACGACAGCGCAAATTAATCTCCCCTATGACTTGCATTCTTCCTCCCTCTTGTTACTCTACACCCCTGTTAAACAATGTTACTGTTAACGATTTTGTTCCACCACAGTTGAACAATTCATTGTTGTTGATTCCTTGTCTTTGGTGCCTACTGCCTTATGCTGTGCTCAATGCCACACTCGATTGTACACCCTTTATTCTTAATAAAAATTTTTGAACAAGAAGAAAAAAAAAATATATATACACTATATTGTCAAAAGTATTGTGACGCCTGCCTTTACACGCACATGAACTTTAATGGCATCCTGAGTGAACACTGAGCTGTGCAGTATACTTGTGGTTGCTCAACTGTCCCTATTTGCCTCCTTTGTCCCCCCCCCCCTCCTCTCTGTTCTTCCAAGAGCTTCACAAACTTCACTTCCAGTTAGCACTTAGGCAACCTATACATTTTTTTTCATTTAGGCTGGGTTCACACTGATGCAGTGTACCGCACCGCATGTGATTTGTACAGGAATCGCACCGGATTCCTGTACAAATGGCATGCAAATTCAGTGCGCTGCTAATTGAGCCATACATTATGTATGGTTCAATTCGCATTCGATCTTCTTCAAAAAGGTGCAGGACCCTTTTTCTTGTCCACACTGGAATCAGATTGCATGGGTGTTTGGACCCATGCGATCTAATTCCATCCAATTCCACAGTTCGCACTGCACTTTGCAAACTTATTCAGGGGTGTAATTAACTTTATATTGACCCCAGCACTGGTTTGCAGAGAGCAGTGTGCACTGGGGAAACGGGCAGGAATTTCTGCAGTTCCCTCACAGCATCAGGGTGAATCGGTCCTTAACATTTGTGTTGACAATAATAATATCCAATATATGCACACAGACGTACAGGCATGCAAATTCACAGATGTATATGTTCTTTTAGGCAGAAACCGCAGGAATAAACAAAACCCTCCAGGGAATTATATATGTTGGCTCTTGCATATTTTGGCAGCAATGGTTTTAGTGGAGATCCATATGAGTTGGTTTACAGGTATGTTGTGGGGCGGACATTGGGAGTGTCTTCTTGGGTGCACTCCACGTTGCATGTATAAAATAAATGGATATATTGTATTTTATGTAATTTTGGAATTATATTGACTGATTGTTATGCCTTTCAGGAGTGGCGTATTAATTCCCTGATGAAAATATCTATATGTTTTGCTATCGAAACGCGTTGGCACTATATACCACTCCAATCAGTAGTCCAACAATTTTATTTTCATTTTTTGTATATTTATTTCTCTGTTTATGTATCACTTAATGTATGATGAATATGTGCGTTCACACCTTTATTGATACTCACATGGTTTTTGCCAAAAATAAATACAAATTTTTTACCATATCCTATTGGATGACACTTTAATTCAAATTGGTTGCCATAAAGTCCCACCAAATAGAGGGCTTCTCCATTTAAAAAACTTTGTTTAGGTATTAAGGCAACATCCATACCCCCAGGACGTGGACACAATTTTGCATAAGAATATCCAATTCCGCCAACTACACATTCAAGGTGGATGGGGGAGTCCTCCCACTGAGACAGTGACAGAACTACCAGGGTTGCACTTGTGACAAGGTCCTGGTTTTTCGCCACCAAGGGGGTTTCCAGCCTTCTCTTACTTTCCTGGCCCTGCTATTGAAAATGCCAATCTGGTGTCTCTGTCTCCATGGCAAAGACTGCAGCACATTAGGACCCAGTACTGGTTAAACTATGGGGCTGATTGGTGCATACACGGGTGCAATCCAGGCGATGCTCCCGATCATACCTAATACTAAATATGATAGTTGTTTTATTAAACAGAGCCCCCACCTTACTGGCATGAAGCCCACATGGCTGCTAAGCATATGGCTGATATATATGTGATTGTAAACTTTTGATTCTAATAAATACTGTGTTTATGTTAAATCGGGAGCATCACCCAGAATTGCATCCCAATTGGCATGTCAACAGAGAAGGCTATGCAGTGTCACTGCTGCTAGGCGACTGGCGGAGGGGCTGCCATGAAGACAGAGGCGCTGGACGGGCACTGTCAAAAGCTGGGGCAGGACAGCAAGAGGATGTTAGGAACTCCCATAGTAGTGGAACACCGGGGGGCCTGGTCGCAAGTGCAACCTTTGCAATCCTAGTTTATCCACTACATTGGACCCTTATATGGAGTTCCCTGGTGTGCTGGTGACATATATCTTGATTTCCACCACCATGAGGGGGCCCAAGATGGCAGGAAGGGGGCACCACTGCAGAACATATGAGAGAATCCCACTTCAGGACTATATTAAAGTGTCACAGGATCAGTGGGAAGCACCCCAGGCACCGAGGGAAAGACCTCGGGACAGATGGGTGGGGGGTCAGGGTGGCACTCCATGGTTTCTTGCACTGGGGCCTTGAAGGTGCTAGTTATTCCTCTGCAGTGTTACTATGGCAACACTGTATTGCTCTGGTCACTGTATATAAAAAAGAATGATGCTGTACTGCCCTGGTGACAGTATGTAAAACATTAACAAAAAGAAAAAAAAATTACAACTTCAAAAAACTTGCCATGCCTCTTACTAAATACCTTGGACTGTCTACTTTCTAAAAATGGGGCCATTTGGGGGATATTTGTGCTGTTCTTGCATTTTCAGGCCTCAAGAAGTGAGAAGTGAGATAGGCCTTCAGTACACCATGAATGATCGATTTTTAGATATATATATATATATATACACATTACAGTATATATCATGTACTTGTGGACTCTAAATTTCCTTACTAAATAATATTTGTGTTATTTTCACCAAAGAAATGTAGGAGCATGCCTTTTGGCCTACATTTATGAAGAAAGGTTATTCATATGTAAAATGTTATAACAGAAACAAACAAAAAAAAAAGTGTTTCTTTTCAAAGTTTTACTGGCCATCAGATTCTTTTTTTTTTTTTTTGTCTCCCTTTTGTCATTTGATTCTAATCCTGATAATATGCAATAGTTTGAAATTGTGTTTTCAGATGTAGAGCAATATGACTACAACAATCTGGCTTGTTACATCTCTTTGTTACCCTAAGGCCGGGTTTACACATATGCGGCTGCAGGTTCATGCCTGGAGTCTGGTGCGTCCCTGTTCACCGGTAGGGATGATCAAACTTTTGAAAAGTTTGGTTCGACCAGAACACCCGAATCTCCCGAAAGTTCGGTTCGGATTCCAAAACCCCATTGAAATCAATGGGACCCAAACTTCTGGAATGAAAAAACACAATTTTGAAGCCCTAAAACCCAATAAATGCTCCTAAAAAGTGCCTAGGGTTCTGGGTCATGCCCCAGGGACTATTAATCACACAAAAAAAAGTTCTTAAAAATTGTCATTTTTGATAGAGATATATATATAAATATATGTGTGTGTATATAGATAGATAGATAGATAGATAGATAGATAGATAGATAGATAGATAGATAGATAGATAGATAGATAGATAGATAGATAGATAGATAGATAGATAGATAGATAGATAGATAGATAGATAGATAGATAGATAGATAGATAGATAGATAGATAGATAGATAGATAGATAGATAGATAGATAGATAGATAGATAGATAGATAGATAGATAGATAGATAGATAGATAGATAGATAGATAGATAGATAGATAGATAGATAGATAGATAGATAGATAGATAGATAGATAGATAGATAGATAGATAGATAGATAGATAGATAGATAGATAGATAGATAGATAGATAGATAGATAGATAGATAGATAGATAGATAGATAGATAGATAGATAGATAGATAGATAGATAGATAGATAGATAGATAGATAGATAGATAGATAGATAGATAGATAGATAGATAGATAGATAGATAGATAGATAGATAGATAGATAGATAGATAGATAGATAGATAGATAGATAGATAGATAGATAGATAGATAGATAGATAGATAGATAGATAGATAGATAGATAGATAGATAGATAGATAGATAGATAGATAGATAGATAGATAGATAGATAGATAGATAGATAGATAGATAGATAGATAGATAGATAGATAGATAGATAGATAGATAGATAGATAGATAGATAGATAGATAGATAGATAGATAGATAGATAGATAGATAGATAGATAGATAGATAGATAGATAGATAGATAGATAGATAGATAGATAGATAGATAGATAGATAGATAGATAGATAGATAGATAGATAGATAGATAGATAGATAGATAGATAGATAGATAGATAGATAGATAGACAGATAAATATCTAGCATATTTACAGTGAAGATAACCATCTAGCATAATGAAAAAATATATATACACTATATATATATATAAATACATACACATGCATTATATACACAAATGCATGTGAAATATTGGGCAAAATGTACAGTAATGATAAAGATACATACAGATATAAATAGTGCAGATGTACTAAGGAGTGAAAAGATATACTATGTAGTATGTACATGTATAGTACAGAGGTTACATACAGTCTTTTGTTTGTGTTTGTTTTGTAATGATTAGCGGTGTAATGTTGAGTTCAGTAGTATGATGGTGGATGGAAAAAAACTGTCCCTGAACCTGCTGGTTCTAGTGCGCAAGTTTCTGTATCTCCTTCCTGACGGAAGGAGGTTAAACAGTTTATGACTGGGATGTGAAGAATCCTTGATTATGTTGTGAGCTCTACGCAAACATCTGCTGTGGTGAAGGTGCTCAATGGCAGGTAAATATATATATATATATGGAATCAAAAAACACAATTTTGAAGCCCTAAAACCCAATAAATGCCCCTAAAAAGTGCCTAGGGTTCTGGGTCATGCCCCATGGACTATTAATCACACAAAAGAAAGTTCTTAAAAATTTTCATTTTTGATAGAGAGCCAATTATTGAAAAAATTATTGAAAAAAAATGAGATTTTTTTTGGATTTAGTGTCTGTATATATATATATATATATATATATATATATATATATATATATATATATATATATACCCCTATACTAAAGTTCAGATGTCATGCCTGCCTCCAAAGACGCCCGAAAAATGCCCAATAAACGCCTGAAACAAAAACGCTCAGGTGTGAAAGGAGGGTAACACCATCCCTGCGCTACTGAAATTCTAAGAAAAATTATCTTTTTTTTTCTGGTTCTGGACATGCTACAGAGCTGAAACTTCACAGGTACCGTTTTTAGACCCCCCCAGACACTAAATCCAAAGAAATCTCATTTTTTTTTCAATAATTCTTTCAATAATTGCCTCTCTATCAAAAACGACAATTTTTAAGAACTTTTTTTGTGTGATTAATAGTCCCTGGGGCATGACCCAGAACCCTAGGCACTTTTTAGGGGCATTTATTGGGTTTTAGGGCTTCAAAATGGTGTTTTTTGATTCCATATGTATATATATATATATATATATATATATATATATATATATCTACATTACGGTCACCCTGACATGGAAGAGTTTGGTCACTCTGGCATAGCAGAGTCAGTTCACCCTAAACGACATTACTGTCACCCTGACATGGAAGAGTTCGGTCACCCTGGCATAGCAGAGTCAGTTCACCCTAAACTACACTACGGTCACCCTGACACTTAAGGCTTTCCCTACAAAAACTAGATTATTGAATCTAACTATAGTCGTATATAGTACCCTAACTACACTGCATATCCCTTTCCTCACACTAATAATTGCAAAATGACACTGGAGCAGCAGGAGTAACATAAATGCTTCCACTCTATTCCACAGCCTCTCTATTACAGTGCTAGAGATTTGGCGGGGCTATGTTATATACTGGGGGGCGTATGGGGGGCGTATTCACTCCTGATTGGCCTCTGGACCCCCTAGTCACTCCAATCGGCTTTTAGTGATGTTTCTGGGCCAATCACCAAAGCCAAGTTCCTGTCCCATTGCATTTTGGGCGGTTCTGGTAGCCGAATTCCGAACTTTTACCGCAAAAAGTTCGGAATTCGGCTGAATTTTGAACAGCCAATGTTCGGGTCGAACCGATAGTCGACCCGAACCGTTCGATCATCCCTATTCACCGGTTCAGGTGCGAATCAGGTTAAAATTTTTGCCTGAATTTGCACCTGTATCAAACCCAAAGAGGTCCTTTTTGAATGTGGATCATGGCCTCCCCTGACCTGTGTGAACCGGCTCCATTGAGAGCCGGTCGCACTCACCTGTCATGCAAATTGGATGCAGGGAAACCTACGTCCAATTCGCATGTGTGTAAACTAAGCCCAAAAGAGAGATATCCCGACCTGAATTCACGTTTTCATAAATGACTATTAACCACTTCCATACAGAGCAGTTACACCCCCTTCCTGCCAAGACCAATTTTCAGCTTTCAGTGCTCTCACATTTTGAATGATAATTACTCAGTCATGCAACGCTATACCCAATCAAATTTGTTATAATTTTTTTCACACAAAAAGAGCTTTCTTTTGGTAGTATTTAATCACCACTGAGTTTTTTATTTTTTGCGATATAAGTGAAAAAATAGCGACAATTTAAAAAAAAAAAACATTTTGTTTTAGTTTCTATTATAAATTTTGCAGTACAAATACCCCCCAAATGACCCATTTTGGGAAAGTAGACAGTCCAGGGTATTTAGTAAGAGGCATGGTGAGTTTTTTGAAGATGTAATTTTTTCCCACAATTATTGGGAATATGAAGATTTTCTTTTTTTTTTACACAAAATTGTCATAATAAGTGTTATTAGGTTATTTCTCACACACAGTATATGCATACTTGCAATTACACCCCAAAATACATTCTGCTACTCCTCCTGAGTATGAAAATACCACATGTGTAGCCTGGCCACATACAGAGGCCCAACATGCAAGGAGCATCGTCAGATGTTCTAGGAGTATAAATTACACATATCATTTCCTAGCACCCTATCACACTTTGGAAGGCCCTGGAGCACCAGGAAAATGGAACCACCCACAAAATGACCCCATTTTGGGAAGAAAACACCCCAACATATATTCTATGAGGCATAAATGAGTCTTTTGAACATGTAATTTTTTTCCACAAGTTTTTGGAAAATGTGGAAAGAAAAAGAAAACACATTTTTTACACAAAGTTGTCAATTTATACGATATTTCTAACACATAGTATGTACATAGCAAAAATGACACCCCAAAATACATTTTGCTACTCCTCCTGAGTATGGTGATACCACATATGTGAGACTTTGTCACAGCATAGCCACATACAGAGGCCCAACATGCAAGGAGCACTGTAAGGTGTTCTAGGAGCATAAATTATACATATAATTTCATTACAACCAATCTCACTTTTGAAGGCCCTGGAGCACCAGGACAATGGAACCCCCCCCCCCAAAATGACCCCATTTTGGAAAGCAAACACCCCAACATATAATCTAGGAGGCATGGGCTGCAGATAGGTACTCAGGTACTCTGATGAGCTGCAGATAGGTACTCAGGTACTCTGATGGGCTGCAGACAGGTAATCAGGTACACTGATCGGCTTCAGAAAGGTACTCGGGTACTCTGATGGGCTTCAGAGAGGTACTCGGGTATTCAGATGGGCTAGAGACAGGTACTTGGGTAATCTGATGGGCTGGAGACAGGTACTCAGGTACTCTAGGCTGGACACAGGTACTCGGGTACTCTGGGCTGGAGACAGGTACTCGGGTACTCTGATGGGCTACAGAGAGGTACTCGGGTACTCTGATGGGCTGGAGACAGGTACCCGGATACTTTGATGGGCAGGAGACAGGTACTCAGGTACTATATTGGGCTGCACATAGGTACTCAGGTACCCTGATGAGCTGGAGACAGGTACTCGGGTATTCTGATAGGCTGCAGATAGGTACTGTGAAGGGTTGGAGACAGATACTCGGGCACTCTGATGACAGGTACTCGGGTACTCTGATGGGCTGGTGACAGGTACTCGGGTACTCTGATAACAGGTGCTTGGGTACTCTTATGGGCTGGTGACAGGTATTTGGGTATGCTGATGACATGTTCTCGGATACTCTGATCGGCTACAGAGAGGTACTTGGGTACTCTGATGGGCTGCAGAGAGGTAATTGGGTTCTCTGATGGGTGGAGACATGTACTTGGGTACTCGGGTACTCTCATGGGATACAGAGAGGTACTTGGGTACTCTGATGGGCTGGTACTCAGGTACTCCAATGACAGGTACTCGGGTACTCCAATGACAGGTACTCAGGTACTCTGATGACAGGTACTCAGAGTACTCGAGTACCTGTCATCAGAGTACCCGCGTACCTGTCATTAGAGTACCCGGGTACCTGTCACCAGCCCATCAGAGTACCCGAGTACTTGTCATCAGAGTACCCGAGTATCTGTCATCAGAGTATCCGAGTACCTGTCACCAGCCCATCAGAGTACCCGAGTACCTGTCATCAGAGTACCTTATGGGCTGGTGACAGGTACTTGGGTACTCGGATGGGTTGGTGACAGGTGCTTTGATGGGCTAAGACAGGTACTTTGATGGGTTAGTGACAGGTACTCTTTATTGGGCGGGCAATCAGTGTGTTTTAGGGTGCACTGTGATCGGTAACTAGCTGTTACCGCAATCTCCTCCTCACACAGAATCAGTGTGTGTGGAGGAGAACATGGTAACAGCTAGTTACCGTGTTCTCTGTTGACATTCTGTGATCGGCTGTGATTGGACACAGCCGGTCACGTGGTAAAGAGCCAATTTCATTGGTTCTTTACCCTGATCAGGGATGGACTGTGTCAGAGTGACACTCTCCATCCCAGATCGCCGATCTGCGCGCCCCTGGGCTTGCACGAGGGAAGTGCATGTGGCTGGCTGTGATTGGACACAGCCGGTCACATGGTAAAGAGCCATTTTTTTAATGGCTCTTTACACCGATCGGGGATGGGCTGTGTCCCGACGGACACACCGCATCCCCGATCGCCGCGCTGCACGCCCCTGGGGGGCGGGAGAGCAGCTGAAATGGGTGGACATCATATGACGGCCGCCCGGATCGAGGAGATGTTCCTGCCGGCATCATATTACTATGGCCCGGTAGGGAACTGGGTAAAGATGTGAGAGTCGCTGCTGCTAAAAACTCTGCTTTGCAAACATTTTAATAGTTGTATCATTCAAATTACTATAAATAACACTATACACTAGAGTTTTTTAGAGAAATAAAAAAAAAGTGGTCACTTATTCATACACCAGGGCCCACCCTAGGCTAAAATTTAAAATATAACCCTGGTTGGAGTTGACCTTTAAATCTTATAGGTTTTTTTTTTTTCCTTATATTAACTCTGACAATTTCTAGGGCAACAATCCAGAAATTATTATTTTATACCTTTTTTACTATGAGGTATTTAATGAGATGCTACTCTACCTGTGAAATTTTACTATTTCACAGTAGGAAGTTTGTATTATCTTCAAAATGGCAATGAATGCATATTGAGTGGTAGCACGCATCATTTATACCATTTTAATGATGATGTAAATTAATGGCAGAGTCTTGATAAGTGCTCTGTTTGCCTAATTATATATGGTTGATAGAGTGTGAGCACATATACAAGCTGTTGTGTCATAGGGTTACAGCTCAGTTTTAGAGACATTATCTTCAAGAGACAACGTCTTAAATTCACAGTATGTGGCATCAAAGATGTAATGATTACTTAATGGAGCAGAAAGCAGTAGTCAATTAATAGGCAGGTAATAGGTAACTTGGATTTTGAAAAAAAAAAAAAAAACGCTACTTAGCAAGTATATAAGAAAGAATGTTGCAGAAAAATGTACATGAAAAAAATTCAGAATCTCCATTTGCTGGATTTTAAAACGGAACCTGAATGCCTAGGGATGAAATGCTATTTAGCTTGTTTTCCTAAAATATCTTCCCTTTTCATCTATGTACTATGATTAGGAAGTCCAAAAATTGCAAACTTAAAGTGGTAGTAAAGGTGTTTTTCCTGGTTTATACTTACAGGAAAGCCTATATGAGGAGCCATTTAGGAGATATTTACATAAGCATCGCTGGTGATGAATGGGTGCCGTCCATTTAGAGAGCTGTGCCGAGGCAGTGACGCATGCACTAGTGTGACGACATCAGGGCTCGGCCAATCAGCCAATCAGATGGCCGTAGCTCATGAACCAGGAAGGAAGACCTGGAATGTGGTGAAAAATAATAATTAGAATGCATTATTTTGTAGACAATAGCAAGAAATATTTTATAATTAATGCACGGTATCTAAGCAGTTTCATTAAGCCTCATTTCAATGTAGATACACATGCAGTTTTTATCAAGAAAATTAGAGTGTGTGCTTTGAGAGACAAAACTTAGATTTTAAAGTCAATGTTCAGCATGAAAGCAGTTTTATTAGGATGCAATTTAGGAGGGCTAGGCAAAACAGGTTTTAGCAAAAAATTGAAATTAGAATGTGTTTTTTTTACAGACAGTAACCACAAATATTGAAAAGTTGATGCACAGTATATGAGCAGGTTTTATCATGAACTAAATTAGGTTATAATTTTGGAGACAATGGCCACAAATATTGTATATTTCACTGAAGCAGCTAAAAGGATAAGTTTACCTTTTGTAACATGTTACATGTTACATGTTACATGTTACACCTATAATCATAGTGTAAAATGTAACATGTTACAATTGCATCAGCCCCCACACACCCACTAAACCCCCATTTTGGCAGTGAGCAGGAGAACTTTTTCCCCCTCTTGCTGCCACTATCTAGAGAAAACACCTGCCCGGCCACATGTTTCATTCCCAATGTTCTGTGAATTGGAATACCTAACAGCCTTTTCAGGTGTCAGTGTCAGGGACATTCTGGTAATAGGTAGGTGCGCGTGCGCAGGAATGCGCAAGTGTGTGCAAAGATTTGCAAAATGAGAATGCCTATGTGCATGTGCGCATGTTAGCCGTTTTAGCATTGGCGTCTAAATGGCATATATAAGGACAGAAGCTGCACTTGTGCAGTGCTGTCTGATCTGCAGCTTTCCCAGGGGTCTGTTCCTGTGCCTGTATTTGATTCCTGTATAGACCCGGCTTGTCTGACCAGGATTGCTTATCTCTAGTCCTGACCCCGGCTTGCCAAACTAGGAGACACATGGTATGCCTTACCACTCAACAAATATTTCAAATTTTGCAGTTGAGGCTGAGCTGTGAAAACATTATGTGCATCACCTTTACAGTGTTCAAACACCAGAATTAGGCAGGGGAGGCCTTAAGAGCTGGTAATGGTGGCATTCCAGCAGAGGTCACAGGATTTGACAATAGGGAAGAGCACAATAATCTGGCAAACAGCATGGCTTAAAAAGGAGGTTCATGTCACGCCGAGCGCTCCGGGTCCTGCAGCGTCCCCGGAGCACCCGAGGCGTGCTGCGGGTAGCGGCGCTCCGGTCACCTTCACCAACCGTGAGCACCACTCCCCCGCATCTTCCTTACTGTCTTCCCGCGCGGCGGGACGTTCCCGTCCACGCCGCACACTCACCTCCCGCTCGGCCCTCGCTCTGACTTCCTCCCGGCGCGCGTGGTCCCGCTCCCTAGGGCGCGCGCGCCGGTGCTCTGAAATTTAAAGGGCCAGTGCACCACTAATTGGTGCCTGGCCCAATCAGCCAAAACATATAAAAACCCACTTCCCCTTCCTGTCCTTGCCGGATCTTGTTGCCTTTTGTGCCTTGAGAAAGCTTTTGGTGTATCGTTCCCTGCCTGTGTATCTGACCTTCTGCTGTTGCCCCTGACTACGAACCTTGCCGCCTGCCTTGACCTTTTGCTCCGTCTGACCTTGCCTTTGCCTTGTCCTTCTGTACTGCGCCTGAATCAGCTGTCTTTGAGGTTGAGCCGTTACCGGAGGATACGACCTGGTTGCTACCGCCGCAGCAAGTCCATCCCGCCTTGCGGCGGGCTCTGGTGAAAACCGGTAGTAACTTAGAACCGGTCCCCTGGTACGGTCCACGCCAATCCCTCACTGACACAGAGGATCCACCTCCTGTGCAGTCACCTGCCGCTAGTCCGGACCCTGACAGTTCATAAGAAGAGCAGGGAGTTTAAGGTTCGCCAGAAGAAAAAATAGAAATAAGTTTGTCCAGGAGATTAGGCAGGGCAACATCCATCATCTCAGGTGGCTCCGCAGGAAGGGTTACTGCCAAATGCAGCAGAGGTCATGGGTTAAGATACAGGTACTGACAAGTTGCTAAAAGTGGCATTCTTGAACAGGTAGCCGAGGTAATGGTAATGCAGGCAGGCCAGCTGCGGCCACAGGAGCTGGTAATGGCGACAAGCCAGAAGAGGTGTCAGCAGATGGTAACAAATCTCATCAGGACAGGGTCCTGATGAGATACACCCAAAATTATTAAAAGAGCTTAGTGGTGAGCTGGCAAAACCATTAACAGATTTATTTAACCAATCATTAGTAACAGGAGTCGTCCCAGAAGATTGGAAATTGGCAAATGTCGTGCCCATTCACAAGAAAGGTAGTAGGGAGGAATTGAGCAACTATAGACCAGTGAGTCTGACATCAATAGTAGGCAAATTAATGGAAACCCTATTAAAGGATAGGATTGTGGAACATCTTAAATCCCATGGATTGCAAGATGAAAAACAACATGCGTTTACTTCAGGGAGATCATTTCAAACAAATCTTATAGATTTTTTTGGCTGGGTGACTAAAATAATAGACAGTGGAGGTGCAGGAGACATTGCATATCTAGATTTTAGTAAGGCTTTTGACACTGTCCCACATAGAAGACTTATCAATAAACTGCAGTCATTGAGCATGGACTCCCATATTGTTGAGTGGATTAGGCAGTGGCTGAGTGACAGACAACAGAGGGTTGTAGTCAATGGAGAACATTCAGAACAAGGTCATGTTACCAGTGGGGTACCTCAGGGATCTGTACTGGGACCAATTTTGTTTAATATCTTCATAAGTGATATTGCAAAAGGCCTCGATGGTAAGGTTTGTCTTTTTGCTGATGACACAAAGATATGTAACAGGGTTGATTTTCCTGGAGGGAAACGCCAAATGGAAAAGGATTTAGCAAAACTAGAAGAATGGTCAGAACTCTGGCAACTGAAATTTAATGTGGATAAGTGCAAGATAATGCACCTGGGGCGTAAAAACCCAAGGGCAGAATATAGAATATTTGACACAGTCCTGACCTCAGTATCTGAGGAAATGGATTTAGGAGTAATTATTTCAGAAGACTTAAAGGTGGGAAGACAATGTAATAGAGCAGCACGAAATGCCAGCAGAATGCTTGGATGTATAGGGAGAGGTATAAGCAGTAGAAAGAGAGAAGTGCTTATGCCGCTGTACAGAACACTGGTGAGACCTCACTTGGAGTATTGTGCGCAGTACTGGAGGCCATATCTCCAGAAGGATATAGATACTCTAGAGAGAGTTCAGAGAAGAGCTACTAAACTAGTACATGGATTGCAGGAAAAAACTTACCAGGAAAGGTTAAAGGACCTTAACATGTATAGCTTGGAAGAAAGAAGAGACAGAGGGGATATGATAAAAACTTTTAAATACATAAAGGGAATCAACTCGGTAAAGGAGGAGAGCATATTTAAAAGAAGAAAAACTATCACAAGAGGACACAGTTTAAATTAGAGGGGCAAAGGTTTAAAAGTAATATGAAGAAGTATTACTTTACTGAGAGAGTAGTGGATGCATGGAATAACCTTCTTGCAGAAGTGGTAGCTGCAAATACAGTGAAGGAGTTTAAGCATGCATGGGATAGGCATAAGGCTATCCTTCATATAAGATAGGGCCAGGGACTATTCATAGGATTCAGATATATTGGGCAGACTAGATGGGATCTTATCTGCCGACAGATTCTATGTTTCTATGTTTCTAACCACTGCAGTCCAAGAGAGGTGGCAGGAGCTGGTAATGGTGGCAGGAGCTGGTAACATTATAAGGAACCAAATTTTTTTCAGGGGGGAAGATTACAAGGAAAAATTTAGTTAGCAGCATCAAGCATTGGTTCATTTTTATGAAAATGTGCCAGTCCACAGTGTAAGGGAACAGGCAAATATGTCTGTCTATCACAATACCACCTGCTGCATAGAAGGCCCTTTTAGGCAGAACACTGACTGCAGGGCAAGTCAGCACATACTGTGCAGGTTAGCAGCTAGTAATTTAGCCTGAGCACTCAATAGTCTCTGAGGTCCTTATTTTAACTGTGTCCTTATATCAAAAACTGTCTAAATCAGTCCTGGACCCCAAGTAGTCTGCAATCAAATTTCTTAGGTGCTGCCCTGGACCTATGCCTTTATCTGAGCTTGTCTTCTGTGTTTGAACAAAATACTTAAAAACATTGCAGAGACAAATTACTTAAAAACATTGCCAACAATACTGCTGCTCCACTGTTTAGCAATTTGAGGACTGAAGGCATATTAGGCATGAGAGCAAATTGTGCCACTGCACTGGAAATGCAGTAAAAATGTTCTTTCTACAGTACCCCTGGGATGGTAGCATTAGATCCACCATTTTTCTTGGGGGTCCTTGTGAATGTATTTCAGCATGAAAGAGGCTATTTGACACAAATTGCCTGCAGAATAGGACCCTAAGTCCTCATAGTCCTGAGAACAACAGTGCCCTTAATGATCTCCCCCACCCAGGTATGACTCCCAGGGTTTGGTAGCTTGTGTTGTCATTACATTTCAGACAGGCAAGCACTTGCTGGACATGGCCACCTAAGGTAGCCTGCTGCAGGATGTCCTAGAACTCAGGGTACCTAACTAGGAACTGGCGCCAAGTTTAGGACATGTGTCAGGCAATGCATATGCCTGGACCTCCCCTGCTGAAAGAAGACAAGCAGTCCTATGCCATTGTCACCCATCATCTTGGCTGGCACAAGATGGTGTGGGGTCAGCTACCTTTTTGTTTGTGCCTGAAAAATTGCGACCCTTTTCCCTTCTTGATGTGCCATAACATATGTCTCTCAAAACCTTTGATAGACTTCACTCCCTATCACTTGAGACCACAGATATTGCTTCAGAAGCAGATGGAAATTCTCAGAGTGGAAGTGGATAGGGAAAGTGAGGAATTAGTAGGAGGCATGTGGGCCATTTTCTGCAAATTGGTATCAATCAGGGAATTCCCCCATTCAAATTTGTGGTGCAGATTCATGTGCAGTGGCTTGTATCCATAGGCAGTACTGTCTGATGAAATAGGATGAATGTTTTCTCCAGTCTTTGCAAGCTGCCTCTACCCCTAAATTAAATCTGACATTTAACCTTTGCCACACTATCTTCCTCTACAATTTTTGGCAACCAGGTATTGCCTGCCACCCCATAATCCCCACCCTCCTTTTGGCTTGACCCTACTTGGAAGTAAGCTGCAGGATCATCAAAGCTAGTTGCTTCCCCCTGCCTTTTGTACCCTCCCTCTATGCTTTCCCTCTCAGTTTCGAATAACTCGAAATCTGGCACATCTCCCTGCAGCAAGTTACTGATGTTGTGCTGAAAACTTACAGTAAACTCTTTCTTGCCAGTTTTTAGAGCTTCTATGGGAATAGCTGTAGAGGTGGAGGAAGAAAAGGGCACATTTTCAGTGGGGTGTCAGATAAGATTATTATACACAGCAACAATAATTATTTTCTAACCTGTCTTATTGATAAGAGATTGTGTATGCTTTGGGTGACTTTGTTGGAAATAGACTGGATTTGGCCAACTTTCTATACTTTCTCTACCCATTGTGCTGTCTTGATGATAATTTTCAAAGACTATAAACATAAAGAAGAGCAGTGAAATATCCTCTGTCTCCTATATATGACGGATGAGACTACAGATTTGGAAACAGGAAAAGGAAAGAGACTATGATCAAAAGCAAGATCAATCCATCCTCCCTATCACTTGATATGAAGGTATGTTAGAAAGCTAGCCGAGAGATTTATTGCAGAGACCTGAAGTTCCTACAGCTCATGGTTATTCATGGAGACTCAAGCTAAAATTCATAGACTTTCAAAGCCTAAAAAGTGGCATGCCAGCTGCTTCTACCTCATAAGGTAGTTTTGAAAAAAGTCATTCCTGGCAAAGTACTGTATATAATAAACTGTCATAACTTTTGTCAGTTCTTTTAACAGGAAAACATTGTAGGTATCAGCTCAGCGTTGAAACAAATAGGCATCACTCTTCTTCATCATGCAAGCTTGCTTTGTTTGTTACCATGGCACGGTAACAGGTCACAAAAAGAAGTGAAAAGATAAGCCACCACTCAGAATATCAATGTTTAACTGAAAAATATTCCACAAACTAACCACTTTACAGCTAATAAATAACAGAGATTAAAGTGGAAGTATAATTTACAAAGCTTTAACAAATTATTAAATATCTTTATTTTAACCATATAATTGTAATTTGTAGCCTTTTTGCTACCAAAGCTGTTTTTGCATTTTTTGCACCCATGACAAAAAAATATTTTTAATCTGAAGTTTGCATAAACCCTCAAAACATTATGTATTTTCTGAAAGCAGACACCCTAGAGAATAAAATAATGTTAATTTCTACATTTTGTGTTGCATGATATTACTACAAAGGTAGAAAAATACACTTAATTTAATTTTAGGGCACGCAAACACAAAAAAAATGACCCAGTTTTTTTAATAAAAGAAAAAAAAAAACAGCAGGTTGCAAGTAAATAGATACTCAACATACCAAAACAGACATTTTTGTGCACCTCTGAAATGGTGACAAACTTCAGTACCCTATATTTTCCATAGGCAATGCTTTAAAAGCCTCCAGCAGGCCATCAATTTAGCATTACAGAGGAGGTCTGGTGCTATAAATATTGCCCTCCAGCGTATGCAGTGATATATAACAGGTGTATTGTAATCAATGTTTTTGTGAGTAGGGGGTTGGGAGCCTCAAACATTTTTGGGGGGATTTTCTGTGCGTGTGTGAAATTTGGATTTTTTACAATTAAACTTTTTTTTACTTAACTTTTTTTCATCGTATAGAAAACAAAAAGTCCCCTATGAAATTATTTTTTGTGATGGGTTCTCTTTAACCAGTTGCCAACTGCCCCACACAGATTTACTGCGGCTGGGCGGCTGGGCGGCTGGGCGGCTCTTCTGTCACACAGGCAGAGAGAGATCAGGAGTTTCAGCTTTCAGTTTCAGTTTTTATGTAGCAGAATACAAATTGGCCTAAACTGATTAAAAAAAAATTAGATTTAAAAAAAAAAAAAAAAATTATTTGGAATGTTTTATAGCAGAAAGTAAAAAATATTGTGTTTTTTTTCAAAATTGTTGCTTTTTTTTTGTTTATAGCGCAAAATCTAAAAAAAAAACCCACAGAGATGATCAAATAGCACCAAAAGAAAGCTCTATTTGTGGGTAAAAAAGCACATTAATTGTATTTGGGTACAGCATTGAACGACCGTGCAATTTTTAGTTAAAGTAACGCAGTGTGGAATCGCAAAACATAGACTGGTCATTAGGGGGGTAAAACCTTCCGGAGCTGAAGTGGTTCATGAGAAATCTGTGTTCCAATGAATGCAGTGCAGATCATACTACTTTATATTGTTTCCCATCCATATTGGCTGGGGAAAGTGAAAGGGGGACACTTCCATGTCAGCAAGAAGAAGGGTAGGAAAGCAGACATATGTCAACTCCGCTCCTTCCCCTCTACCTTGTGCCCCCCCCCCCCCTCAGTCCATACCAGGCCCTGTCAAAAACAATCTCGTGTGGTTATTACTTTTATACACTTTTTTGGTGAATGGGTAGAGGTACTAAGTTTCATCTGTCAGTGGCGAAACCCATTGACAGCTAATGCACCATACCCCATCGTTAATACCAATATGCAAAATACATAAAAATATATAAAATTAAAATGAAGTACACCTCTCAAAAATAATATCGGTATACTCAACTATAAACTATAGAATAGGGCGTGAACATACGGCAAACCGGAAGCACTCGGGAGTCACGAACGGAGCGCCCCCTGGAACCTTTTCACTAGCGTGGAGAGGGTGAGAACAACCGGGAGTGTCTGTGGATGACCCTGACTCTTCTCTTACTGCATTATCATACAAATACTTTGTGAGTGTATCATTTTATGGGTGAATAAAAATACCATTTTTAACTGTATTACACTGTTGCGGCCCTTTTTTTTTTTTCTTCCCTTATTATCATTATTTCGGAGATTGTGAAGACGAAGGGAGTGCTGTTTTACAAAGGACCCTAAAGTGATAGGATATATACTGGATTTAGTGACCAGCCAGTGTGGAAAACATCAACCCTGCCATACTGCCTAATCCACAAGAGGGGGTAGGCATGTGCCTCTGGTGAGTTACCATCTTTATCACATTGGGTGTCACAGTGGAGGAGGCGTGTGAGGTGTTTTGGTCCGCACATTGGTTTCCTGTGTGTCTGTGGTGTCACCGGAAATAGCTGTCACTGCATTTTCTTTGGTAAGAGGCTTTGGTATTTAATAATAACCATCTCTAAAAACAGTATCACACTATTGCGGCTCCTTTGTTTCTTTCCCCCATTGTGGTCATCAAATGGATTGAGGAGAGACATAGGAGATGTGTGTGCTGTATTAGAAGATACCCCAAGGTGCTACCATCTATACTGGATACAGTCATTGGGATCCAAGCCTTTTGTGGAGATCATCATACTTGCCTGATTACCTTATCCATGTGAGTGAATGGGCATGAGCTCTGGTGAGTTGCCATTTTGTCCATGATTGGTGCCTTAGTGGTGTAGGAGATAAGAGGCGTATTTTGATCCACATACAGGATTCTCTGCGACTTTACCCTGTCACTGAAGATATTCAGTAATATATAGACTCTATCCAAGAGACTTTATTCCTCACTGACTGCATTGTGCTGTCTTGAGGGGTCACTCATTTCAGCCCTAGATCATAATTTCGTCTGTGCTACTAACACTTATTGGGTTTCTTTTATTTAATTGGTGTTTTTTGAGAATGCTATAACTGGAAAGTAGCTGCGACTTGTTTAAGTTCAAGATATTAATTGAATTATGTTCAGTACCTTTGAGCGCAGGGGACAATCTATTTGTCTTTTAGTGGTTTTTATATTGTAAATAAAATCCTTATTCTCCAAAAAAATGTCCATACACATCCACTACTTATTGCCCTGTAATCTATTTTTCATGAAACAGTTTCTTAATGTGTTTTCCTTCCTCTTTGTAATATCCTCTATGTTCTCCTTAACCTCTTCTTGTAACCCTACTTTCATTTTTTTTTGGAATGAGCAGTATATGCTTGTTGCAGACATATGCATTGCTTTGTGAACATGACAAATCCCATAGCCTATAGACCCTAGTCTATCTCAGTGAGCCAGAGAAGGTGGCTACATTTTTACATACATCGGGATTATAGAGAATGCACATAGCTAACTTCTAACAGAAAGTCAGATCACAGTAACAACAGAGTTAAAAATACATAATCAAATAATATTTCCTTTGCTTTAAACCAGAATTTAGTGTCACTTTAAAGCAACTGTGTAATCACTAATGCATTATTAAATGTATTTTTAAATACATATTAAAATGTATTTTTAAATTACATTATTAAAATGTATTTTTAAATTGCATTATTAAATGTATTTTTAAATACCTGGCTCAAGCACAAGGAGTTATCAGTTCATATAACAACAAGAATCACTCTGATAAGAGTAGAAGGCAGAGTGACAGAGAGATGAGCTTATTGCTGCGCTGCTTCTGGTATTATCACTGTCATAAGTCTTTTTGTTTGGTATTTTACTAAGCAATTGGATACTATATTGCATTTAGGTGCCCTAAATTTAATTTGAATCTCATGGGATAAGGAAAGGACTTTAATGACCTAGCCAATATACCCTTCAACATTCATTATTACAAGAAGCAAGGCAGTAATACTTTCCTTAGCTTCATCTCTTTTGTAGAGAATTTTGTTTGCATTCATACTACAGGTGCACTTTAAAGTGGTTCTAAAGGCTCAATGTTTTTGACCTTCATGCATTCTATGCATGAAAGTAAAAAACCTTCTGTGTGCAGCCCCCCCCCCCTCCCCAGCCCCTCTCTAATACTTACAGTACATCAACTCTATGATCTTGATCATAGAGTTATGTACACAAGAGTAGCTACTCTCTGGGCTCTCTCTCTCTCCTCATTGGCTCGAACAGTGCAGTGGAAGCCATTGGCTCCTGCTGATGTCAATCACAGCCAGTGAGGAGGGAGTGGGGGGAGGGCAGGGCTGATTCCCATTCTGTGTGTCAAGGGACACACAGAGCAGGGCTCAGGAGTGAGCACACATGAGTTCTCCCATAGCGTGTATTGCTATGGGGATATTCAGAAGAGGGGAGGGAGCCCAGCGCTTAGGCCAGGACCCAAGAAGAGGAAGATCGGGGCAAAACCATTGCACAGAGCAGGTACGTATAACATGTTTGTTATTTCAAAAATCTTATAGTATCTTACTTTACAATCAAAATGTTCTTTCTGTTATAACTAACATTCTTCTTGACAATTCTGAAATATCCAATTGCCAAAGGCAAATTACTTTTTTTTTAATATTTAATCCTTCTTATATGCCAATCTCTTCTATGCCTCCGTTCTGCATAGATTCATTGTTGTTCATAAGTTTGCTGTGGTTTTTTCATTATTAGGTTGAAAAATGCATTCAATAATATATACATTATATCCAGGTTACATCAATGTACTTTCTGTTTTCATAATAGAAAATTCTATGTTTGCTATATACAGCACATACAGTATGTAGGAATGTAGTATTTTTATAATATAAATTCTTTGTTTGCTGTATATAGATGTAGGGATGTAGCATGTGCTTGTTGAAGACATCTAAGCTTAGAGGGTACTCTTACAATCAATTGCTGTTTGAGCTTGCTCCAGCAGTGTATGCTAGAAAGGTGGTCTTCTTAGGATGTGCAGGTATTCACACAGCCAAGAGGCTTGGAGGACCTAATGAGCTGACAGGATATTCAATTATTAGGAAAATTTTTGATACCTTAATCTTTCCTCCTTGGTATCTGCCTGGTTAGGATGTCTCTGTGAGAAATGTCTTTAATCAAGGCATTTTGTGCCTAGAGATTAAAGTTCTGCAGGAATGTTCCCACCTGGGAGAAAACCTTGAAGATGAGTGTTGTAAGTCGGTGGTTGGCAACCTGTCAGTTGCTATCTAACTGTTGATCATGGGCAGGTGAAGGGCAGATCACATTCACAGCCCTGCCCTGCTGACCCTTAAGTGAGTCTCCCCCACCTATAGAACTGTGAAGGGAAGCAATGAGCAAAAGTATGTTAGGACATGAGCCCAAACTCACCTAAGCTTTTCCACTGGGAAGCTGTTAACACCGACAGCCAATCCTGGGCAGTGAAGGCATTCCCTATTCCATAGTATGCCTTTGCATATATGCAGCTGTGGAGTGGGGTATGTCTCCACTGCCTACAGTTTGCTGTCAGCTTTGACAGCTTTCAGGAGGGATAGCTTGAGCGAGTTTAGACTCTTGTCTAAACACACCTGAGCTCAGTCCCAGAGCGTGCTGCACTTAGCCTTCCTGTTCAGTCCACTAAACGTTCTTGTAGGTGACATCATGTGGAATGGAAGAGAGAGGAGGGATGGCAGCAATCAGCACACCAGAACTGAATCTTGGCTTGGCTTAGGCAAGTCAGCCTGCAGTACCAGTTGTTCTGCCTTCATGATGGTCTCCTGCATCACACATTTGCGAGTGACCAATTATTCTCCAGACACAGAAAAAATTGTGAATAAATTGTGAAAGAAAGTAAATGCCAAATTTCTCATTCAAGCAAACTTTCTGTATTTTTACTGTGACATTTTTTGTTATTATATTAAGTTTTATTCGTGCTAGTTCATTTTTTTTAGATGTCTATCACTCAAAGGTTGCCTACCCTTGTTGTAAGTTATGCCCTTTACTGACCTAGGGGAAGCCAGCTGCAAATGTCCCCAACAAGAAAGGTGGTGAGCGACTGGTTGAATGGAAAGTATACACAGAGACCTTTCCATGCTGTCCTGCCTTGGAACATAAAGATTGAGAAATCACTTAAACCTCAATTGCCAAGGGGCCTTGTCCTATGTTCAGGTGTCCAGACAGTATTGTCCTGTGAGAAAAAAGACTTTGAGATTTTAGAAAGATATGCAGAAGACCAGATTAGTTGTTTCTTTGTAGAAAAGCTTCAGATATCCTGTGTAACATCTACCCTCCTTCCTATTCTCCATAGACTAGTGCACTAAACCTGCTTAGCTTTGGCTGGTGACAATCTATCTTCCATTCTGGAAAAAAGAATTATTCACTGAGATGAATGTGCCTGGGACCCTATTGCCAAGTAAGTGGCTTACAACATTCAGTGTCAGCTGAAGATCAGTATTTCCTGAAGATCAATAACAATAGCACTACACATAATTGTTACATTCTGTTAAATGCTGAAGAGGGCAATTTTACTTTTATGTTTTCAGCTCTACACTGACAAATCACATTAACTTTAAATGAGCAAAGAGTAGACATGTTAATGAAATAAAGGTTAAAATTAAAGATGCCCTAGGACAACATAATGCTTGAATTATTATATTAAATTAATGCACTTTACTTAACTTCAACAGTGGTGAGCGATATCTGGGAACAATAGACTGTATAGATTGCTTTTTTCTCTCTGTGTTTTGCTTGGATGCTACATGGACCTCGAAAGGATTTGCAGCTACTGTAGCACCAGAGAAAGGGCAGCCCTAATTGAAAAATTTCTCATGTTTGTAAAATCTTTGAATATAAATTACAATAGTTTTCACAAGTTTGTTTTACATGATATAATAAAATGTTTCTGAACTGATTATTTAATGCACTACAGTAAGGTTTACTTCTGCTTCCATCTGCCAACAATGAACTTCTAGAAGAGATTTTGGTCTATTGGACCTTTTTCTATAGCAAAGTCCCTGGGGAGGAGCATTTTCCACTTACCACGAATGTATGGGGGCTCTTCACCACTAAATACATATGTAGGGGGGTACTACACTACCTAATCTGCACAGTACATGACCCCGACATACAGCTTTCATCTACATTCTGTAGGCTGTGCTGTATATGGCATATTCCTGACCACTGCATTACAGAAGTGCTGTACAGGACATAATGCTGACCAAAGTACTCTTTGTTTCAACAGTTCTTCTTTATGGTAGGGTCAGCGTGTAAATTCTATGTCTATAGATTGTGTGAAGAAAACCTTATGTAATGGATTTTTTTTTTTTCAAATTCTTTGTCTTGGGATGTACGTGCCTGTGATTCCTCACTTGTGGCAAGTAATTAAGCCATATTGTTCTGCATATAAAGAATTGATAAATATGTGCTTAACGTATATGGCAATTAGGCTCAGGTTCTATTTAACCATGGCCATTTTTTTTCCAACAAAAGCCCAACTGACATCTCGTACCTTTTCACTTCTTTATATGTTCTGATTTGTGATTGATTTTGCTACCAATGCCTTAAATACATTATGCTCTCAATTAAAATGCTGCTTCCTTATATAATACTCCAGTGCTTAGTGCTGGCATAGCTACAGCCACAACCCTCAATATAAGTGCCCTATTACACATATTTTTTTTGCAAACGAAGAGAGGGATATGTCAGAACAGTTCTGTTACTAAATACTGGTTACTGAGTGTAGTAGGTCCAGCCCTGGTGCCCATTGGACTACACAATCATTTTTAGACACTCACTGTTTCAGAAAATAGAGGTAAGAATATGAAAAGCTGCAAGTACGATGTCTACACAGACTTACAAGTCTGGCTGCAGTGAAGAGTTGGTTCTTTTTTAGGTCTGAGCAATTACTTTCAGAACCTGCTCTTTCTACAGGCTTACAAAATAATATCTCAAAAGAAGGGGTCAAGAGGGAGACAATTCTGGCAAGAAGGTAAGTATTTACAAAGATAATGCAAAACAGATTTATTGGTTTATGTGAACTTTAGTAATGCTAAAAGCAGAAGATTTCATTGTCTGCAGATATTTTAAATTTAGAAATGAGCACAATGTTGCTAAAACCTTTATATGTGCCTTGAATTCTAGTTTGTTTTCTATTAGAGTTATGCATAGGACATGGGCCCACTATGGGATGTTTGCAGTGGGATCACATATGTCTTAATAATGACCTGTTAACAACATATTTGTAAGATCAGTGATCAAAACTCATCCAGTGGTAGCATTTGTTATGTTTCTATGTTAGAATATATAATGTGGAACAAGAAACCCTCTGATGGGACTATAACGGGCAAAACCACTCAATGTTAAAATACAATTTTAATTTTTATTGATGCAAAAATATTAGTAGAAAAACAAAAACAGAAATATACAAACTAGATAAAAATAAAGTGACTGATTATGTACAAGAACTGGACCATGCTGTAGCATAGGAGGACCCTATGGGCCACAAAGACCTAACGCGTTTCGATGTTCAGTGTATATTGTCAAGCTTCTTCAGGGGTCTTTTAACAAAAGGCCAAAGATAGGTATCTAAGGTAAGAACAAACATGTTCAACAACAAACATGTTCAACATAGTGTAACACAGCAGTAGTGCATGCATTATCATCATTTCTCAATCATAAAATATATAGAGTGAATGTTACACATACCCAAACATAGTCAACTTCACACTTGCTGTCGCTAGCTTAACCTTTTGTTTTTTTCCAGCAGATGCCCACACAAACCTATCACATTAAGTCACTTACTTTGAAGTAAGATACATAAACTGTGACCTGCATGGCTTAACATAAAAAAAAAAAAAAACAAACCAAATGGATAGCAGCTCAACTTTCCCTCACCTATATCAATGTGTAACTAATATGTTTTGGTGACCATAGGTCAACCACATACACATCATAAATATGGGCTTAGTGCCGGTTCACATTTATGAGATCACAGAGATCGCATGAAATTTGGAGCAGCACTGCTCCTAAAATTACATGCGATGTCTGTGCGGTGCTAATTCAGCCATACAGTTTGTATGACTGAATTCGCACCGCATTTGCACTGAAGACGCACAGGACCCTTTTTTTGGTCCACAGTAGAATCGGATCGCATTGTGGTTCACACTAGTGCGATCCGATTCTGTGCGAACTCTCAGATCGCACTGCGATATGCGATCTGATCTGGGGGTGTCGTTAACTTTGAATTGACACCCCCAGCATATCGCATATGGCAGTGTGAACTGCCTGTGCTGCGGATGCGGGAACACACTGTATATTCGCAGCGTTCCCGCATCGCATAAATGTGAACCGTGACAGGGCTACATGTGGTGAACTTAACCACTTGCCGACCGCCGCACGACTATCTACGTGGGCGGTCAGCCCCTCACAGGCAAAGTGACGTAGGTCTACGTCGCTCGCCTGTGAGGGTTTAGGGAGCGAGCGCGCGCCGCCGGAGGCGCGCTCCCGCTCCCGCGTGGTCACGGACCCCCCCGCGCGCGTGACCGGCGGACCCGATCGCCGCCGGCCACTCTGCGATCGGCGGGGGAGAGGGAGATAGTCAGGCAGCTTGTGTAAACAAGCTGCCTGTCATTCTCCTCTCTGTATGAGAGCTGATCACATGGATCTACTATGTAGATCCATTGATCACTCTGCATACAGTTGAAGCCACAGCCAATCACAGTTAGAATCACGCCCCTAGGGACACACACAGCCCCTCCCTCTCAAATAAAGTTAACCCCTTCACTACCAGTGCATTTTTACAGTAACAGTGCATATGTATAGCACTGATTACTGTAGAAATGTCACTGGTAACCCCAAAAGTGTCAAAAATGTCAGTCAAGGGTCCGATCTGTCCGCCGCAATGTCGCAGTACCGCAAAAAAAATCGCAGATCGCCGCCATTACGCGTTAAAAAAAAAAACAACAAAAATGACAAAAATCTTTCCCTTTGTTAGTAAACGCAATAACTTTTGCGCAAACCAATCAAAATACGCTTTTTGCGATTTTTTTTACCAAACATAGGTAGCATAAAACAAATTGGCCGAAAATATTAAAAAATTTTGATTTTTACATTTTTTTTGGGGGGAATTTCATATAAAAAAAAGGGAAAAATATTGCTATTTTTGCAAAATTTACGCTCTTTTTTTGTTTATAGCGCGTGATCAAAAAATCGCACAGGTGATCAAATACCACCAAAAGAAAGCTCTGTTTGTGGGAAAAAAAGGACGCCAAATTCGTTTCGGTACAGCGTCGCACGACCGCGCAATTGTCCGTTAAAGTCACGCAGTGCCGAATCGCAAAATGCCCTCTGGTCGTTTAGCAGCCAAATCCTCCGGGGCTTAAGTGGTTAATAAACCTTTAATCTCAAACAAAGCATTATAAAACATACATTTAGACATGATATCACAAAAGACATTTACAATCCCCACCCCCACCCCCATGTTGCTCATCCCTCCCCCCTGGATGTATCTCCATCAAATCAACTCCAATTTGCAGACCAATCTAGATGCACGAATAAATGCAAGAAATGCAAAAGGTTTATATTTTCATGAGCGATGCACTGGATAATGAAGCCGGGATGTAGTTCAAATAGATGAACTCCAGTGTATTGTAGAATTTCAAAAATCAAAAACTACCGTATGTAAAGTACTCATAAATATATAATGCATAGCTTGAGCAACTCAAGTTTCACTTGAAAAGGTAATTGCTGATAAAGATAAAGTTTGAAGAGACTTACTCTAATAGACATAACATTCCATGAAAAACTTTTCCACGCTCTTTTATGGCCCTCCTTGCCACACTCTTTCATGGCCCTCCTTGCTTCATTAGGGAGATGGATATATAATATACCCCCAAAAGATTTCCAATGTAGAACAAAATGCTTCAAAGTGAAAAGGCCTGTGTGAGCCTTCACATGGTATATTGAAGCTAATCCACAAAAAGTTAATATGAAACAAAGGCACCTGCAGAGAAGAGGGAGCTGACAAATCATGTTCCTTATAACAGTCCTGCTTTTATATACTGATCCGCTAGTGAATCATATGATATAAGCTCAGTGACCAGGAAAAATTGTGTATAAGCAATGTGGTCTAGAGAAGACTAGTGATGTCTTGAACCTAAAATTCGCCGTTCGCGAACGGCGAACGCGAACATCGGCAAATGTTCGCGAACCGGCGAACCGGGCGAACCGCCATAGACTTTAATAGGCAGGCGAATTTTAAAACCCACAGGGACTCTTTCTGGCCACAATAGTAATGGAAAAGTTGTTTCAAGGGGACAAACACCTGTACTGTGGCATGCCGGAGAGGGATCACACAAAAAAAAGTTCTTAAAAATTGTAATTTTTTGATAGAGAGCCAATTATTGGAAAAATTAAAAAAAAAAATAAAAATAAAAAATGTATTTGGATTTAGCATCTGGGGGGTCTAAAAAGTGTACCTGTGAAGTTTCAGCTCTGTAGCATGTCCAGAACCAGAAAAAAAAATAGAATTAGGGTTAGGGCTAGGGTTAGGGTTAGGGTTAGGGTTAGGGCTAGGGTTAGGTTTAGGGTTTGGGTTATTTTTATGGCTAGGCTTAGAGGGTTAGGGTTAAGGTCAGAGGGTTAGGGTTATGGTTAGAGGGTTAGGGTTAGGTTTAGTGTTATGGGCTAGGGTTAGGGTTACGGTGAGATACTTAGGGTTAGAGTTAGTAGCCCTACCCCTCTAACTCTAACCCTAAGCACTAAAAATAACCCTAACCTTAGCCCTGACCCTAACCCTAGCCCTAACCTTAGCCCTGACCCTAACCCTAGCCCTAACCCTAACCCTAACCCTAGCCCTAACCCTAATTTTTTTTTTTTTCTGGTTATGGACATGCTACAGAGCTGAAACTTCACAGGTACACTTTTTAGACCCCCCAGACAATAAATCCAAAGAATTTTTTTTTTTTTTTTTTTTTTCAATAATTGGCTCTCTATCAAAAATGACAATTTTTAAGAACTTTTTTTGTGTGAAGTTTCAGCTCTGTAGCATGTCCAGAACCAGAAACAAAAGATAATTTTTCAGTAGAGCAGGGACACCTGGACTGTGGCATGCCGGAGGGGGATCCATGGCAAAACGCCCATGGAAAATTACGTAGTTGACGCAGAGTCGGGTTTTGATCCATAAAGGGCATAAATCACCTAACATTCCTAAACTGTTTGGAATAACGTGCTTTAAAACATCCAGTGTGTGAATACGATCAGGTATGATGTTTTATCGGTCAAGTAGTGTAAGGGTTACGCCCGCTTCACAGTGACAGACCAAACTCTGACAGACCAAACTCCCAGTTTAACAACAGTCAGTCAGTCAGTCCATTTGCACAACCGCAAACTCCCCATTTGCACAAGGTTTGGATACCAAGCTAGCCATGTCCCGTTCCTTGTCCTCACTGACATCATTGAAGGTCTCTTCCTCCACCCAGCCACGTACAACACCAAGGGTCCCCGAAAGGTGACAACAAGCCCCCTGGGACGCCTGCTGTGGCTGGTATTCCACCTCCTCAAAGCCACCTTCCTCCTCTGACTTCTCTTCTTCAGACTCCTCTCTCTGCATTGCCACAGGTCCAGCAATTGACAACGACAAGGCTGCTTCTGGTGGTGATGGGGACCACAACTCTTCCTCTTCATGCTCATCTACAGCCTGATCCAGTACTCTTCGCAGGGCACGCTCCAGAAAAAACGCATATGGGATGAGGTCGATGATGTTGCCTTGGGTTCGACTGACCACCAGGGTTGTCACCTCCGCAAAAGGACGCATGAGCCTACAGCCATTGTTCATGAGCATTCAGTAACGCGGCCAAAAAATACCCAGCTCCGCAGAAAGAATGAAAGAAAATGAATGTTTTTTCTATGAAAAATTATCCTGCGGATCGCTTTTGGTCTGTACACAATGAAGCAACGACCTTATCATCTGGGGTGTGCCAACACAATCCTAGAGGTGATCGCTTCATTGTGATACGCAAGCCCCTTCACCACGACAAGGTAATGATCACGAAGGGGAATTGACACATGTATGTGCCTTTTTTTTGTTTTTTGTTTTTTTGCAGCCACAGTGTAGCACCAGAGGCCAGAAAAATTAGGCATGTACACATGCATGAAAAAACAGGTATTGTTGCAGCCGCTGCTGTAGCAGCGGCCTGAAAAATTGAGGTTTTAAGGCAGAAAGTGCACTAAAACATTGCGGCTTGAACCGTAGTTGGTGGCGGAGACGTCACGTAAGTCATCCGGCATGCAGAGAATGATTATATACAGCAGCGTGTGGACCATTTTTAGGCCAAGGCATCTCAGTCATCACCAGGCCTTTTTTAGTCAAATGCATCCCCCACTGTCAGTCCCTTCGGGATCCATGCCTCATTCATCTTAATAAACGTGAGGTAATCAAGACTTTTTTGACCTAGGCGACTTCTCTTCTCAGTGACAATACCTCCTGCTGCGCTGAAGGTCCTTTCTGACAGCACACTTGAAGCGGGGCAGGCCAGAAGTTCAATGGCAAATTGGGATAGCTCAGGCCACAGGTCAAGCCTGCACACCCAGTAGTCAAGGGGTTCATCGCTCCTCAGAGTGTCGATATCTGCAGTTAAGGCAAGGTAGTCTGCTACCTGTCGGTCGAGTCGTTCTCTGAGGGTGGACCCCGAAGGGCTGTGGCGATGCATAGGACTAAAAAAGCTCTGCATGTCCTCCATCAACAAGACGTCTGTAAAGCGTCCTGTCCTTGCCGGCGTGGTTGTGGTGGTAGGAGGAGGATTACTTTCACCTCTTCCCCTGTTGGATTCCCGTTGTGCTGTGACATCACCCTTATATGCTGTGTAAAGCATACTTTTTAACTTATTTTGTAGCTGCTGCATCCTTTGCGACTGCCGGTAATTGGGTAACATATCACAAACTTTCTGCTTATACCGGGGGTCTAGTAGCGTGGCCACCCAGTACAGGTCGTTCTCCTTCAGCCTTTTTATACGAGGGTCCCTCAACAGGCATGACAGCATGAAAGACCCCATTTGCACAAGGTTGGATGCCGAGCTACTCATGTCCAATTCCTCGTCCTCACTGATGTCATTGAAGGTGTGTTCTTCCCCCCAGCCACGTACAACACCACGGGTACCAGATAGGTGACAACGAGCACCCTGGGATGCCTGCTGTGGTTGGTGTTCCTCCTCCTCAAAGCCACATTCCTCCTCTGACTCCTCTTCCTCACACTCCTCTTCCAGTGTTGCCGCAGGTCCAGCAATCGATGGTAAGGCTGTTTCTGGTGGTGGTGATGGTGACCACAACTCTTCCTCTTCACGCTCATCTACAGCCTGATCCAGCACTCTTCGCAGGGCACGCTCCAGGAAAAAACATATGGGATGATGTCGCTGATGGTGCCTTCGGTGCGACTCACTAGGTTTGTCACCTCCTCAAAAGGACGCATGAGCCTACAGGCATTGCGCATGAGCGTCCAGTAACGTGGCAAAAAAATACCCAGCTCCGCAGAGGCTGTCCTAGCACCCCGGTCATACAAATACTCGTTGACCGCCTTTTCTTGTTGGAGCAGGCGGTCGAACATTAGCAGTGTTGAATTCCAACGTGTCGGGTTGTCGCAAATCAAGCGCCTCACTGGCATGTTGTTTCGCCGCTGAATATCTGCAAAGTGCGCCATGGCCGTGTAGGAACGCCTGAAATGGCCACACACCTTCCTGGCCTGCTTGAGGACGTCCTGTAAGCCTGGGTACTTCTGCACAAAACGTTGCACAATCAGATTCAACACATGTGCCATGCACGGCACATGTGTCAACTTGCCCAAATTCAATGCCGCCAACAAATTGCTGCCGTTGTCACACACCACTTTGCCGATCTCCAGTTGGTGCAGGGTCAGCCACTGATCCACCTGTGCGTTCAGGGCGGACAGTAGTGCTGGTCCGGTGTGACTCTCTGCTTTCAGGCAAGTCAACCCCAAGACAGCGTGACACTGTCGTATCCGGCATGTGGAATAGCCCCTGGGGAGCTGGGGGGGGTGCAGTTGGTGTGGAGCAAGACGCAACAGCAGAAGAGGACTCAGCCGAGGAGGTTAGCAAAGAGGATGGAGTAGGAGGAGTAGAGGAGGTGGCAGCAGGCCTGCCTGCAAGTCGTGGCGGTGTCACCAACTCCTCTGCAGCAGAGCCACGCATTCCATGCTTGGCAGCCGCCAGCAGGTTTACCCAATGCGCAGTGTAAGTTATATACCTGCCCTGACCGTGCTTTGCAGACCAGCTATCAGTGGTCAGATGGACCCTTGCCCCAACACTGTGTGCCAGACGGGACATGATTTCCTTTTCCACAATAGAGTACAGGTTGGGGATTGCCTTTTGTGAAAAATAATTTCGGCCGGGTACCTTCCACTGCGGTGTCCCAATAGCGACAAATTTTTTGAAGGCCTCAGACTCCACCAGCTTGTATGGTAAAAGCTGGCGGGCTAAGAGTTCCGACAAGCCAGCTGTCAGACGCCGGGCAAGGGGGTGACTCTGTGAGATTGGCTTCTTACGCTCAAACATTTCTTTGACAGACACCTGACTGTGGGCAGGTGACGAGCAGGAACTGCTGAAGGTGAGAGGCGGAGGGGCGGGTTGTTGATAGGGGGCATGGAGGACAGCAGTGGTTGACGTGGCTGAAGATGCTGGACCAGGAGGAGGATGGTGGCTTTCAGTTTGTGTGCTGCTTTTACTCATGTGTTGATCCCATAGGCGTTTGTGATGTGAGATCATGTGCCTTCGCAAAGCAGTTGTACCTAGGTGGGTGTTGGACTTCCCACGACTCAGTTTCTTTTGGCACAGGTTACAAATGGCATCGCTGATATCAGAGGCAGACACACAAAAAAAATGCCACACTGCTGAGCTTTGCAAGGACGGCATTCTGGTGGTGGCAACAGCTTGCGTTGATTGGCGTGCTGTCTGGCTGACCCCGGGTGCCGAATCTACATGCTGTCTGACTGCGCCACTAGCTCTTCGCGATGACCTCCTCCCCCTGCTTCCAACTTGTCTCCTCCTCCTCTCTGTCTCCCCATCTGAACTTTCCCCCTCTTCTTCTGCTCTTCGAGCAGGCACCCAGGTGACATCCACAGACACATCGTCATCATCAGCCGCTTCACTTGACAACTCAGCAAAGGCAGCAGCAGCAGGTACAACATCATCATCATCATCATCACAATGTACGTCCATGTGTATAATGCTGCCTGACTGAGACATATCCCCGTTATCTACATCCTCTGGCACTAATAGTTGCGCATCACTTATTTCTTCCAACTGATGTGAAAATAACTCCTCTGACGGATCAAGTGAAGCGGCTGTGGTGCTAGTGTTGGTGGTGGTGCCAGCGGGCTGGCGAGTGGTAAATTGAGAGGTGCCCGAAGCTGAGCTGGAGGAGGATGGTACATTAAGGTTCCGAGCGGAAGCTGTAGACGATTGGGTGTCCTGTGTAAGCCAGTCAACTATGGCCTCAGAATTTTTTGAGTTCAGGGTCTGTGGTGGCCTCTGAACACTGGGCATTATTCTAGGGCCTAAGGAAATCACAGCACCACGACCACGACGGCCCTTGCGGGGTGGCCTGCCTCTGCCAGTCATTTTTTTTAATGTGTTGTTACTGTTGTACTATGAGTGCAAGCTGCTGTGCCACCTTATATATCAGTGGTGGGTGGGCAGTGGCACAGTACACTCTCTGTGGACCTGACAGCAGTCACTGGCACCCAGGCAACTGCAATTTAAAAAATATATATATATTTTTTTACTTTGCAAGCTGCTGTGCCACCTTATATATCAGTGGTGGGTGGGCAGTGGCACAGTACACTCTCTGTGGACCTGACAGCAGTCACTGGCACCCAGGCAACTGCAATTTAAAAAATATATATATATTTTTTTACTTTGCAAGCTGCTGTGCCACCTTATATATCAGTGGTGGGTGGGCAGTGGCACAGTACACTCTCTGTGGACCTGACAGCAGTCACTGGCACCCAGGCAACTGCAATTTAAAAAAATATATATATTTTTTTACTTTGCAAGCTGCTGTGCCACCTTATATATCAGTGGTGGGTGGGCACACAGTGGCACTGCAGTGGGCACAGTACACTCTGTGGACCTGACAGTCACTGGCAGCCCAGGCAACTGCAATAATAAAAAATATTTTTTTTTTCAATTTATTGCAACAAGATGCTGTGCCACCGTATATATATCAGTGGTGGGCAGTGCACTGCAGTGGGTACAGTGCACTCTGTGGACCTGACACAGCACTCACTGCAATTATGACAGAGGAAAAAAAAAATATTTTTTAAAATGCCAGGTACTGTGCCTGTGCCACCCGAAATGAGTGTGGTGTGCACACAGTACAGTCTGTGGTAGGTCTGTGGCCTCTCACACACAGCGGGCAGGCAACTGCAGTCACAGTGTACAATATATATATATATATATATATATATATATATATATATATAGAAAAAACTCTATTACCTTACCAGCCCTTAAAAGGGCTTTTGGGGACGCTAAATATATATATATGTATATATATAAATAAAAAAAAAAAACCTCAATTACCAGCCCTTAAAAGGGCTTTTGGGGACACTAGATAGATAGATATATATATATATAAGAAGAAACAACTCAATTACCAGCCCTCAATAGGGCTTTTGGGGACGCTAGATATATATATATATATATATATATATATATATATATATATATATATATAAAAATTACACAAATACCAGCCCTTAGAAGGGCTTTTTGGGGTGCTGTCCTTACAGCAGTAGTGGACCAAGAACACTGCAAGACCAGGAACACTGACTAACTGTCCCTAGCTTAACAGCAGCAGCAGCAGCAGCAGCAGCAGCTCTCCCTACTCTCACTACACACACTGCTTCAGAATGATCTAAGATGGATGCTGCCCTTGCTTATTTATAGGAGGTGGGAGGGTGTGGGAGGGAGGTATGCTGATTGGCTGGAAATGTGTCTGCTGACTGTGAGGTTCAGGGTCAAAGTTTGCCTCAATGATGTATTATGGGGGGCGGACCGAACATCGCATATGTTCGCCCGCAGCGGCGAACGCGAACATGCGAAGTTCGCCGGGAACTGTTCGCCGGCGAACAGTTCTATACATCTCTAGAGAAGACATGTAGCAATGTGAGATTTGAAATGTAGATACAAACTAGGTCCTTGTGTCTCCCTCGCACAGAATCACAAAGTGTGACCCCACTCACTGATCCTTGCAAAGTTCATACACAGGAATATTCAATTAGAGAGAAATTCTTCACAATAAGAGATCCTCATCAGCTCCTCATACAGTGTACTCTAAGTTCCAATGGTCATTTTGTAGACAATGTAAAGAAACAGTATAAATGGCTTAGATTTTGATCAGTTACAGTGGTCATTTTGTAAATAAAAAAGCAACTTGAATAGCTTTGGTTCTGGTACTTATATGAAGAAAGCAAATAGAGTTCAACTATTTGAATGCAGCATAGTAAAGATGAAATACTCATCACAAGTCTCTAGTGAAGCTGGTTTCCTCTCAGGGGTTGTAGCACACCACGGAATGTCCATCTCCTGCCATCTCACGGCTTCAAAGAGAAAGAGACACTATCACAGGGGGGGGGGGGTTGTAAAGATGAGCCCAACATGAGGGCTAATGCCTGACCGGTTTTGCCAGGAATCCGGCTGGTTCTTGTTTGATTGTCTGCTTACCACACCCTCTGTATATGCATATAGTCGTTTGTATAGCAACTCATGATGCGGCAACTAAACCGCTAAGTGTGCATGCGCATACCGTACGGAGGGGAAATTCCTCCCCATATCCATGACAAAAACCAAAACATCTGGTTCAGGGAAATGCTTTGCATAAACCCCCTCTGATGTCCACACATTTAAACGAGACCCAGCCCTTCAAACTCATAAATATAGACCTAAAAGCAATCTAGTAAACATATATATAGTGCATGAAAATTTCCATGGACAATTCCGAGAGTAAAGGTAAACCAAGGTGCACAACACAAAAAAAATGATCTGCATGGCTTACAGACAGAAAAAAAGCAGGTTTCTGAGTTATCTGTGGGGAAGCTAACACTTTAAATATGAGCAATTTTACTCATATTTAAAGTGTTACTTTTAAGAGTTACATAAGGTTCAAAGCGGTTGGCACATAAAGAGCTTAAAACACAATTCTACCTTGAGCAAAACTTAAATGAATGGATCCCCCAAAGGTTTTTAAAATAAAATACAGCTTTGGCACCTGATCTCATTTGCTGTCCACCACAGAGTCACCGCTCTGGCTCCCGCCTGCTGCTCAAACTTCAAGTCAAATGGCACCAACCATGAATAGGGTATTACCAAAGTTGATGTGCCACTGCTTATATTAATATGTGCCATAATAAAAAATAAAATTGAAAAAAAATATATTAATATGTGCCTCAGAGAAAATGTGTAAAGAGAAAAAAAATATTTTAAACCAATGCAAAAATTACATATATAAATGCAAGCAGTATAGCATAATAAATAAACAGTGTCTTCAAATAATTAGTGCATATAGCATACAAAGTGACCAAGTGCATATAGCATACATAGTGACCAGTGCTACAGATTATAAGTCTTTTTTGTGATTATGATGAATAAAAGTGACAAGTGCTGTCCATCCTTAATATAGTACTCCAAAAAACATGTGTCGAAATAATATAAAGAGTCCTTGGTATAGTGCTGCTGTGAAACACTTATTCTGGTGTTGCAAAAATAACTCCACGGAAAACCATGCGGTGTGCCCCGTATCTCCGCACGTGCTCCCCCTCTTATTGCTCCACTCACCAGAAATCTCTCCCTCATAGAGCTAGCCAGCATTCACAGCACCACCTGGCTGTATATGGATATCCAGGGCCCACATAAAGCTGTCTCTCCTTTTCCGTATTTCCACTGCCCCAGCAGTCTCACACCTGCGAATACTTGCACAGGACTTTTGTCACTTTTCCTCTAAACCTGACTGTTTTCTTTGGTGGAGAACTAAAAATCCATGAGATTCATCCATTGTATCCTTGCCAAAGACAGACATGGATTTTACTGACAGCAAACAAATACAGCTATTACCCGAACAAGAAAACACAGATCCACAGCTCACGTACTTAACTCCAAAAGTAGTAGTTTGATTTTCTGTTATTTTAATCTATGTTATTTATTCTATGTTGTATTTTAATTATATGGATTGTTTTATTTGTAGTTTAGTTTTAATTTGATTTTGTTGTGTTTTTGTATCTTGTTCTGTTCATTGTTGTGATCTTGTGTTGTCTTTGTTAAGTGTGTTGCAACAATTCCCCTTTGGGATTAATAAAGTATTCTGTAATTATTTGAAGACACTCTTTATGTATTATGCTTTATTGCTTGCATTTATATATGTCAATTTTGTATTTGTTAAAAATATTTTTTTTTTATCTTTACCCATTTTCTATGAGACACGTATTGTTATACATCCCCTTTTAAATACCCTATTCATTTTCTGACTCTACCTTGATAGTAGTCGCAGCTACATACACACACATCAAATATTGTCCATAGCGCAGAATCACCTAACACACTAAAAAATGGCACCAATCATTTAATTCATTTTCTGTGAGTCCAGGGCATCATGGCTACACCCCCTGCCCTGGACTTACGGGATTAATGGTGCCGAAAGTTGTACCACGTGATTACATTGTTTCATTTTCTGCAGCACTTAAGATCCACTCAACACCAGAGGAAAAAAGGGACGAAGAGAACCTGTAAAATTATAGAACCCAACTTGGAACTTGTAATAAAGGTATTATATTGTTTTTTTTTTTTCTTGGTTACAGGGTATTCCACAAGGAATAATTAAGTTACCAATAGGGTGAAGGGAAACCTGAGTCAGAAGTTGGTTTTAAATCATAAAATGTACTCTTCTCTGTTTTTGGATGAAGCCACTTGGTATTTGTTTTATTACATTTACCATGGCATCCAATAATGGATGCGCAGAATGAGTGTGGCATGTTAGCCACTAGCCACTGAGTCTTGAAAGTTTATTGGCTAATTGGGGCATCTTGTAAGACACAGTAAAGTGATCTTGCTTCATATATTAAAGCTCTTGTGTGTGGTCGTGACTTTGAAATGTTTGCTTTCCAATTTTGGAGACCCGCATTGAGTGGATGCACTGATCTGCGGTTTTCTGTTACTCACTATATTGCACCTATTTACGTGCTGATCTATGACTCTTGCTGCATCAGGTGCTACATAATTGCTACACATTTACCGGCCTCCGAAGTATATACTGGATCACTCTAAAGTGTTTGGGCTGTTCGATGGAAGCAAATTAATGAGAAGCACTCTCTGGCATGCAATTTTCCAAAGGAACCCCGCTGGACGGTATGGACGGTATCAGTTTTCATCATTGATTGACTTTGTTGTGTCCTTTTCAGCTCCATAGCTCATTGGCTTTATCACTTGTGGAGGGATTTAATCTCTCCATGTGGGACATCGTTCTCTTCATTCCATTTAAAGTATCGGTTCCTTGTTGTGCTTCTCAGGAGGAACTGGTTATATGAATACGCTGTTTATTGCCTAGTTCACACCTACCCAATTCATTTATTTATTATATGGATATTGGAATTTTTTATGTGATTATCCTAGGCTCCTTTCTGTCCATCACTGGAATTATTAGAGCCCCCTCTTTTTATGCCCTTTCTCTTTGAGATATGGCCTTGCTGTGCATTTCCTGCTTAATGAGGTAATGCTTTACTTCCAGTGTTAGACAGGCTCTATCTTGTTGGCTGGCTTACCACACCCAGACAGTACTGGTCCCTTGCTGAATAGGTTGGGACGCGCAATTTTGGTCTGCCTGTGTGTGTGTATCTATCCAGCAGCTATTCATCATATTTAGCTCAGTGCCTGCATCCTTCACTGGTTTCAGCCAATGTCCATCATTGCATGTGTAAGGGTCCTGACACTGATTGGCTTTGGGTGATAGCCCTGGTTTGACCCATGAGTTTGATTTGATGATCTCAGTTATCAATTATTCTATACATGCTCTTTTGGTGGTTTGCAGCAGTATGTGTGTGGGGGGGCATGTGTTCTTGTTTTTAATGACTATATAGTCTGTTTTTACTGTGATCAAGGGGAAGGTTTGGTTCCTTTTTTTCTTTCACATTGGATTACATTGTATATTTCTAATAAATTATTGTCATTTTGATATATTTCTGTGTCAATATTTTTTGTTAGGGAACTATTTCGTTTATACCCCGTTTACTCTTATATGGTGCTTTAGGGCCTTCCCCCTCTTTGGTTCTGGTTGTCCCTGTTTTTTCTATTTTCATTATCATATCAGATATTTGCTAAGCCAAGCTTGCTTAGAAACATATGTACAGTATTCTCTTTGGTGTGGGGGGAGGTTTTTATTGGTGGAATAATAAGCCACTAGGATTTTTGTATCTATGTATCAATTTGTATCAGTTTGTATAAGGGTGTGCTGCTATGGATATTTGGATATTTTTTGGTGATTTTATAGCATAGACATATTTGAATTGTTAAATGTTAAGACCATGTGCTGTTTTTTGAAGCTAAGCCTCCCCTATTGATATGCAAATGAACCAGTCACACTAGTTTATGAGCTCAGCAGAGGAAGTCAGGCTACAGAATATGATGTACATAAAGTTAGAGGAGAGGAAGGCTTTTGAACAGGCCATGAGGTTAGGTAAAAGACAGATTAGTTTGGAAGACAAAGGAGCACTTGATTTGAAGACAAGAGAAAGCAGTTGGACTCTGAGAAAAGAACCAGAAGGATATTTCATCAATGGAAAGCTCAAGTTGAGTAGCTGTATTGCATACATATTGCACATGCTTTTTTGCTAGGAATATAGCTTGTGCATAATATACTTTGCATACTATGAATTGTTTTCTGCAGCTGTATGTGCAGCTTTTCTGTTTAGTAAAAGTACTAATACACTACAGAGGTCCAAGCTTGATCCTTGGCTTTCACCTCAAGAACCTTTTAATAGACACCAAGCAAAACAATTTTGGGCTAGTCCAGGATTTGTGCTAAAGCTCAACTGAAGCAGATCTGTTTTTCTGTGATGTGTTCTGTTGCTCTTGCTAGGAAAAACAGAGCTTGGGGTGGTGGAGTCTCAGATGTTTCCTCAAATTTTAGTCTTAAAAGTTCTGGGTTCAGTGGAAAGTGATGCAGGCAGTAGCTGTGTTTGGTTTGCATTTACTGCATGCTCTACATACTGAATCCAAAATGAGGAAAAAGGCAGAGGTAATGAAGCAGCTTGCATCGGTGACTAAGTGTTTGGAAGACACTGCAAGTAAGTTAAGCGATCTAGAAAGTAGGGAACTCAAAGTCAAACCTGCAGTGGATTTGGAGTGTGTTTAAACTCCTGTAGGCATAGCTGAAGATCATGATCATGTCTAATGATGTCTTAACAAAGGCCATAAGCCAGTAAGCAATAGAAGGACATGTGCCACTGTTATCTCCCAAAAGGGGGAAGCTTGGATTCCGATCAGCCCAAACAGAGATGGCTGTGTTGGGTCAGATAAAAGGAAGGCAAGGTCTATGGTCTCAAGGAGATTTATATAGACTGATTTACTTAAAGTAGGTCTCTTAGAGAGACATTAGATGGCATGTTTACACCAGCTTTGCTTAAGAGGTGGAAGCAAGTGGCTAGGAATGGTAGATTCAGACAATTTTTTTTTTATAGACTTGGGCACATTGCTAGAGAGTGTCATGCTGTGAAGACTGGACAACAGCAGGCCAATAGGGAGAGGGATGCAGGTTTATTCTTTCCACTGGAAATCTATACCTTTCCATGAAAGTATTACTGTCAGGGCCTACACTTGAACCTGGAACCTCTGCTGCATCTGGGTTATACAGGGAATGCTTCCCTTCCATGTCTGGACTTTCTTTGTTGAATGACTTGTAGGTATTTAAAGTTCATGAACACCAAAAATAAGATGTGAATCTCTGTGTAAATGTATACCAATGTCTTTACATATTGGTGGTCAGCTTTAATGCTTTTAGCCACACATAATATTTAGTGAATGTAATGCAATAGAAAGCCGACAAAGGATGTGAATGTGCAACAGGAGATGGTCCGGAACTTCAAACATGTTAAGGAGTTGTTGGTGACAAGATTTAGGAGAAAGTCATAGAATGAGAACACATTGCATGAGACGGCTATGGATCACTGCTGTTACTTCCTCTTTACAAATGAATGTTTCCACATTTTTGCTCCCTACATTCCCTTTAAAATTCACTTGTGTCATTGAAAGAATTAAAGCAAACCATTTACCTATCAGAGCCTAGTCTAAATAATTTTCCTTCACTGGATCAATTATTATCCTAGGTAAGTAAAACACCCTGACACCCTGATGGCTACTCAATAGGTGGATTTTGGTTAAACATAAGAAACCAAACCTTATTCTTGATGTCCAGACTCAACATTTAAAGTACTTAAATATTCTGAACAAGCACTAAGAGCCTTTTTAAAATATGCCTTCATCAAGCTTCATACAGTAGCTATAGGCATTGTGGAGAAATGTATCTAAATATCACAGCTGAGACAATGGGCTCCCTTTTTTTTTCCTTTTAACAGAGTTTTGGTTCACTGCTATACTTTTATTGTAAACAAAATAAAGATTCTTGTAAGCTTCAAGAAACGGACTGGACTTTATAGATTTGTATTTGTAACAGTGGGTGGAGGTCTGATGAAGGAGCTGAGCTCCGAAACATGTAACCGCCCACCACCCGCTCTATTTGACACCAGCCGCTGCGTCCACACCCTGCCTTCAGGAAATCTCATGCCGACCAGGCTGAGACACAGACGAAAGGACGCAACTACAGGAAGCGGATCACCGGATGTCCCCATTGCAACCACTCAGCACAGCGGATAGGAAGACTCCAGACAGATCTTTGCTATGCCCATGTCATATTTACCAAATGTGAGTGCTTTTATACTTTTAACCTAATAAATACTCAGAGCCTACTGCACTTAGAGGCGCCTTGTCTTTTTATCTGTATTTGTAACAGTTGACTGTGCCATATGTCCCTGCATTTGGGCCTGTTCTTCCTGCTGGTCAGTTTCTAACAAACTATATATCAGATAATTTGATGGTGATTTTAATGTTTTTGTTTTAATATGATAGTCAGACCCATATGACTAAATAAGCAATACCTGTGACATGGGTCTGCCATTGCTAATCCCCCTTGCTAGTTGCCTGGATGTTATCCCAATCCTCTAGATTCTATATCTTTTAAATTGCTTACCTGGAGCAAGAATTCAGATGAAAGATGTAAAAAAAAGTCAATAGTCCTTATCTGTATTCTTGTGTCAGGTCATTGACTCAAAATAACATAGCCAGCATGCAATTAATATTTGTAACGAGAATAGGCAGACTTCATGCTTCTTTAATACCAGGTTTCCTTTAAATAGCTCACATTTTTCAATGTAGATGTTTAAGTTACATATGTACAGTTATATTTATTTTCATTAACAAGGAAACTTAGAAAAGCACAATTTTGTAGATATTTTGAGCTGTTGATTCACATCAAATCTGTTTTTCAGAAGATGAGTCTATTTTCCCAGACCATCACCTGAAAATTGTTTCATGTTTTCCTGAAATTTAAGAGACCTTGGTGTACTCTAAGAAACTTCAACTTTTATAATAACTAATTAAGCAATGTCTACCAGATGGTGTTATGACTGCATATGATTTTTTGTGAGGGAGTTAAATAAATTTCTTGGATCACAAAAGCTTAATTGGAGGCGCTAATTATATTTTTTTAATAAAAAAAAAACAACTATTATTCATGTATCCATAAGTAAATAATTAATAACTTCAAACTGATGCTCATATACTGTGATGATTCTTCAGGTATAACTATAACAGCAGATTTTTTTTTTTTTAAAGATAAATATTTTTAACCTAGTGCCAGGGTTTAATAAGTACATATAACAACCATAGTGTGAAAAGTGCAGTAACGCAAAGTAACTCATTCATAGAAATCTTTAAGGGCAAAATAGAAAAAATCACATTCAGTCCATCTCTCCAATACATGCTCGCGCACCTTGTCTTTAAAGTGGAGTTCCGGCCTCAGAAATGTTTTTGAAATAAAAATACCCCCGGACAGTCAGGGCTAGTGCATTTCAGAATGGATAGCCTCTGAACTGCCCCGGGTTGCACCTACCTTTTACAAGAAATACTTTCCTTGAAAATTTCTTGTCCAGCGCTGCCATCTCAGGTGTGGGCAGCAGAAACCAGGGTGTCCTCTTCGGTGTCCTCTTGGATCCCAGAATGCGCCTGCACCGGCCCCGATCATCAGTTCTGGGGCAGACGCGTCATCCCCGAACAGCTTCTGGACATGCCCAGAAGCTGTTTAGCAGGGAATTACGTGCCTGCACCAGAACTGACAAGCGGAGCCAGTGCAGGCGCATTGACTCCTAGGAGCAATGACGTTTTTCTCCCAGTAGTCAATGCAAGGAGGAAGTGACAGCGCGGGCCGTGTCCACAGAGGGAGGAAGAGGAAGTAAGGTAAGTATATTTTCTTTAAAAACAAGGTAAGTGAATAAAAAAAAAATAATTATCCAATTGTTTTTCAGGTAATTTAGAGCAAGCGGAAGGGGAAAAGTGCATTTTTAGGGTGGAACTCAGCTTTAATCTCTTTAACCAGTTCCTGTCCAGCCTATAGCAATTTGACAGTCGAGCGGGACTTTCGTTGTTTTGCGTGGACATCATATGACATTTTCTTGGAATGATCCTCACATGCAGCCGTGAAGCCATGAAGCCACGCTGGGGGCGTGATTTGTCACTGATCACACCAATCACAGCAGATCACATGACAACTGTAAACAATGAATGGCTTTAATTCATGCCATTCATTGTTACAATTGTGTTGTTATCTGTGATTGATGTGGCTAATCACAGCTAATCACAACAAAACAAACTAAATGAATTTATTCCATTCAGTAAAATGCTTGCTTAACCGCTTGCCGACCGCCGCAAGTAGATTTACTGCGGCGGTCAGCCCCTGCCAGGCAGAGTGACGTTAATTAACGTCACTAGCCTGGGAGGGTCTGGGGAGCGAGCGCGCGCCCGCAGAGGCGCGCTCCCGCGCGGTCACGGACCCCCCGCGCGTGTGACCAGCGGACCTGATGTCCGCCGGCCACTCGGCGATCGTCGGGGGAGAGGGAGAATGTCAGGCAGCTTGTGTAAACAAGCTGCCTGTCATTCTCCTCGCTGTAAAGACACTGATCACACGGATCTAGTATGTAGATCCGTTGATCAGTGTCCTTACAGCTAGAGCCACAGCCAATCACAGTAAGAATCACGCCCCTAGGGACACACACAGCCCCTCCCTCCCAAATAAAGTTAACCCCTTCACTGCCAGTGTATTTTTACAGTAACAGTGCATATGTATAGCACTGATTACTGTAGAAATGTCACTGGTAACCCCAAAAGTGTCAAAAATGTCAGTCAAGGGTCCGATCTGTCCGCCACAATGTCGCAGTACCGTAAAAAAATCGCAGATCGCCGCCATTACGCGTTAAAAAAAAAAAACAACAAAAATGACAAAAATCTTTCCCTTTGTTAGTAAACGCGATAACTTTTGCGCAAACCAATCAAAATACGCTTTTTGCGATTTTTTTTACCAAACATAGGTAGGATAAAACAAATTGGCCAAAAATGTTAAAAAATTTAGATTTTTACATTTTTTTTTTGGGGAATTTCATATAAAAAAATGTGAAAAATATTGTTATTTTTGCAAAATTGTCGCTCTTTTTTTGTTTATAGCGCGTGATCAAAAAATCGCACAGGTGATCAAATACCACCAAAAAAAAGCTCTGTTTGTGGGGAAAAAAGGACGTCAAATTCGTTTAGGTACAGCGTCGCACGACCGCGCAATTGTCCGTTAAAGTCACGCAGTGCCGAATCGCAAAATACCCCCTGGTCTTTTAGCAGGAAAATCCTCCGGGGCTTAAGTGGTTAAAGCAATTAATTTTTTATTTTTTTTGTTCCCTCACCAGTGTCCCTGGTCACTGCCACACCACTTTTATGATGACACTGCGGGTATAGGATTGTATATATGGGATTGTATGGTTGTGTTTTCTTTACTGTTTTTTATTAGTTGAGCCAGGTGGATTTGTGTCTTTTTTTCAGCCTGACTAACTATGTAACTGTACTGCACTGATAGTGTGGTAAAAAAAAAAAAATGTTTTTTTTTTTGTTTTAATTTCTTCATTTTCCAAAATATTATGCCTAAAAATACACCTTCAAAAAACTCGCCATGCCTCTTACTAACTACCTTGGACTGAATACTTTTCAAAAAAGGATAATTTGGGGGATATCTATACTGTCCTGACATTTTTGGGCCTCAGTACAGCAGGACTGATCGATTTGCAGATACTATATATACCAATTATATTTGTGGACTCTATGACTTTCCTACAGACTAAATAATAAACACTTATTTTGCTTTATTTTCATGAAAGAAATGTAGCAGAATATATTTTGGCCTAAACTTATGAAGAACAATTATTTATTTTATAAAAGAAACAAAGAAAATGTGTTTTTTGTTGATTGTGTTTTTTGTTTATTTCTCAAAAAAAAAAAAAAACAGTGATGAATAAATACCACCAAAATAAAGCTCTAGTTGTGTGAACAAAATTATAAATATTTAGTTTAGGTACAGTGTTTCAAGACCGCGCAATTGTCATGCAAAATGCGACAGTGCTGAAACCTGAAAATAGGCCTGGGAAGAAAGGGGGTAAAAGTAGCAGTAAATTGAAATAGTTAAAGCTAATGTAAATACGGTAAAATACCTGTTTCTGAAAACATGTCTGAAGCTTGAAATCATGGCTGTACAGCTATGTGTGTGTCCTTCCAAGTCCTTCTACTTTAAACTGCAAGTTCAAGAAGAAGCAGGAAACAACGTCTTTACTAAGGATGATCGAACTTTTGAAAAGTTCGGTTCGGCCAGAACATCCGAACTTCCCGAAAGTTCGGCCCGGATTTCAGAACCCCATTGAAATCAATGGGACGCGAACTTCGCTAATCAAAAAACACCATTTTGAAGCCCCAAAACCCAATAAATGCCCCTAAAAAGTGCCTAGGGTTCTGGGTCATGCCCCATTAACTATTAATCACAAAAAAAGTTCTTAAAAATTGTCATTTTTGATAAAAAAAAGCCAATTATTGAAAAAATTTAAAAAAAAAAGAGAGAGATTTTCTGATTTTGACTTTGGATTTAGTATCTGGGTGGTCTAAAAGGTGTGCATGTGAAGTTTCAGCTCTGTAGCATGTCCAGAACCATGAAAGAAAAAAAGATAATTTTTCAGTAGAACAGGGATGTGGGACCCTCCTTTAACTTTAACACCTATATGATCTTTTTTTCTGGTTCTGGACATGCTACAGAGCTAAAACTTCACAGGTACACCTTTTAGACCCCCCAGACACAAAATCACACAAAAAAGTTCTTAAAAATTGTAATTTTTGATAAAAAAGCCAATTATTGAAAGAAAAAAAAAAAAAAGAGAGAGATTTTTTGATTTTTACTTTGGATTTCAGATCTGGGGGGTCTAAAAAGTGTACATGTGAAGTTTAAGCTCTGTAGCATGTCCAGAACCATAAAAAAAGATGGATTGTATTAGAAAACTTTCTGGGGGTTGGCTCCGCTCCTGTAACACCTTGCCGGTTTAATAGAAGGCATTTTTTTTGGGATCTTTGCAGTCAGGAAAAACATCTGAACTTGTGTATAGTGGTACTGTGCACAAGTTCAGATGTTTTGCCTGCCTCCAAAAACCCCCAAAAAAAGCCAGCAAAAACACACCTGGGCATTTTTTTTTGACGCTAGCGTTTTTTTGGCATTTTTTGGGGTTCTTTTGAGGCAGGCAAAACATCTGAACTTGTGTATAGTGGTATATATACACACATACATATATTTATATACACACCTAGACATATATAGGTGTGATAGTAGCAGAAATATATTACTGTAAATGATTTCATTAGCGCAAGCATATATTTCTGCTACTATCACACCTATATATGTCTAGGCGTGTATATAAATATATGGATGTGTGTATATACACCACTATACACAAGTTCAGATGTTTTGCCTGCCTCAAAAGAACCCCAAAAAATGCCAAAAAAAACGCTAGCGTCAAAAAAAAAAATGCCCAGGTGTGTTTTTGCTGGCATTTTTTGGGGTTTTTTGGAGGCAGGCAAAACATCAAAACTTGTGCACAGTACCACTATGCACAAGTTCAGATGTTTTTCCTGACTGCAAAGATCCCAAAAAAATGCCTTCTATTAAACCGGCAAGGTGTTACAGGAGCGGAGCCAACCCCCTGTCAGAAAGTTTTCTAATACAAACGATCCTTTTTTTATGGTTCTGGACATGCTACAGAGCTGAAACTTCACATGTAGTTTTAGACCCCCCAGATCTGAAATCCAAAGTAAAAATCAAAAAATCTCTTTTTTTTTTTTTTTTTTTCAATAATTGGCTTTTTTTTATCAAAAATGAAAATTTTTAAGAACTTTTTTTGTGTGATTTTGTGTCTGGGGGGTCTAAAAGGTGTACCTGTGAAGTTTCAGCTCTGTAGCATGTCCAGAACCAGAAAAAAAAGGATTGTATGTATTAGAAAACTTTCAGCACAGGAATATGGCTTCTCTGCTGTAACACCTTGCCGGTTTCAAAGCTGGCATTTTTTTGGGTTCTTTGCAGTCAGGAAAAACATCTGAACTTGGGTATATTGGTACTGTGCACAAGTTCAGATGTTTTGCCTGCCTCCAAAACCCCCAAAAAATGCCAGCAAAAACACTCCTGGGCATTTTTTTTTTTTTTTTGACGCTAGCGTTTTTTTTTGGCCTTTTTTGGGGTTCTTTTGAGGCAGGCAAAACATCTGAACTTGTGTATAGTGGTATATATACACACATACATATATTTATATACACACCTAGACATATATAGGTGTGATAGTAGCAGAAATATATTACTGTAAATGATTTCATTAGCGCAAGCATATATTTCTGCTACTATCACACCTATATATGTCTAGGTGTGTATATAAATATATGGATGTGTGTATATACACCACTATACACAAGTTCAGATGTTTTGCCTGCCTCCAAAACCCCCCAAAAAATGCCAGAAAAAACACACCTGGGAATTTTTTTTTGACGCTAGCGTTTTTTTGGCATTTTTTTGGGTTCTTTTGAGGCAGACAAAACATCTGAAAATGTGTATAGGGGGTATATATACACATAAATGTCTGAATATATACCCCTAGACATATATAGGTGTGATAGTAGCAGAAATATATTACTGTAAATGATTTCATTAGCGCAAGCATTTATTTCAGCTACTATCACACCTATATATGTCTAGGGGTATATATTCAGACATATATGTCTATATATACCCCCTATACACATGTTCAGATGTCATGTCTGACATCAAACATGTCCTCAAAAAAGCACTGGCAGTGGCAGCCCCTGCAGCATAAAAAATGCTTGGCTGGTGAGAAGCCATATGGGTGTCCCGAAGCTATTCAGAGAAATTATCATTTCTCTATAGCGGTCACCCTGCTATGGAAGGGTTTTGTCACCCTGCCATAGCAGTCACTGCCAGTTAACCCTACACTACACTACGGTCCCCTGACACTTAACACTTTCCCTACAGAATTTTTGAAGCTAACTTAAGTGTAAAGGAGCACTCTAACTACACTAGATTTCCCTTTCCTGACACTAATAAATAGCTAAATGACACTTTTAAAGTAAAATTAACAGAACTGCTTCCACTCTCTTCCATGTCCAGTATAACAATGCTAGGAATATGGCGGGGGCGATCTTATATACTGGGGGGCGTATTCACTAATGATTGATCTAGGGACCCCCTAGTCACTCCAATCACATTCCTAGCATTCTCCTGCCCCTCAATTGGCTTTTGCTAATGGTTCTGGTCCAATCACGGGCTTTTAAAGCCCATTTCCTGAAGCATTGCATTTTGGGCGGTTCTGGTTGCCGAATTCCGAACTTTTTGGGCAAAAAGTTCTAAATTCGGCCGAACCTCGAACACCCAATGTTCGGGCCGAACCGATGGTGGACCCGAACCCTTCGATCATCCCTAGTCTTTACGTTTCTGTGAGAAAGCACCTGTTTAAGGTTGTCAAAGAGTATACAGTATGTAACGTCTTTGTGTTTGAATGTGTCTGTAATGTGTGTGTTATCTCTCCTAGTGTGTGTCCTCCTGAATATGGACCTCTTGGCTATATATCTTACATGTAGACGTCATAACTTCACAGCGCTCAAAACCTTGTATGGCATACATCATTTCTGCTAACTTCAGCTATTTCTATACAAGAGGAGGTACTAAATGCATGAAGTCATATATTGACTTTGATTGAAAAGCCCACATGTAACACTCTATTTTTGTTCTTTTAACGTGTCTAATGTCATGTTATGTCATATAACCAAAGATCTACTTAAGTAACACATATTACCATGTTATCAAACATTAAGTAAATGTAAGTAAGCTCTATTGTGTTTTTTTTATAATTGTGGGTTATTAAACTATAATAATCAAATTAAGGCCCTAACTGGCAATAAAGGCAGGAGTTTAGGGTGTGTTTTTTTCTGTTTCAAGTATTTTATTGAATAATGCAAGTGAGTAACAACGTTTGAAATACAGAATAATGCAATGTAATGTAAACAAAGCTCGGTAACAGAGCATGACCAATAACTGTAACTACAGCAAATCGTGAGGGTTAGTAGACAAAGGGCGGTAAAATGGGTTGTCACGAGAGAGTAGTGATTGGCATTACCAACCCACCGGCACCCCATATAGGGATCACACTGTGCCTAGGTGGGGAGGCAAAACCAACCAATTGTCAAACTAAAAGGGAACAGTACCCAAATCTACCGTATCGTGTGGGAAGAGGCAGGGGGATGAGAGGAACCTCACGGGTATCTACCAAACAGGAAAAACATAGGCTACAGTCAGCCAGAATGAGGGAGCAAGTCGAACGGGTAACCTGTTAACTGTAGTTAAAATGACAAGGTAGAACAAACTCAGACGTTGTAGGAGCTACAACATATGTATGCAGAAGCAAGGAAGCAGGGCGAGGGGGGACAGGGAGAAGGGGGTAACAAGAGGGGACAAGGATATAAGGGGGAGGGGTAGAAAGAGGGGGGAAGAGGAAGGATCGCCGGGGGGGCCAGTACATAAGGAGTGGGGGTTTTGGGTCCCCAGGTTTGGTTCAGGGCAGCAGTAGGGAGCTATCAAAATTGGGGGGCAGAAAATTGTCAACCCAAGGTTGCCAGATTCTATCATATTTCTCGACTGTATCCGTCAAAACAGCATCGATTTTGGCGTGGATCATAGCGTTGGTGATTCGGTGTTTCACTTCAGTCAACGGCAGGTGTGGGGATTTCCACACTTTCGCAATGGTTTGTTTAGCCGCTGTTGTGACCTGTAGGAACAGTTTGTGGCGGAATTTGGACACATTATCCGGTTTTACATTCAAGAGAGCCAGTAGAGGTCGGAACGTCCATCAGGGTGGAGAGAATATGGAAGATGGCCTGCCAAAACTTTTGCACCAATGGGCAAGTCCACCAAATGTGCAAGTGTGTGCCTGGCTCAACCTCGAAAGCATGTTGCAGAGTAGGAGGGTGAAAATTTTGCAATGCGTGCGGGTACTAAATACCACTGCATCAGCACTTTGTAGTTTGTTTCCGAGGCTACTATATTTTGAGAGGCCGTCTTCGTTGATTGCCAGATTTTGGACCAATCTTCAACATCTATGGCGGACCCAAGATCCTGTTCCCACTTAGTAGTATACGCGGGTGGAGTGCGGTCAGGGGAGTCAGTGAGTCTGGTGTATAACGAGGATATGAGGCCCCGGGCATGTGGGTCATGGAGGCAAGTGTGTTCAAAAGAAGTCATGTTGGGTAAGGAACAGTCAGTGTGAATACATTTGGCCAGGAAGTGCTTAATTTGTAGGTAGCGAAAGAGTTCGGTATATTGTGAGATTCACAAAAGCGTTGGAAAAGGCTTAAAAGGAGTTGAATGTGATCATGGAATGTGCTCTGAGAAGGCCAGCAGTCACCCAATTACGGAATGCCGATAGGGTTTCCCAGGCTGGGGGGGAAGGATGGGTTGTGTAGAAATGAAAGCAGGGGGTTGTGGGGGGATTGGAGCTGAAACTTAATTTAATTTGAAAATTTAAGGGTATCCCAAAGACGCAGGGAATGACACAGGATAGGATTCGAAACAGACCGACGGTCCGACGGTGTCAGCCATAATAAATTAGCCACAGAGAAGGGATCGCATTTGACCGCTTCGAGGGGCACCCAAAGGGGGATTTCATGAGCAGCATGCCACTTAATCAGCTGGGCTAATTGGACCGCCTGATAGTACTTGGCGTATTGTGGGAGACCCAAACCGCCTTGTAGTTTGTGAAGATGGAGGATTCGGCATGAAACTCTAGGTCTGGTCTTACCCCAGACATAGGAGAAAGTTCGTCATTGTATTTGACGGAGGTAGTAAGAGGGGACACCAATAGGTAGCACTCGAAAGAGATACAAGATTTTAGATAGGATAGCCATTTTGGTAACAGTAATGCGTCCCATCCAGGCAAGAGGCAGGGAAGACCAGGAGTTCATCAATTTCGTTAGGTGAAGTAGCATGGGTGGATAGTTGGCTGTAAAAAGCTCCTGGGGGTCTGCTGTCAACTTAATTCCTAGATAGGGCAGGTAGCTGGTCGCCCAGGAAAAGGGGAGTACCGTTCGTAAGTGGGAGAGGAGAGGGGGGGGGGGGTAAGGAGACATTGAGCGCTTTCGATTTTGTGGGATTAACAACTAGGCCAGAGATTTTCGCGAACTGTGTCAGGGTATGAAGAAGATTAGGGGCAGAGGTGAGAGGGGACGTGAGGAACAAGAGGATATCATCTGCGAACAGACATAGTTTGTGGTGATGACCACCCAGTTCAAGGCCTTTGATATCAGGATTGGCGCGGATTTTGAGGGCTAGTGGTTCAATTGCGAGTGCAAAGAGGAGAGGGTATAGGGGGCAGCCTTGTCTGGTACCGGATTTGATAGGGAAAGTAGAAGATTGAAAACCAGCATAATGGACAAACGCTGACGGGGAAGAATATAGCGAGGAGATCCAGGAAAGAAAGTGAGGACCAAAACCCCATCTGTGCAGTTCAGTTTGTAAGTAAGACCAAGACAGAGTGTCAAATGCCTTTCTGATATCGAGGGAGACAAAGCAAGCAGGGATGTTACGACGACGGGCAAGATAGGTAAGGTGTATGGCCCTGCGCACATTGTCTCCAGCTTGCCGGCAAAGGATGAAGCCTGTTTGGTCTTTATGGATCAGCGATCCTATGATCGGGTTAAGGCGTGTAGACAGTATTTTGGTCATCACTTTTATGTCAATGTTGAGAAGAGAGATTGGGCGGTAATTGGACCAGGAGGAGTCATCAGCTTGTGGTTTAGGTATCATGGAGATGGCTGCTTTGAGGGAATCCAGGCCAAAGGAGTGGCCTTTAAGTATAGAATTGTAAGCCTTAGAGAGCATGGGGGTTAGGAGGTCAGAAAAATGTTTGTAGTAGGATGCGGTGAAACCATCAGGGCCAGGTCGTTTGTGAAGCCTAAGGCCTTTGATCGCATTACTAATTTCCAGAGCTGTGATAGGCTGTTCCAGGGCTTCGCGTTGAGAATCAGATAGAGTGGGCAGGGTAATGTCAGAGAAAAACTCAGAGACTTGGGAGTCAGTCGGGGGCTGAGACTGGGAGTATAGTTTCGTGAGATGTCGACGAAAGGTTTCAAGAATTTTGACGGGGTTGCTAGTGTGGGTTGTGGGGGAGGTTTTCAATCGGATCGGTTTTCGGGTGACTGTGGAATTGCGAAGAGAAAGGGCAAGGAAGTTGTCAGGTTTATTCGCTTTAGTATAAAACTTATGTTGGGAGCGTCGGATCTGTTTTTCGGCTGAATCAGTCAGGAAGAGGTCTAGTTCCAGGGTCGCCTTGTCAAGAATCTTCTTATTTTCAGGGGTGGGGTGAGCTTGGAAGCAGTCATGGGCCCGGGTAAAAGAGGAATCTAGGGCTTGATAGATGCGGCGGCGTTCCTTCTTACGTCAGGATGCTAAGCTGATGAGGGTGCCTCTGAGTACAGATTTGTGGGCTTCCTAAATCGTGAGTGGAGCAACTTCGGTGGTGTCATTGTGAGTGATATAGTCTTTTATTGCCACTGCTACTTCAAGTCTATGGGCAGGGTGAGTAAGAAGAGTATTGTTCAAAGACCAGGAGAAAGTATGTTGTTTAGGGATAAGGGAATCGAAAGAAGAAATGACTGCCTGGTGGTCAGACCAGGGAATTGGTAAAATAGAAGATGCCAAGAGAGAGGGAGAAGTCGCCACGGAAGTGAGGATATGGTCTATACGCGAGGAGGTTTTGTGAGGATTAGAATAAAAAGTGTATTGTCTCTTGGATGGATTGTGTTCGCGCCAAGTGTCGACTAGGGCATGAGTTTGGAGTAGATGCTGAAAAGTGAGTCGATGTGGGGATTGAGAGGGTGCCACAGGAGATCGGTCCAGAAAAGGATAGAGGACCTGGTTAGAGTCCCCACATAGAATAGTCGTACCTTTCTTATGATGGTCAACAATTTGAAGAAAATGAGAGAGAAAGGAGTTTGGATTGGAGTTGGGGGCATAGTACGATGCCAGGGTCACATCTGTGTCCAGTAGAGTGCCAACAAGTATAAGGTACCTACCCTCAGGGTCCGCAATAGATGTATGAAGCGTGAATGGAGCAGTCCGATGAAACGCTATCAAAACCCCTCTCTTCTTGACAGTGGCAGAGGCTGTAAAAAACTGAGGGAAAGCGGCAGTTAGGTAGTTAGGGTTATGTGAGGCTGAAAAGTGAGTTTCCTGCAAACAGGCAACATGCACATCTAGCGAGGCAAACGAGCGGAAGGCCTTGCGGCGCTTCTGTGGGGAATTAAGACCCTGGACATTAAGGGTCAAAATGTTCAGGGCGGCCATGGGTCGGTAGGGAGAGACTTTCCAAACTTAGAAAGCGTGGATAGGGGGACCGGATCCCCCCGGTGAGCTAAGGGAAGGGGAGGGGAAGGCAGCGGAAAGAGGAAGGCGGAGAAGCACAGAGAGGGGAAGAGGACAAAGAGACGTTGGAGTAGACAGAGATAAGTGCTAAGGCAGGGAGAGGGAAGGGGAAATAGAGAGAGAGAAAAAAAAAAAAAAAACAACTCTTTCCGTCAGTGCAGAGATTAACTATCCGCACTGAGGGAGGTGAATCACCTCTGGAAGTCTCCAAAAGGAGGGTCCCGTAGGTGGGAAGGTGGCTGCAGTGGCAACCGACAGGTGACACTGCCGCCTATAGTATTGGTAGTAGACAAGATGCATGGTGGTGACCAGGGGAGACATTGAATAGTATGCAGGTAGCAGTAGAAAATGCTTAACTCAAAATAAGTCAGATAAGTTCGGCAAGTAGGAGGAGGAGCCTCAGGTGGGGCAAGTGCCCGCAAAACACAAAAAAAAAAAAAAGGAGAGAGAAAAAAAGAAAAATAATGTTATTCAAAAATGCAATGCCCACTTGGCTATGGTATACTACCCGCTTAGATGACTGAGCAGAAACGTGGGATAGATTCATCCGTAGATGGAGTCCAGCAGATCCAGAAGCCGTCCAGGTTGAAGATTCAACTTCCCATGCTAAGGGACAGTCAAGCTGTAATAGGAGACAAACAGTGAGGGTGTAACAATCTATCATAGGCATCATGGAAGGCGAAGGATAGAAAAACCCGAACATGGCAGGTGGAGAAGGGGGCTCAGGAGGCATCACAGCGTGGGACTTTCAGTCCATGGAATCAGCAGAAGGTGGCAGCGGGGAGATAAATCGGCTCCTCTTGGGGGTGGTTGAAGTGGAGGTGGCAGGGTTCCGTGGAGAGTGTGATGCAGAGCGTCTGTGCTGCGGGAGGGGTGCAGGAGTGGATGGTGGTGAGAGCAGGTGCAGCTCCTGAAGAAGATGCTGGAGCTCAGCAGTTGTTTTGCAGGTATGCTTGCGATCCTGAAGGGTAACTCGTACTGACAAAGGGAAACCCCAAGAATAGATGATGTGATTTTGCTGGAGGATCTGTAGCAGGGGTTTAAATTCTCTGCGTTTAGTGATCGTGGCTTTGCAGAGATCCGTGAAAAGTTGGAAGTCATAGCCTTGAAAGTGGAGGGAGTCTTTGTGCCTGGCGGCCTGCAGGAGCTGTTCCTTGGTTCTATAATAGTGTAATTTTGCTATAATGTCCCTGGGTGGACCCTCAGGTTTGCGTGGGGCCAGGGCTCTGTGAACGCGATCCATTTCCAGGCGTTCAATGGGGATAGAGGGTAAGAGCTCCTGAAAGAGTGCTGTGATGGTGGACTGTAAATCTACCACAGATTCGGGTATCCCCCGGATCCTAATGTTGGAGCGTCTGGCCCTATTTTCTTGATCCTCCAATTGGGCCTGCAGGGCCTGATTTTCTTCCCTTAGGGCCTCAAGGTCTTCAGAGTGATTAGAGATGCAAACTTCAAGTTCGTCGGCCTTAATTTCCAAATCTGAGGTGCGCTGGCCCAGCTCCCTGATCTCCCTTGTGAGCTTATCTGTGATCTGTTCTGAGGTGTGTTTCAGGGCCTTCTGTAGAATGTGCTCAAAGTGTTGGAGGAGTTCAGACTGCGAGGGATCATAGGTTTTGACCCCCTGTGTAAGCGGAATGTCAGTATCAGACTCACCCTCGTCAGGGTGAGGTCGAGCAAACCGAGGGGTCTTGGAGGTTCTGGATTTCGAGCAGGAGGCTAATGGCAGCGTCATTTTGGAGGAGGCTCTCACCAGGACGTCGCGTATGTTGCGACTTTTAAGCCTGGATTTGGCGCCCCCTGACACCATGGTGGGTTGGAGGGTGTTTGAGGCAAGCTGAGAGGGGGTTTCAGGTTAGGTGCGATGTGGCTGGTCACCGATTCAGGCGGCGGGGTGTCACATGTCAGAGCGGAGCTCAGTCAGACATGTCTATCTCACTGAGGCCCGCACATGCGCCCCTTCTAGGGATAGCGGTAATGGAACTACTCAGCGTATAAGTACAAGTGTTAGTTCATCATTTATAGGGCCCAAAACCGATGGATCGGTTATGCAGAGTGGCAGCGGTGAGAAGGGAGTTGATGCTGACTGAGTAGGGGGGATACAGTGTCTGCGGTGCACGGTTAGGCCGCGGGTCCCGTCTTTCATCAATCTGGCCTGCTTATGGTCCACAGGACCTCTTGTGGAGCTGCAGGAGGCTTGGAGAGTTGTGGAGAGTTCTTACCGGGTCTCCAACGTGTGGATTGCGGTTCAGCTTCAGCCGGCGGGTAGGCCTCGGTGTGTCAGGGGTAAGCAGCGGGTCCCAATTCGGCTTCAATTTTGCAGATGCTGAGTCCGGATGGGTATGTGAAGTCCCCCCAGTGGATATGGCCGTGCCGAGATCCGGTCCCGCGGCCGTGATCGCGCCGCCCGGCAGGAAAGTCCCCGGCTTCGGAGCACGCACTAGGCCGCAATATAAAAAATCCTCCAAACTAGCCAATTTATGGCTCAAATGAAAGCTGGTGATTAGAGGAGCCCAGCTATGTAGGTGGCAGTGGTGTAGGGAGCTTAATGAGGGAGGATGGCCGTGGATTGCAGATGGCACCGGCCGAGCTCTCACCCGCCGAACCGGAAGTCCCCGGAGCTCTATTTTAATAAATAATGGGTTGAGAGGGTCCCCCAAGGCTTCAGGAAGCCGATCCTGGTGTGGATGGTTGAGGAGGATTGAGACGGATTTCGATGTAGTTCGGCGGAGCTCCTCTATCTTCCATCTGCCTCGTTCCGCTGCCGGGGGGTGCGTTTTTTTAATGCCTCAAATGCCTAGTAAAGCAGTTTGAAATTGATAATATGGACAGCATATAATATCAAAACATGAAGCATTTGTGTTGCATCTCATTGCTGCGCTTCAAAAATGAAGCTACATGTAGAGTTTGGAAAGATTGGAAAGAGCTGAAGCATCTCGGCTGCGTTCATTCAAGTCTATAGTAATGTGCCATAAATGCGCCGGCACGCTTTTGCGGAACATTAGGTCCTGTTCACGAAAAAAAAAAATAGGCCTCTGGGGTGCATTTTTAACATACTTTTAATGTGTGACAAACAATGTGCATTACCGCTATAGGCACGTTTGTTCAGCGTCAGTATTTTGAGCAAGTGTGAACAAGGCCTTAGTGTAGGGACTAATATAACTCCTTACTGACTGCGCACTGTACATATACTGCATAAGTGCTGTCTGGCTGTGCAGAATCACGTATATATATACATGATCCTGCATTTCCGGGTACGGGACGTGCACCCACCCGGCTGTGCCCGCGCAGGTCAATCCCCAGGTCTTAGCCAGTGACTAACCACCGAAACCTGGTGATCGGCTCGGAGTCTCACAGAACACAGTTCTCTGAGTGTAAACAGCACAGAGCTGTGTTCAGTGACATCAGATCTAGTTGGTTGAAAGCAACTATTTCCCCCAGTAAAAGCAACACACATTACACACACAAAAACGTGTTAGGCACATATTTAACCCCTTAAATGCCCTAAATGTTTACCCTTTTCTGGTCAATGTTATTAGTACAGTGACAGAGCTTATTATTAGCACTGATCACTGTAATAATGTCATTGGTGATGTCACTGGCAGTTAGCTAATTCCAACAAAGTGTCAGATTGCGTGCCGTCCCGCTATAAGTCGCTGATCACCGCCATTACTAGTATAAAAACAAAATAAATTAAAATACCAGTATATATCCCATAGTTTGTAGACACTATTCACCAAACCAATTAATATACACTTATTGGGATTTTGTTTCTGCCATAAAAGTTGTAGTAGAATAAATTTTGTTCAAAATGTATTAAAACATTTTTTTTTCTGGGGTAGGTTTTATAGCAGTAAAAAAAATGTTTTATTTTCTTTTTTCAAAATGGATGGTCTGTTTTTCGTTTTTTAACGGAAAAAATAAAAAACCCAATGGCGATTAAATACCATCAAAAGAAAGCTCTATTTATGTGAAAAAAAAATGATATAAATTTATTTTGGGTACAGCGTTGCATGACTGCACAATTGTCAGTTAAGGTGCCAAAAAAGCAAAAAATGGCCTGGTCATGAACGGAGTAAATCTTTCCCAGAAGATAAGTGGACAAGTAGTGTCTGTACTCAGAAAATCAGTGTAGAATGTGTCAGTACTATATAAAAACAGAAATACATACATGTGTAAACATATATGAACAGTAGCGATGAGCATACCTGCTCATGTTTGATTTACTCCAATGTTTTGGAGAATTTGAAGAACATGAACTTAGCAGTGATAAATTGTTAAATAACTATAGCCATTTATAGGGCTAATAGGCAAGCTATTACCAAAAAAGGCATGGAGAGCTGGGCACTGCCAAGGAAGACGTGTTCTAGTGTGTGTTTAACCACTTTACCAGCGGAGGATTTTCCTGCTGTACGACCAGGCCACTTTTTGCGATTCGGCACTGTGCGACTTTAACTGACAATTGCGCGGTCATGCAATGCCGTACCCAAACAGAATTTATGTCATTTTTTTCCAATAAACAGAGCTTTCTTTTGGTGGTATTTGATCACCTCTGTGCTTTTCATTTTTGCTATATTAATAAAAAAAAGTGACAATTTTGAAAAAATAACAATATCAATTGTTCTACTTTGAAAGTTAAAAAATATCCAATATATTCAATTTTTGTCATATATTTAGGCCAAAATGTAGTTAGCTACATGTCTTTGACAAAAAAAATTCTCAATGAGCTTATTTTTAACCGTTTTAAGACCGGAAGATTTTACCCCATTCCTGACCAGGCCATATTTTGCGATTCGGCACTGCGTTACTTTAATGGATAATTGCGCGGTCGTGCAAAGTTGTACCCAAATTAAATTTATGTTCTTTTTTTCCCCACAAATACAGCTTTCTTTTGGTGGTATTTGATCACCTGTGCGATTTTTCCTTTTTGCGCTATAAACAAAAAAAGAGCGACAATTTTGAAAAAATAACAATATTTTTCACATTTTTTTATATGAAATTCCCCCCCCCCCCCCCAAAAAAAAGTAAAAATCAAAATTTTTTAACATTTTAGGCCAATTTGTTTTCTTCTACATATTTTTGGTAAAAAAAATCGCAATAAGCATATTTTGATTGGTTTGCGCAAAAGTTATTGCAGCTACTAACTACAGGAAATTTATGTCATTTTTATTGTTTTTTTTTTTGTTAACTAATAATGGCGGCGATCTGCAATTTTTTTTTTGCAGGACTGCGACATTGCGGCGGACAGATCGGACCCTTGACTGACATTTTTGACACTTTTGGGGGTACCAGTGTCATTACTACAGTAATCAGTGCTATAAATATGCACTGTTACTGTAAAAATGACACTGGCAGGGAAGGGGTTAACTTTTATTGGTGATCAAGGGGTTAATGTATGCCTGGTGCTTACTGACGTGTGTGGGGGGAGGGAACTGTGTGACACAGGCACAGATCGCAGGTTCAGCTATGCTGAACCCTGCAATCTGACCCTGCCCGTCACTTAGGAGATCCGCCCGCTTTGTTTACACAAGCAGGCGGATCTCCACACTCGATCTCCGACGATCGGGGAAGAGCGGCGGTGATCACCGCCGCTCCTCCCCTGGCCCGACTCCCGCTGTGACTGAATACAGCGGGAGCGAGCCTCCGGCGGCGCGCGTGCACCGCCCACAAGGGGAGGAGTCCAGCGAAGTAGGTCTACGTTGCTGGACGATAACGAGCCACTTTGCCGCAGTAGGCTCAATGTGAGCGGTCGGCAAGTGGTTAATTATACAAAACATCAGGAAGAGAGTCCTTTTCTTGTAGCTTTGAGGGCAACATGGGACCACAAATCTCTTAAAATAAAGGTTTTAGGGATGCCCTAAACCTGTGTTTGGGGTTATGGAACAATACAGTTTTCAAGGACAGTCTCAGGGACAGAATATTTTGGCTACTTATATCAGCTTACATGCAGCAGCAATACTGCATTCTGATTCATTTCAGAAAAGGGCTTTCTTTTTTCAGGTTGTTTAAGCAGTGACACATATTTCTTTCATGAAGCTTCTAAATGACTGCTTTGACTAATGGATAGAAAGTTGATCGGAGAGACTGTCCTTGTTCTTGTTGATGCAAGATTGTCCTGCTGTTGGCAAATTTCTATCAAACTCTCATTAAGAATTAAGATACCAGAGATGATAAAGAAGAACCAAAATCAGCCAGCAGCAGGACAATTTTAATGAAGACTAGGCTGTAATGTATTATAGATACAAGGCACAGGCAGGTGCTTTCCCATATGAATTAGAAGACCTTTAGATGATAAAGTTGTGTAAAAATTGGCCACGTTTTTACATATGAGGCAGCAGGGCACTTTTTATACATAAGTGGAACAGCTTCTGTATTGCTTTTACATAATTTTAATAGGTGGATTTATGCTATATAAAGTTTGTTTTACATTATTTATCAGGAAATGCCATATAGGATCTTGTCAGTCTGGTGAGAGGAGGAATAATGAAACAATATTAGCTGCTTGTAACACTAAGGATAAAACATGAAGAATAAAAGGGATTTTTTAAATAAGCTCATTTACCTTTTTGTGATGAGAAAAATATAATTGCTTCCAATTTGTTGCACAAGATATAGGAGTAAATAAAGCACATTGTTTAACCACTTTACCACCGGAGGATTTTGCTGTCTTCCGTCCAGGCCACTTTTTGCGATTCGGCGCTGTGCGACTTCAACTGACAATTGCGCGGTCGTGCGACGCCGTACCCAAACAAAATTTACGTGCTTTTTTTCCCACAAACAGAGCTTTCTTTTGGTGTATTTGATCACCTGTGCGATTTTTACTTTTTGCGCTATAAACAAAAAAAGAGCGTTTATTTTGAAAAAATAACAATATTTTTAACAGTTTTTTATATGAAATTCCCCCCAAAAAAAGATGTAAAAACCAATTTTTTAAAAAATTTTTGGCCAATTTGTTTTCTGCTACCTATGTTTGGTAAAAAAAATCGCAATAAGCATATTTTGATTGGTTTGCGCAAAAGTTATTGCGTTTACTAACAAAGGGAAAGATTTCTGTCATTTTTGGTGTTTTTTTTAAATGCGTAATGGCGGCGATCTGCGATTTTTTTTGTGGGACTGCGACATTGCGGCGGACAGATCGGACCCTTGACTGACATTTTTGACACTTTTGGGGGTACCAGTGACATTACTGCAGTAATCAGTGCTATATATATGCACTGTTACTGTAAAAATGACACTGGCAGGGAAGGGGTTAATTTTATTGGAGAGGGAGGGGTTAATGTATGCCTGGTGCTTACTGACGTGTAGGGGGGGAGGTGACTGAGTGAGTCATGGACAGATCGGATGTCCAGCTATGCTGAACAGTCCGATCTGTCACTCCCTGTCACTATGGAGATCCGTCCGCTTGTGTTTACACAGGCGGGCGGATCTCCACACTAGATCCCCGGCGATCGGGGCAGAGCAGCGGCGATCGCCGCTGCTCCTCCCCTGGCCCGACTCCCGCTGTGAATGAAAACAGCGGGAGCGAGCCTCCGGCGGCGCGCAAGCGCCGCCCAGAAGGGGGAGTGTCTGACGACGTTAATACTACGTCGTCAGACGATAACGAGCCACTCTGCCGCAGTAGTATTACTGTGAGCAGACGTAAAGTGGTTAAAATAAATATTTTTCTAGGAGACACTTTTTCTATGTACTTATTTGGTTTACATGTGTTGCATGAAGGCATATAACCTGTGAGTTCAAGGGGAGACTGCAAAAAGTCCCTCAGTGATCTGATTGGCACCCGTTGTGATAAATCTACAAATAGGTCAGAGTCAACTGGTTTAGTGAACATCCTAAAAAAAACAAGTTTTGTGGCTTTAAATTGCCACTTAGTTTAGGGTGAAACAAACAAAACTAGACTGGTCATGGGACTTTAAATGGGGCAGGTCACTCGTAAAACATAATAATCCATAAAGTACATAAAAATTAAAATTTTTATTATAAATCATTATAAACATTCCATAATCATAAAGTACATGACAACAGTTTTGGTAGCTTTAAGAACATCAAATAGAAAGAGCTGACATGTAAAATTCATGATTGATAAAAAGAATTCATATTGAGCTGATACATAATATGTATAGATACATGATTGACACAAACAAAGTATCTTGACATCCTAAGGCCCCTTTCACACAGGGTAGTCCACCGGCGGACTCTGTTTTTCTCAGCGGGGGATTGATCCGCCGATCCCCCGCTAAGCAGGCAGATGGCAGCTCTGTCTCCGCGCTTTGTGCAGAGATAGAGCTGTCAGGTTCCTGCTGTTCTCTACGGGGGAATTGGATGGGAACAGACCGTCTGTCCAATCTCATCCGATCCCATCAGATCCGATCTGCTGGACGGATGGGAAATAGGGTTTCCATCCGTCCAGATTTGACAGATCGGATATCAGCGGACATGTCTCCGCTGACATCCAATGCCCCATAGAGATGCATGGGACATCCCTTCAGATCCGCCAAAAAAACGGACAGGCGGATCTGAACAGTCCGCCTGTGTGAAAGGGGCCTAAGACTCCACTTCATCAGGAGTGCGATGCAAGAAAGTATAAGTCATATAAGTGGGGATGATAGGGGCTAAGGATGAATGTGTGGCAGGAGAACCCATGGTCAGGAAGATAGCCAGAAGATAGACTGGGTATCCAAGGTGCAATCCAGACAATAATGCCTCGTTTCCACTGAGCGGATCGGTTCGGGTCGGTTCGGTACGGTACGCTAATTTGAGTGTTTCCATTATGAAAGTGGCCCATACAACCGAACCAAACCGCACCATTCCTGGTCCTGCTTCAGATGTAGGGCCATAGGAAATGGTACGGTACGGTTAGGGCGGAGCTACTGGCATCACACGATGGATTCCACTGATTGGCGGACAGGAAAACTTCAATGCTCACGCCAAATGAAAGAGCAAAACAAACACCTCATTTGGTGTAAACCCCGCATGGTCCCTGGTGGCCCGACTTGCAGTGGAAACGCTCACCTGAATAGACCGGACCATTCTAACCCTTCCAAACTGTACCGACCCGAACCGTTCCGCTCAGTGGAAACGAGGCATATGAGCACATATATAGCCCACACTGATGTGTATAGTGCCATAGGGAATATAATCACAAAGTGGCAAGAATAAAAAGAGAGGTCCCCAACCCCAACCCCCCTTTACTGTGTAGCCCCGAGACACAGAATGGGTCACCACCAGGCTCACACAAAAGGTTAGTTTAGGGTGATAACACTGGTATTGGGTTCAGTGCATGATGTCATCGGCCCGGGTAGATCGGTAGGACAAGCAATGTAGCTGGACAGGTGACATCATGCATGAAACCCTAAATCAGTGTTAACATCCTAAACAGAGTAAGTGGCAAGTTAAAGCTACAAAATGTGTTTTTTGCAAAATAAAGAAATTCAATGTTTATTAAACCAGATGACTCCGCCCTTTTTTTAGACCTATTACAATTGGCACTTCCAACAGGCTTTTTTTGTAGTCACCTCTTGAAGACTAGGCTGTGATGTACTAGAAGCACAGGGCACAGGCAGGTGTTTTCCTACAAGAATTAAGAGGCTGTAGATAAAGTGAGTGACTGTAGATAAAGCAGAGCAAGAATTCAGATAGGTTTAATTTAGGGAGAATAAGCCTAACCAGTTTATACTTTTATTTTTACTACAGTGATAGTAGGAAGCAGTGAAAGTAAGTTATATAGTATGTAAAGGTAAATGCTGCTTGTGCATTTTCTTTATATGAACAATGTGAGGGTGTGTTGTGAACAAAGGCATCTCCAAGAAAAATTTGTCAATAACAAAAGAATGCTGTCAACTAGTGATGGGTGAGCAGTTTGGGCCGAACATAGGTTTGGCCCCGAACAGCACTTGTTCGGGTGTTTGCCCGAGGCACTTGGCGGGATGTTCGCACACTGAGTGCCCCACAATACAATGCATTCTAAGCCCTGGTTGGCTGGAGCAATGCTCCTGACTGCCAGTCGGGTGCAAGGCTTTGCCCAATCAGGGCACAGTGAATAGCTAGTTGTTAAGGAGCGATCCGGAAAGCCGGCCGCTGCGTCCTTAACCACTTGCCGACTGCCTAACATACATATACTGCGGCAGGTCGACTCTATTGTGCAAAATCACTTACCTTACATCATTTTGTGCAATAACCACTAGATGGAACGAGCGCACGGTGATTGGCCACAGGGTAAGCCAATCAGCGAGTCCTGCTGACGCAATGTCCGCCGACCAACTGTGATCGCTCCCCAGAGAGGTAGAACAGCGGTCTGCCAATGTAAACAAGTCAGACCACCATTCTGTCAGGGATGAAGACAGTGATATTGTGTTCCTGTTAAGCAGGAACAGGGATCGCTGTGTTCATCCAGTGAGTCCACCTCGCACACAGTTATAAAGCATCCCCTAGGGACACACTTAAGCCTTTGATCGCCCCTGGTGTTAACCCCTTCCCTGTCAGTGTCATTATTACAGTAACAGTGCATATTTTTTAGCAGTGATTACTGTAATAATGCTACTAGTTCCCCAAAAAAGTGTCAAAAGTATAAGGTGTCCGATTTGTCCACCGCTATGTCGCAGTCCCACTAAAAATCACAGATTGCCCTCATTACTAGTAAAAAAAAAATATGCCATAAAAATATCCCATTGATGGTAGACACAATAACTTTTCCACAAACCAATCAATATACGCTTAAATATATATATATATATATATATATATATATATATATATATATATATATATACTTAGTATACTTAGGCTACAAATATGTAGCTAGTGCCATTAGCAATGTGTTTAAGATATTAACAAAATTCAAAAAATATATTTCTCCATATACGTGAAGGTCAGTTTAATAAAACCTAGCACAGAGTTCCCTCCTACATCAGAGTCTGCAGGATTTCCCTTCGCAGTGCAAGGGAGAACTCTATGGACCTTGATATAAAAGGTAATTGTGCAGACCCTGATGTAAAGGAGAACTCTGAGGATGTAAGGGGGAATGCTGCAGACTCTGGTGTAATGGGAAACTCTGATGTAATTGGGTCTCGGATAACCTCCTCTTACATCAGAGCCCACAGAGTTTCCCTTTATATAACAGTCCACAATGTTCTCCCTTACATCAGAGTGTAAGTGTAAGGAGAATTCTGCAGACCTTGATGTAAAAGGGAACACTGTGGATCCTGATATAAGAGGGAATGCTGCAGACAATCTGTGATGTAAAGGGGAATTCTGGAGTAAAGAGGAACTATGATGTGAGGGGGTCTTTGGTCGCGAGAGCCACCCCTTACATCAGAGTCTGCAGCTTTCCCCTTTACATCAGAGTTCCCCTTTACATCATGGTCTGCAGAGTTTCGCCTTGCACTGTAAGGTGTAATCCTGCAGACTCTGATGTAAAGGGGAACTCTGAGGAAACTGATTTAAGGGGGAAAGCCAGGATGGGAGGGGGACTCTGGTGACCACAGACCCCCTACTGCAGAGTCAATACACTAAGATAAGGGGGGGGGTACTGGTATAAGGGGGAACCTTTATATCAGTGTCTCCCCTTGCACTGTATGGCCTGGCTGGTGGCTGAAGTAATGTCACACTAACCTCCCCTATAAGTGAATGCTTGCTCACTCAGCCTCAGGTTGGGTGCAGCTTTGTCAGAGTCACAGTCTCCCAGCTTCAGGCAGCTTGCTTCTCCAAGTCTGATTCTGGAAATTTACTTCCACCACCAGTCTCTTCTCCAGTTTTGGCGGTGCTCCCGCTCCTGAGTCCTCCTCCTGGCTCCCCTAGGTGGCCCTACTGTAATTCCTAAAAAAGCGCCAAGCAGTGCCAGGATGTCATAGTTTATGCCACCTGACCAATCCTGGCTGGCTTGGAACTGCGCATGCATCACCATGCCCTCTTGGCTGAGAATGCACGGTTCTGAAGCTGGCCCGCCATATTTTTTATAGGTGGCCGCTGTCCTTGATGGACATTTGTGGACAGCTTGTAATTTTGCCAGATATTTATAAACTTTAAATACATTTACAGATGGTTAGTAAGCCTGATGACTAGTGACCTCTACTGGGGGAAGTGGGTGGTATGTTAGGAGGTATTAGTACAATATTTAGTATGAATGAATGTTCTACAGTGAAAAGATATAAATTACTTTGTAGTAATTATAATAAGTAAGTATTTTGAGGATCTATTTTATTCCTAGACAGATTTCTTTTTAAATCAAGTGGACAATAAACATGGAAAGCAGAAGTTAGGAGCCTTTATTATAATTGGAATAATGTGTCCTATTATGTGTATAAACTTTTTGTGCCATTCTTTTATACTGTCCCTGCTAACAGAGCAGATTTATAACTATTGGTGTGCATGACTGTCTTCCTAGAAGGAAGCCTCTTCTAAAGATGATGCACAGGAAAGCCAGCAAACAGTTTGCTGAAGACAAGCAGACAAAGGACATGGATTACTGGAACCATAACCTGTGGTCTGATGAGACCAAGATAAACTTATTTGGTTCAGATGGTGTCAAGCGTGTGTGGCGGAAACCAGGTGAGGAGTACAAAGACAAGTGTGTCTTGCCTACAGTCAAGCATGGTGGTGGGAGTGTCATGGCCTGGGGCTGCATGAGTGCTGCCGACACTGGGGAGCTGCAGTTCATTGAGGGAACCATGAATGCCAGCATGTACTGTGACATCCTGAAGCAGAGCATGATCCCCTCCCTTCAGAGACTGGGCCACAGGGCAGTATTTCAACATGATAACAACCCCAAACACACCTCCAAGATGACCACTACCTTGCTAAAGAAGCTGAGGGTAAAGGTGATGGACTGGCCAAGCATGTCTCCAGACCTAATCCCGATGGAGCATCTGTGGGCCATCCTCAAACTGAAGGTGGAGGAGCGCATGGTCTCTAACATCCACCAGCTCTGTGATGTCATCATGGAGGAGTGGAAGAGGACTCTAGTGGCAACCTGTGAAGCTCTGGTGAACTCCATGCCCAAGAGGGTTAAGGCAGTACTGGAAAATAATGGTGGCCACACAAAATATTGATACTTTGGGCCCAATTTAGATATTTTAACTTAGGGATGTACTCACTTTTGTTGCCAGCGGTTTAGACATTAATGGCTGTGTATTGAGTTATTTTGAGGGGACAGCAAATTTACACTGTTATACAAGCTGTACACTCACTACTTTGTGGCAAAGTGTTATCACATGAAAAGATATAATAAAATATTTACAAAAATGTGATGGGTGTACTTACTTTTGTGAGATACTGTATATTTTATTTGTGTATTTATTTATTTTAGGTACTTATATAACGCCGTCAATTTGCGCAGCACTTTACATATACAGTATACATAGTACATAGTACATTCACATCTGTCGCTACCCTCAAGGAGCTTATGATCTAAGGTCCCTAACTCACGCTCATACATACACATACTAGGGACAATTTAGACAGGAGCCAATTAACCTCACAGCATGTCTTTGGAGTGTGGGAGGAAACCAAAATACCTGGAGGAAACCCACACAGGCACCAGGAGAACATTGAAGCTCCAGGCAGGTAGCGTCGTGGTTGGGATTTGAACCAGGGACCCTTTTGCTGCTAGGTCAAAGTGCTAACCACTACACCACTGTGCCCCCATATATATTGGAATTTGGATCAGTGATTTATAATGGGACCCTAACTGACACTGAGTGGAAACTGACTAACTGCCACTGATATCGCCAGTGACACTAATATAGTGATCAGTGCTAATACTATACACTGTCATTGTACTAATAAAACTGGCTGCGAACAAGTTAACATCTCGAGTAAGCAGGGTATACATGTGTGCCTAATAATGTGTAATGTGTGCTAATTTTTACCAAATATCTTTTTGTTTCTTATCCTTGCTTTGCAAGGATAAGAAACAGAGAGATTGTTGCCTCTGTACAGAGCCATGTGTTGATTGACAACAAAGGGCTCTGTGCTGCGATTGGACACAGCTGATTAGCAGGTCCTGGCCATAAATCATTGGCCAGGACCTGCCGACAGACTCCCGCTGTGTACAATCACAGCCGGTATTGGCAGGGGAGCACAGGCGAGTGCGATCTAAAGGTGGAAGAAGGCAGCGATGTACCAGTACTTTGTTTTGTCTGAATGAGCAGTACATTCCGGCGGTCTGCAAGTAGTTACTACAACACTGTCCTCTGACATGGTGCAAAATTTTACAACATGGTTGTGCTGTGCAACTGGCTGTGCTATCCCTTCCTGGTGCTGTTCATACTTGACATTAGGAAAAGTATCCCTCCAGTAATATTGTTCAAAGTCCATCCTCGTGGAAGCCTGTGTGTGGGTCCCATTAATGGGTAACCCCAGAATTTCGGCAATCACCTAATAACAACTGGTCCTCACCCCACTACCCCCCTGCCTGGACTGCACCACAAGGTCAGTCCTCCCCTGTATATATTACCTTTAAAAGGGAAGTGACACACACATGTGAGAGGACATGTCACACAGAAATAAATACCCCTGCAGCACTAGCTAACATTTAATAGATAACATAAATAATAGCTCTATATGCACTTGCCTACAGGCTTTTAATTTATAGTATGGGTCTGGGATGCTTACAGTTCACTAATAATAGGAATCCATCATGGATGCCTAATGCTTTTAGGAAATAGCTATATTTTCTTGTTAATTTTATAGAATAATAAATTTCCTTTCTGATAGCTTTCTGATGGCACACTAAATTATTAATGAAAGCCACTTTTACTGGCTAGTATTCTCTCACTGTGGAAAGAAGCAGCTGGTGACTGGTTCAGCAGTGAAAGAGTGCCTGAACAGGTGTGGGATTAAATGCGAAGTTGGTGTTCACTTAGAAAAGGGAACGGGTATAACCAGATAGGGCCCATGCTCAGTGCCACTGCCATCTTAATAGCATCATGGACCCCTAGGCAAAGTAATGCACCCTGGCCCCTACCAGGGGAGATGGTGAACTCTGGCACGTTAAGCCTGTTGTGGCAAAAAGTGGGTGTGGCTAAATAATGATAGATATTGGGCAACAAATAAGCAAAACCAGGGAATTGTCTTAAACTCAATTCACCCCTGTACACTCTGTCCCACTCTCTCTAAACACATTGCTCCCACTCATGTTTTTACACTCTCTCTGCACACACTGCTCCCACTCCTTTTTTTACACTATTAACCTCCCTATACACACTGCCCTCCTGTCATAAATGTTTCTCCCAGATCCTGACCAAATCTTAACTCTATTTACAGAAATGCAGCTTCAAACTTGCAAGGAACCTCCACCATGCTTAACCTGTTGCCTGCAGACAATCATTATTGTACCACTCTCCAGGCCTTTGGCAAACAAAGTGCCTCCTGCTACAGCCAAATATTTCAAATTTTGACTCATCAGTCCAGAGTAGAGTTGGGCGAACAGTTCAAGCCAAGCAAAAGTTCAGCCTGAACATCGCATTCGTCCGTTTGGCGAACACCCAAATTTGCGGGGAGCTTGGCAGGATATTCACTGCGTGCTGCAACTGTGCATTCTAAACCTTAATTTGGCAAAGCAGTTCCCAATCAGGGAATAGTGAGTAGCTGGTTGTTAAGGAGCGGGTTGGGAAGCTGGCTGCTGAATGAAAAAAAAAAAAAACATTGCCGGCAATAAAAAAATGGAAAAAGTATGGTATGGGGTCTTTCCAAAATCCATACCAGACCCTTATCTGAGCATGCAGCCCGGCAGACCAGGAGGAATGGAGGGGGACAAGTGAACAGCCCTCCCTCTCCTGAACCATACCAGGCCACATACCCTCAACATGGGCTTGTGCTTTGGGGCAGAGGGGCTCTGCCCTGTTAACTTGAAAATAAGCCTTCAAAATGGGAACTTTTGATTTTTCTAATTTGGGTCCCATAGACTTCAATTGGGCTTTTCTGTTCGAGTCCAAACTTTTGCAATGTTTAAGAGTTCTGGCACGAACCAAACCAGGGGGGTGTTTGGCTCATCTATAGTCCAGAACACTTGCTGTTGTTTTTTGCACCCTATGTTTTTTTAGTTGAATCACCTAGCCTTGTTTGCCAGTATGCTTTGAAGTCTTTGCCTGGGAGAGACCTTGCTGATACAGTCTTGATGCTGTGCTCAGTCTTGCTATGATGTATGACCTATGACATAAAACTGTCTTCCAAAACCAATTCTAATAGCAGAGTTAGGGTCCTTTAACACAGGTTATATCCCATCCGTTTGCGGATGAAAAATGGACATAATGCATGTCAATGGGATTGCAGATGTCAACGGATGACCATCCACTGACATCCGATTTGCGTCCTTTCCGATCAGTTCCGTTTTTTGGAACGGAAGAGAACCCTATTTTTCTTCAGTTTAAAAAATGCAATGGACGCAAAAACGGATGTCAGCACTGACATCATCAATCCCATTGACATACATTATCTCAGTTTATCATCCGCAAACGGATGGGATGACAAACTGACTTACAGATCAGACACTCCAAAGTGTCATCCGTGTCCATTTAAAAAAAAGCGGAGGTTATTACGGACCACCCCGTGTGAAAGGACCCCACACATCTGTTTGTCTTTCAGTTAATGACTGTGTTTCAACCTACATATGAAATTGATGATTATGAGCACCTGTTCCGTATAACTGGTTAATCATAAACCTGACTCTAATCTACAAAATCCCTGACTTTGTGCAAGTGTACAACGTGTGCAAATGTAATAATCGATGCTGGTTTGAAGCCAAAGGCTGGTCATGCCAAATGTTGATTTTTATTTAGATTTTTCTTCTGTTTGCTCACTTTGCATTTTTTAAATTGATAACAATTATATATATTATATATATATATATATTTGAAATCATTTTTACTTTACAGCATTTCTTCACACCTGTCTATTCAAACCAACCCACATTCTCATGATATGCTCATTTGTCAAGAAAAATATTTCCAATATCCATAGAAATTAAACGTGTATATATTAGCAGATAAAATTCTTGATTTTCCCAGATATTATTACTGACTTTTTTAACAATATGGTAAATCTTTTTTTTTTTTTGTTTATGCTTTCACTTTGGAGATTCTCTCAAACCAAATATTATTACCATTGTGTGCAATATGTGAATTTATTAGTAAATGTAAGGGTGTGATGAGCTGGGAGACTTCTATTTTACTATTAAATGCTCAGAGATGCAGTTTAAATCACATTTATAATTTCTGGTGTCAGCAATTTTCTTATCCAGATGAAACTGTAAGGGGCTAAAAAAAAATATTCAGAGAGAACTTTCAAGATCTCCATGTGGTTGAAGCATAGGATAACCTAATTACCCTCAAATGAGCAAAAGCCTAACCATTCGTATTAACAAAATAGAATACTTACACTGAATAGCATATGGTATGATGATTACTATTAAAAAAGTATTTGGTCAGGTTCACCTTACTCCAAGGAACATGATGACATCAGTAATGAAAATACAATGCACACTCAAAAATCAAAGTGTTTAGATTTAATTGAAAAAACAGATTTTTGGAAGTTTAACTAGCCAAAGCAGAATGTATAAAATTGAATTCTGAACTGTACTGAAGGTAAAAAACACAACATTTAATACAGTTAATAACAAAATGACGTAATGCATTTTTAAACATAACTAGTCTAATTACCTGGGTTTATCTTTTAGTCAGTTGATTATAAATAATATATAGACGTGTGTTGAAAATACACAAAATGATGGAAGCAAACTGGAAAAAGATGATGTTACTAATGACATAGACATTTTATTATTATAATACAGGACTTCCATTTCACCAGTTTGTTCAGCACTTTACAATACAGAAAAAAAAAAAAAACAATACAATTACAATACAGTACAGGAAAAGAGGGTTAGGAGGATCCTGTTAATGAAAGCTTACAATCTAAAAGGAAAGAGCAAGTGGCACAAATGTGAAAACTGTATGAGAGTATGTTGACAAAAAAGAAGTTTAATTGTTAGTTAGAGGAGAGTTAAGAGACACGTTTTGAGGGATCACCCCAGGGGCGGACGTACAGGGGTCGCAGGGGTCGCCATGGCGACCGGGCCCCTGCTGCAGGGGGCCTGAGAGGGCCCCCTGTATGTATAGAGATGAGGAGCGGCAAGCGCAGCTGAGACCGGAGCTCCCGATAAATCGGCACTGAAGGAGCTGGTTTCATATAGGAAACTGAAAGCAGAGAGTGTGCTGTGCTCTCTGCCTCCCCCTACAGTGCAATACCCGGTCGGCAGGAAGTTACAGGAAGGTACAGACCTCTCTCTAACGTTTTTTAAAAAGGCTTTCTGTATGTATGTATGTGTGTGTGTGTACATGTGTGTGTACTGTATGTGTGTGTGTATGTATACTGTATGTGTGTGTATGTATGTGTACTGTATGTGTGTGTATGTATGTGTATGTGTGTACTGTATGTGTGTGTGTGTATGTATGTACTGTGTGTGTATGTATGTGTGTGCATCTATATATTTATGTGTGTGCATGTATTTATGTGTATGTATGTATGTACTGTATGTGTATGTACTGTATGTGTGTACTGTATGTTGGTGTACTGTATGTGTGTGTACTGTATGTGTGTGCATCTATATATGTATGTGTGTGCATGTATTTATGTGTGTGTATGTATGTATGTATGTATGTATGTGTGTGTATGTGTGTGTACTGTGTGTGTATGTATGTACTGTATATGTGTGTACTGTGTGTGTGTGCATCTATATATGTATATGTATGTATGTATGTGCGTGTACTGTATGTGTATGTATGTATGTATGTGCGTGCATGTATGTATGTGTGTGTGTGTGTGTTTATATGTGTGTGGATATATGTACGTGTGTGCTTCAAGTTATTGCCCATTTGAGTTTATGGACTTTTAAGGACTTTTAAATGAAATGATCTTAAGCTGAAGTGTGCAGTAATTCAGTTATTATATTATAGTCGGTTTTCTCAATTTACTTTAAACACGTAAGGGCTCTTTCACACGGAGCGGAGCGCATTGCGATCCGCTCCGGTGCTTTTTTTTTTTTTTTCCACGGAGCGGATGACATTTGTGTCATCCGGTCCGTATGTCCGCATATCATCCCAATCGTTTGCGGATGATATACGGACATAATGTATGTCTATGGGCATTGCGGATGTCAGCGGATGACACCGCTGACATCTGATTTTGCTTCCTTTCCGTTTTTTGCACGGAGGAAAAATAGGGTTCTGTTCAGTTCCAAAAAACAGAACAGAACTGAAAGGAAGAAAATCGGATGTCAGTGGATGGTATTCCAATGCCATTGACATACATTATGTCCGTAAATCATCCGCCAAAAAATAGGATGAGTTGCGAACATACAGAACGCCTGTGGGAAAGGGCCCTTCAGGTGGCTAGGAGGTACCACCATTCCTGCGCTACTGAAATTTTTATATTTTGTATTGTGTGATCTAATTCATATTACAACATTTATACATGATTTCATTACCTATAATAACTTCTATATAAGTAGCAGCATTGTGTTATATGTGTCCTATACTCCTGAGTGCATAGGGTCACTCTGTAATTGTTTTCCTTTTATGGGTGAATTTGGAAGTGTTTCTTTAGTCCACCAGCACTATTACTGTTCCCATTCCCCCCTCCGCCCCACCGCCACCGCCACTGATCTCACACCCCCTCACCACCATTGCCGCCACTGATCCCACACCCCCTCACCACCATTGCCACCACTGATCCCACCCCCCCTCACCACCATTGCCGCCACGGATCCCACCCCCCCTCACAACCATTGCCGCCACGGATCCCACCCCCCACCCACAACCATTGCCGCCACTGATCCCACTCCCCCTCACCACCATTGCTGCCACTGATACCACCCCCCCTCACCACCATTGCTGCCACTGATACCACCCCCACCACCATTGCCGCCGTTGAAACCAGAAACAAAATGTTTTACTTTGTTATACATTGGAAAAAAAAAAAGTGTCAAAAATATGCTTTTTCGGGGGGTGGGGGGCCCTTCATGATTTCTTGCACCGGGGCCCTGAGAAATCTAGTTACGCCTCTGGATCACCCCATATGTTAGGAGATAGCTAGACAGATTGGGGTAGAGAGTTTTAGAGGATGGGGGAAGCTCTGATGAAGTCTAAGAGGTGAGAATTGGAGGAGGTGCCAAAATAGCTAGAGAGCAGAAGGTCCTGTAAGGAGCAGAGAGGATGATTTGGGTGATATTTTGAGTGGAGGTCAGTAATGTACTTGTGGCAGAGCCAGTGGCAGCGCAAGGTAAATTGGTGCCCAGGGCGAAAATGGCAAACTGTGCCGCACTACCCCCTCCCGTTTCTTGCAAGAGTCAGTGCCGGTTTAGTCAATAATAACCCACAGCATTGGTGTGAGTAGCAGCAATTATAAACCCCAGCATCAGTGCAAGTTTTGGCAATAATAGCCCCCCAGCATCGGTGCCAGTTTCTGTAGTAATAACCCCCAGCATTGGTGCCAGTTTACGCAAAAATAACCCCCAGCATAAATGGCAGTTTCTGTAATCATACCCAACAGCAACAGTGACAGTTTTTGCAATTATATCCCCAGCATCGGTGCCTTTTTACGCAAAAATAGCCCCCCACATAAGTAATAATGTTGATGCCAGTTATAATAATTTCCAGCATTAAACCTTCAGCATTGGTGTCAGTAGCAGGAATAATAATCCCCAGCACCAATTTTTGCAACAAAAAGTGCCAGCTTATGTGATAACCCTCAACATTGATGACAGTTTTTCAATAAAAATCCCTAGCATTGGTGTCAATAGAAGTATTAATAAACTCCAGCATAGGTGGTCAGTGGTGTTATGCTATTTAAACCCCTTCTAAAGTTGAATTCCACCTTAAACCTAACTTGCCTTAAAAATGTCCCCTCCCTTCCCAACATCTATGGTGACTACTCTGTACTCTGTATAATAATATACCTACCTATTTTCAGCCCCTTCCAGGTTCTCGTCCTGGTCAAGTCACGTGTTCCCCTGTATTAGCCTTTGCCTGTTGCAGGGGAGAGGAAAGAATGCCCACAATACTGGTAAAGTCTAGAGTAGTGACATCACCCATAGGTTTCTATGTCCCAGCCATTGTGAGTGCTTGCTCCTCTCCCCTTCGCCATAGTACAAACGCTGTTTCCAGGCGCACATGCTTGCACCAGCCAAGAACGAGCTAAACAGTTGTGGGCAAACCTGCACATCCACAAACGCACATCTGTCACCAAGGCTGGGGCCAAAAAGCTTATTTAAATGGAGCTTCAGCACTGGCTAATTGCTGTTCGGCCTACAGCATTCTGTGTACGCTCCTGCATTCCTGATTCCTGTGTTTGACCTCTGATCTTGACACGGCTTGTTTCAAACTATTCCTGTCTGCTACTTTTCTTGACCCCTGGCTTCACCCCAGATTCTGTATCTGTCTGCTGCACCTGTTGATCCTGTATCTGTTGCCGACTCTACCTGTGACCCGACTACGCTGCTGTCTGCCATATTTGCCTGATCTGTTCATCTGTTACTAACCCGGCTTGTCTGACCCTGCTTCCAGCTCTTCCAGCCTGCTACAGCTCCTTCAGTCCAGCTCAGCATCTTCTGGCACCTGCTTTCTGCTGTGCATACACAGTCTGTCATCAGACAAGCCAGTCTGCCTACTTCCAGCTATCCTGCTGGCATGTATGCCTGCTGTCTTGTCTGCCTTCTGTCAGCTACTCCTGGCTTCCTTCCCGACTACTACCTGCACAGACTACTGCAGTGGTCCTCAACTCCGGACCTCAGGGCCCACTAACAGGCCAGATTTTAAGTATTACCTTGGGGAGATGCAGACTAGAGTACTGCAATCACTGAGCAAAAAATTATATCACCTGGGATGTATTTCAGTTATCTTGCAAACCTGGCCTGTTAGTGGGCCCTGTAGGCCAGGGTTGAGGACTGGACTGATCATAGGTGCTCTTATCCAGCCTTGCTTCAGCGGCTAATGTCTCACCATCAGTGGCCCTCAAGCCAGAGCTGTACAAGAGGCCTTCATCCACACGTCAGGCTCACCAACCAGGTACGTGACACCCCTGCATACGCTCTCACATAGGGGAGATCATGTGACCGGCCTGGGGTGGGCTGAAAATAGATTAGTCAACATGGGGGTTAGGAGGGGGGAGGGGGTATTTTTTAAGCTAGTTAGGTAATCTTTCTGAACTAATGGTCAGTGGTAGTAGTGCTTTAAACATCCCTCTCCATTGGTGGGCAGTGGAAAATATTAATGACCCCCTTTGTGCTGCATTAGTGGCCACTTGCAGTATTGATTAAACCCTTCATGCTGCAGCATAAAGGGGTTAATTAACACTGCCACTGGCGTAACTAATGTATCACAGAGGAGTTAATTAACTAAAGCATTGGTGACCAGTAGCAGTACATTAACCCCCTCATGCTGCACATTACTAATAGCACTTTTAATTAATTAATTTCTTCAACCCCTCCCCCAAAGCGTTAACCTCTCCACTGGAAAGCGCTATTGACAGTGTAACACGGCATTGCACCATAAGTGTGTTTAGATGTAATGTTAGGAAAGAGGATCTGTGCTGTTCACTTGCAGACAGGTCCCCCACATCACAAGCACCACTCACTCTTCCTCTTTCTGCCAGTCTCCTGGCCTCTGATTAGCGTCATGCCAGACGGGGACTAGAAAGTATCTGTCAGGCAGGGAGATCATTCTGATGGACAGAGAAGTGATTGTATTTCCCTCTATACTACTAATGTTAAAATAAAGAACTTGAACAGAGAGGACACTAATGTAAGAGGGAAGGGTAGAGGAAGCATAAAACAAGATGAAGAAAGAAGGATTCAGACTTTGAAAAGCTGGTTTGCAAAATGTTGCTTCATTTGTAGAATGTCCAGAGTGGAGCACAGCTGTTCATTACTTTTTTTTAAATTTCTACCTTAGTTTAACTGCCATGTTAAACTTCTTAATACTGGTGTGCACATGTACTGCAGTGCATTGTAATAATAACATTCAGTCATATGATGACGCTGTACTGCACTGGTGACGTTATATAAAAAATTGCAAAGAAAAAATTTCCAAAAAGGGGTAATTTTGGGGATATTTGTACTGTTCTGGCATTTTCAGGCCTCGTGAAAGGAGAAAAGCTGTCAGTACATTAGGATTGATCAATTTTCAGATATATATACCATAGTTTGTGGACTCCAAACTTCCCTAAAGACTAAATAATATACACTGCTTTGGGTTGTTTTCACCAAGGAAATGTAGCAGAATACGTTTGGGCTTGAATTTATGAAGAAAGATTATTTATTTGCTAATTTTTTAACAGAAACAAAATAATGCGTTTTTTTTAATTTTTTTAAAATTTTTGATCTCTTTTTTTTTTTATTCTGAGGAAAAAAACAAAAAAACAGTGGTGATTAAATACCCACCAAAAAAGCTCTATTTGTGTGGAAAAAAAATATTTCATATGGGTATAGTGTTGCGTGACTGTGCAATTGTCATTCAAATTGTGACAGTGATGATGAATGCTGAAAATTGCCCTGGGCACGAATGGGGTAAAAGTATCTGGTATTGAAGGGGGTAAAAATACTGTCCTCTTGAACCTTATTCACTCCCTTGATGTATTTAAAGGTTTCAGTCATGTCTCCCTTTTTCTTTCTTTCCTCCAGAGTGTACCAATTAGGTTCCCGAAGTCTTCCCTGATATGTTTTATCCCTCAGATCTTTTGCAATTTTAATTGCCCATCTCTGGACCCATTCTATCTTATCAATATCTTTTTGTAAGTTAGGTCTCCAGAATCAGACCCAGTATTTAAAATGAGGTCTAAAGATCTATATAGGGGAATCAGGACCTCCTTCCTCCTGCCAGTGATCCCTCTAGTGATGTATCCTAGAATTCTATTTGCTTTTCCCACTGCCTGGCCACACAGTTTGCTCATTTTGCAATCATATGGTTTGATACACATTTGCACAGCTATCCCATAACCTGCAATATCAATAGCACCATATTTTTATTTTACTAGTTTTATGCTTTTAGGAAATATATTAGGTTGACAGGAGGTCTTTTACAAACTCTAGAAGCTGTAAGGGAAAAATATTAAAAAAAAGTGAAGTATTGCAAAAATGGCCACCTGAAGTTAACAGTGGAGCACAGGACCTGGCAGTGAAAGGGTAAAAAGCAGCAGCGGTTACTTTATTGTCCAATTAAGAGCTAGGGCATTCGACAAGCTGTACTGCTAAACAACAGAAGATAAAAGTTACGCCATTAACCTCATTGTACTTTTTTGACAGGGCTGTTTAGATTTGGCCAAAATTGAAAATGAATTATATATCTTTTTTTTACAGGTTGTTTTTGAGCTTTAGTGCTATAGTTTACACTATTCATTTCAATGTACAATGAGCAAGGAAGGTATGAAGAGCTGTGGTATGATACAGACATGTAGCATTTTGTGAACCAAAAAATGGTGCTATGCACCTATCACCTATCTCCTGCACTCTGAGGAAAGACCTTCTGCCCAGCCTAGGCCACACACATGCGGTTACCAGAGACTATACAATTTGCTTCTCCTGGATGCTTCAGCCTTGCAGCTCCTTCAAGACCAGGGTAGTCTGGGACCACTGCAAACAAAAAACAAACACAAGGGTGCACCGGCCTAGCACATTATCCTCCATAAAATACTTTATTAACCGGTTGACGACCGCCGCAAGTACATATACTGCGGTGCTCAGCCCCGGCCAGGCAAAGTGACGTACCAGTATGTCACTAGCCTGTCACTTCCTTGTGAGCAAATAGCGGGTGAGCGCGCGCCTGCGGAGGCGCACGCCCGCCCCGGCTCGTTTCCTGGGAAGTCCGTGCATGTGACCCTATGTCCGCCGGTTACTCGCGATCGTCCGCCGTGAAGGGAGAAAGGCAGGCGGCTGATGTAAACAAACCGCCTGTCATTCTCCCCTGTGTAGGAATGGTGATCATACGGTTCTATTATGTAGGACCGTTGATCACTGTTCCTACACCAGTAGCCATGTCCAATCACAGTAAGAAGCATGCCCCTAGGGACACACTTAACTCCTCCTTCCCCAATAAAGTTAACCCCTTCCCTGCCAGTGTCATTTTGCAGTAACAGTGCATATGTATAGCACTGATTACTGCAGTAATGTCACTGGTAACCCCAAAAGTGTCAAAAATGTCAGTCAAGGGTCCGATCTGTCTGCCGCAATGTCGCAGTACCGCAAAAAAAATTGCAGATTGCCGCCATTACGCGTTAAAAAAAAAAACACCAAAAATGACAGAAATCTTTCCCTTAGTTAGGGACAAAATTGCAAAATTGACGCTCTTTTTTTGTTTATAGCGCAAAAAGTAAAAATCGCACAGGTGATCAAATACCACCAAAAGAAAGCTCTGTTTGTGGGAAAAAAAGGACGATAAATTTGTTTAGGTACTGCTTAGCATGACCGCGCAATTGTCCATTAAAGTCACGCAGTGCCGGATCGCAAAAAAACCCCTGGGCTTAAGTGGTTAAATTAAATGATAACATACTCACAAGCGAGCTCTTGGTAAAAGCATATCTCAATGATAATTAGCCATCAGCGTCAGAAATGGAAGGTGAACCGTCTTTGATGGCTGGATTTTCTTACGTGTTTCAAGGCCAAGCCTCTTCCTCAGAGCCTCTGAGGCTCTGAGGAAGAGGCTTCGCCTCAAAATGCGTAAGCCATTTCAAGCCATCAAAGACAGTTCACCTTCTGTTTCTGATGCTGATGGCTACTTATCATTGAGATATGCTTTTACCAAGAGCTCGTTTGTGAGTATTTCATCATTTCATTTAATAAAGCTATTTATGGAGGATAATGCGCTAGGCCGGTGCGCCCTTGTGTTTGTTTTTTGTTTGCTTGTAGCATTTTACCACAGCACACTGGAAAGCATCATATGTCACTGCATATCTCAGCAGCAGCTGCACAAAGATATGAATGAAGTGTAGCTGTGTAACACTTTAAAACAAAGTTCAAAAAAGTAAACAGTGTGGTACAGTCAAACATACTGTGCACAGCAGCTTATCTGCCCCTGAACTGACAGCAGCCCGCATACTAGAATGAAGCAAATGCATGTGAAGCTGTGTGAACAAGCCTTTGCTTTGGTAGGATACAACCTCCTAGTAGCTTATTTCATGCATCCCTACATAATGTATCCAATAAATTACAACATATCCAACATCAAACTAAAATAAGTTAAGTTTAAAGTGATTGTAAAGTCTCTTTTTTTTTTTTAATTAAAAATAGCAAAGCCTTTTAGATTGTAAGCTCTAACGAGCAGGGCCCTCTGATTCCTACTGTATTAAAGTGTATTACTGTCTACCCTCAAGTTGGCACTATATAAATGTTGTATAATAATAATAATGTTATACTTAACTGCTCTGTTGCAGTGGTTTTGCACAGGCAGCCCAGATCCTTCTTTTCTTGGGTCCCTCTTTGGCTCTCCTGGCCCCTCTCTCCTGTTGGGTGGCCCACAGCAAGCAGCTTGCTATGGGGGCACCCCAGGTGAGTCACAGCTCCATGTGTCCATTCAGACATGGAGCTGCAGCCCTTCCGCACCCTATTTCTATTCTGACTTTGATTGACAGCAGCAGGAACCAATGGCCCTGTGCTGCTGTCTCAGCCAATGAGGGGAGTCCCGGGTGGCCAACACATTCCTACAACATCACTGGATCTACAGGGACCTCAGGTATGTATTAGGGTGGCTGAGGGGGGCTGCTGCACACAGAAGGCTTTTTATCTGAGGCCCTGTTCACACCTGAGCATTTTTCAGCTCATAAAACGCTCATCGCTGAAGTCTCAAAACGCCCAACAAGCAAAATCCCTTTCATTGCAATGGCCCCTGTTCACATGTGAGCATGTTGTCACCTCAAGCAAAACGCCTGAAGCTCAAAAAAGTACATGAGCTTCTTTTTGGCAGATTACAAGTGTTTTTGTTAGATGTCAATGCCTTCCTCCAAACATCTGCAAAAAATGCCTGTAAAACACCCAAAAAATGCCTGAAAACGATACACTCAGGTGTGAATGGAGCCCTAATGTATAGAATGAATTGAGATGAAAAAACCTTCTGGCTTTATAACGCCTTTAAATTTGATTAATGTTTTTAAAGTTAAATTTGCCACATTTAGGCTTATTGATTCTACCAGTTCAAATATTAAAATCATCATAAAAAATGTAAAGATGGGGAGTTTAAAAGTTATGCTGCATCTGCTTCCAACACTGCACATTCTTAAGGCTTGCAGAAGTAGGGTGTGCATTAACCCTTTTACCACCAGAGTCTTTTTTTCACACATGTTAACATGCACATTTTGTGCCTGATGATTACTTAAAGTGTTACTAAACCCACAACAGTAAAATCAGTCTGCATTTACAATAAAGCATGCTTGTTATACTCACTGTGGAACCTAAGGAGTTAATCCTTTGCATTGTGTAAAAAGTATGTTTCATCCTGTCTTCTTTGATCCTGTCCTTCTTTTACTGTCCCCACTCCATCTGCTGATAGTATAGAGTCTTGAAGGCACTCTGCACATGCTCAGTTTGGCCTGTATTGCTAGAGAGTTTTTTTTTTTTTATTCTTGGGAGGGTGCAAGTGATCGGCACAGGTCCAATCAGCACTGTCCAGACAGAGTGTCAGGGGTTATGCAGCCTCATAGGACAGTCAGAGTAGAATGAAAACTTTTCCTACAAGCTTTACCCAGACACTGATAGAAGTCACAAGGCTATAAACTGCTGATGAGAAAAAAAGTATTTAGCTGTTTATATTTAATAAAATAATTGCATTTTCATGTTATACGTACTGTGGGGGACCAGATATAGTGAATGCAGGGTCCTGGGTTTAGTAACACTTTAACGTTACTTAAGTTATACTTTATTTTATGCCAAACAACAATTGAGCTACTGTTTATCAAATCCATATTTTCAGCAAAAAAATCCATTCAAACACACTGGAGTTAATTTTCCAAAACTGGAGAATTCAAAATCTGGTGCAGCTGTGCATGGTAGCCAGTTAGCTTTTAACTTCAGCTTTTTCAATTAAAGCAGAACTCCAGGCAAAAACTTTTTTCCATGTCCTTTTTGCTGATCTCCTACCTTCACAGTATATGCCATCCATCTTCTTCATAGCTCATTAGTTGCTCTGTAATAGCCTGATGATTTTCAAATAAAACCGTTACTGCCCAGTGATTTCCTATTAGTAAGACCGGTGGCTGCTATTCCTGCTATTCCCCCACCCACTGGTATTGGCACAGCCTATTTGTAGTTCTATCCACATCAAGCAGGGATAAACTTCCGTCCCTGCTTGCTGTAGTGGGCGGACAGGACTCACAGACCTCAGGTCTCTACCACTCATTGGAGGTAGTGTCCTCCTCCTCTTCCTCCCTCCTCTGCTCTCAACCTCCCCTCCACCAGCCGTCCACCTGCCTGCCATTTGTCACTGCAGTACAGGGATCACAATAATCATGAGGATTGCCAGCCGGATCACACAGAGCGGGGATTTCCTGCTGTGACACAGCAGTTATATGAAATGCCAGCTGCTGTCAAAGTCCAGCCTCCTGGACTGCCTCCTATGATAGCCAGCACATTGGTCCAATGCTAATCGAGGAGGCGGAACTTTGCGGCCGGCGTTTTACTGTATATACCTGCTGTATCACAGTGGAAGATCCCCGCTCTGTGTGGTCTGGCCACCAATACCCCAGGATTTCTCCTTGTGATCCCTGCTGCATTTATGGGCCCTGATATGCTGCACTGATGGGCAATGGTATGCTGCACTGATGGACACTTATGAAGCTGCACTGATGGGCACCGATGAAGCTGCAATGAAAGGCACTAATAAGCTGCACTGATCAACACTGATGAGGTGGCACTGATGGGGCACTGATATGCTGCACTGATGGGCACTTATATTCTGCACTTATGTTCATTGATGAGGCTGCACTTTTAGGCACTGATAAGCTTCACTGATGGGCACTGATAAGACAGCATTGATATGGTGCACTGATGGGCACTGATATGCTGCACGGATGGACACTGATGAAGCTGTACTAATAGGCACTATTGAGGCTGCACTTATGCGCAATTATAATCTGCACTGATAAGGTAGCACTGATATGCTGTACTGACGGACACCGACATGCTCTGATATGCTGCACTGATGGGGCTACACTGATGGCACCGATAGGCTGCACTGATGAGGCTGCACTGATAAGTAGTGGACACGGTCCACTGCTTTGCTTACACTGTCCACTGCTCTACTGACACTGTCCACTGCTCTACTGACACTGTCCACTGCCAAATATCTGTAGGAGGGGTTTCCACCATCCCTGCAAGTTTCATTTTTATGTCTTATTTTCAGTGTGATGTGTATTACAGTGTATATGTGACATTACATACCACAGAGACCGGTATTGTGGTAATATTGAAGTTTATAAAGATTTTCATACATTAGAGGGTTTCACCATTGTTGTGTTATTGTATAGTAAGTTAGCGCTGCACTTTTTTTTGTTTCTTATGCTGATATAAAGCAGCATGTCCTGGATCTTTCTGTGGTGCAGCTAGGGATGTGCTCACATACACCTTACAAGCAATGAATGCTTTTATTAAGATCTCAAAGCTGCAGGAGGAGGAACATTTCTAATACTGAATTGCAGCAGAATATAGCGGGTAAATTATATAATTATGGGCATGTGTCTATGGTTCAGTATTTATTAAAGCATGTAAGAGCAATATGTATACCTCCTGTTGTTGCTGGAGGGGGAGAGATGGCATGCAAAGGTAACAGCCACAGCCAGTAACAGAAAGCCTAGAGGAGGGAGAATTCAATATTTAATTATTGTAGACTACATAGAATGCCTGCTTTACATTTCTAAGATTGTTATCTGTATGTGTGCTCACGAGAATGAGCAGGTGTGATTTATTTTGAAACGGGAGTTTATATTTTAACATGTACAGGCCTAGTGTACCCACCCACATTCACTGCAATTCACAAAGGTTCATGGGAAATGGCAGAGCAAGGGCTGTAATCTGTTGCATTGTTTCTTTTGTATATATTATAATCTTTTGCATTAGAGAGATGACTTACTGAAAACTCAGTTAGACTTTTGTTCTGTTTTTTAGAATCATACTAACGTAGGTGGATGCAGCATCGATCCAATGCTGCATCTGTCCTTTGGCACCTCTAACACTGAGAACCGAGCGATCCAACACCGCTGATCGCTCAGTTCACAGAGCTTTCTGCTCTGCCCCCCCCCCCCCCGAGCTCACTGGAGCCCTGAGCTGTGCAGGGGGCAGGAGCAGCCAGCTCAGGCTCTAAGAGGCTGAGCCGGGTGCCGGTCCAGGCATGTGGACGGATCCCGACTCCATTGTTGCGATCTTGCCCGAGCCTGGACTGGCTCTGTAAAGTCAGCCGACAGCGCTCTTTAGAACGAACTGCACTCCTGTGATTCCTAGGAGAAGTGAAGCCAAATGAGCTTTGTCTGTACTTCTCCTTTATATAATTAAATGTAGAATTAGAAAAAAATGTAAAATGTTATGTTATGGCCCCTTTTCACACTTGTGTGACCTAAAAGTCGTGCGATTTTTACCGCAATTTTGGCACAATTTTGTGCCACAATTTTGTGCCACGATTTTGCCATGATTTTGACTGGACTTGAAGCAATGCCTGGATAATCTTGAGAGCTATAGACCACAAACGCATCAAAGTCAGACCAAAGTAGTACATGGACTACTTTGAAGTCCTTGCGACTTGAATTCACACAGATATGAACGGTACTCATTCGAAATCATGGAGTACAACTTGTCATGCAACTTTGCAGCCCCAAGTCACAGCGCAAGTCACACAAGTGTGAAAGGGGCCTAAAGGAGATGTCCAAAAGCCAACTTCAATTTACCATTAGCTGCATGGGGGCAGGGAATTACATTTTCCTGTCATATTAAAACTGTAGAGCAATTTTAAATATACCCAGGCTTTATTACCTAAATAACTGAAGTACAGTGCCTTGCGAAAGTATTCGGCCCCCTTGAACTTTGCGACCTTTTGCCACATTTCAGGCTTCATACATACAGATATAAAACTGTAATTTTTTGTGAAGAATCAACAACAAGTGGGACACAATCATGAAGTGGAACGAAATTTATTGGATATTTCAAACTTTGTTAACAAATAAAAAACTGAAAAATTGGGCGTGCAAAATTATTCAGCCCCTTCACTTTCAGTGCAGCAAACTCTCTCCAGAAGTTCAGTGAGGATCTCTGAATGATCCAATGTTGACCTAAATGACTAATGATGATAAATAGAATCCACCTGTGTGTAATCAAGTCTCCATATAAATGCACCTGCACTGTGATAGTCTCAGAGGTCCGTTTAAAGCGCAGAGAGCATCATGAAGAATAAGGAACACACCAGGCAGGTCCGAGATACTGTTGTGGAGAAGTTTAAAGCTGGATTTGGATACAAAAAGATTTCCCAAGCTCTAATCATCCCAAGGAGCACTGTGCAAGCGATAATATTGAAATGGAAGGAGTATCAGACCACTGCAAATCTACGAAGACCTGGCCGTCCCTCTAAACTTTCAGCTCATACAAGGAGAAGACTGATCAGAGATTCAGCCAAAAGGCCCATGATCACTCTGGATGAACTGCAGAGATCTACAGCTGAGGTGGGAGACTCTGTCCATAGGACAACAATCAGTCGTATACTGCACAAATCTGGCCTTTATGGAAGAGTGGCAAGAAGAAAGCCATTTCTTAAAGATATCCATAAAAAGTGTTGTTTAAAGTTTGCCACAAGCCACCTGGGAGACACACCAAACATGTGGAAGAAGGTGCTCTGGTCAGATGAAACCAAAATCAAACTTTTTGGCAACAATGCAAAACGTTATGTTTGGCATAAAAGCAACACAGCTCATCACCCTGAACACACCATCCCCACTGTCAAACATGGTGGTGGCAGCATCATAGTTTGGGCCTGCTTTTCTTCAGCAGGGACAGGGAAGAAGGCTAAAATTGATGGGAAGATGGATGGAGCCAAATACAGGACCATTCTGGAAGAAAACCTGATGGAGTCTGCAAAAGACCTGAGACTGGGACGGAGAATTGTCTTCCAACAAGACAATGATCCAAAACATAAAGAAAAATCTACAATGGAATGGTTCACAAATAAACATATCCAGGTGTTAGAATGGCCAAGTCAAAGTCCAGACCTGAATCCAATCGAGAATCTGTGGAAAGAACTTAAAACTGCTGTTCACAAACGCTCTCCATCCAACCTCACTGAGCTTGAGCTGTTTTGCAAGGAGGAATGGGCAAACATTTCAGTCTCTCGATGTGCAAAACTGATAGAGACATACCCCAAGCGACTAACAGCTGTAATCGCAGCAAAAGGTGGCGCTACAAAGTATTAACTTAAGGGGGCTGAATAATTTTGCACGCCCGATTTTTCAGTTTTTTATTTGTTAAAAAAGTTTGAAATATCCAATAAATTTCGTTCCACTTCATGACTGTATCCGACTTGTTGTTGATTCTTCACTAAAAATTACAGTATTATATCTTTATGTTTGAAGCCTGAAATGTGGCAAAAGGTTGCAAAGTTCAAGGGGGCCGAATACTTCGCAAGGCACTGTAAATAAGATTTCATCTGACAGGTAATTCTATTTTAGCTGGACAGTAATGTACAGATCTTTTAGTTTTGTGTTTTCTTTATCTATTGCTTAGCCATAAATCGAGCATAAAAGAACAACAAAAAAACTTAAAAAAATTGAAGGGATGATTTAGTCTGCTTTGCAACTTCACAATAATACAAAAAGAAAACAACTGCTGCCCCGTTCCCACAGGACATGTAGAAAGTAATGAAAAGGCTTTCTGCAACAGAACACAATATATTTACAAAGGAAGATAATTTAACATGATAAGTGGTAATAAATGTTATAAAATATGATCAGCGGCATTTAATAAATACCGACATTTATTTAATGGATGTTGTGTTCAATAAATTATATGAGGACATGAAAATCTAATTAAAATTATTTCAAGTCTATCGAGTAGAAAGTTGACCAACACAATTCAAGCGCAAATGATTAATGCTTATAATTCCTAGGCTAAGTCAGAATGCTCACAAACCAGCCTATGTACAGTTCATGTGATCCAATGTAACCTCCTTATATGTGCAGAAATATGTGTATTTAAAATCATTGTAGACCTTCACCACCAGGTTTAGACTTTTTTCATTTATTTTAAGATACATATTTGTAAAATGTTATATAAACTGGTACTGATTGAATGCATTAATTTTCTAATAAATTTTCATTTATTTAAATATAAAAAAAAAATTGTAAAAAAATTACACACATGCTAGATGTTATATTTAAAGCCATATTAAACCTTAAAGAAAATATTTATTATATTTCAGATTACAAATTCTTAGATGTGATGGCTACATTTTTTTTTTGTTTTTTTTTTAGGCTTTCTTTCTCATATTTTTATCTGGCGATCTGGCCAGTACGTCTGTTGTTTTTCCAAAGAGCAAGCTCTCTTCCAAATGTATAATTTTACAGGGATGAGACAAACCATTTACCACTAGCAGGAGTGCTTACAATGATCAGCTTTTATTTATTCATGTAAAACCTTTACCCCAAAAGAAAAAAAAAACTGTTTGCTGTAACTGATTATAAAGTGTGAGCTAGAGTTTGGCTTCAATGTGTTAGTGTATTTAAATTTGCTATTACATTTAACACTACCCTGTCTCCAGACTAACAATGCTGCTGTCCAAATGTGCCCCCGCAGCCACCACATTTAATGATTGGTATGATTGGTAAGCAGCAATATATTATATTTTTGGTTTTGTTTTATATAAGCTGGTAATAATTATATTTTGATGCATTTATTTTTACGTTTTTTCCTACACCTTGTAAAAAAAATATTCAAATGCATACAGTAGATTAACCACTTTAAGACCGGAAGGATTTGCCCCCTTAATGACCAGGTCACTTTTTTTAACTTGGCACTGCATGACTTTAACTGACAATTGCGTGGTCGTGCGACGCTGTACCCAAACAAAATTTACGTCCTTTTTTTTCCCACAAATTGAGCTTTCTTTTGGTGGTATTTGATCACCTGTGCAATTTTTATTTTTTGTGCTATACACAAAAAAAGAGCGACAATTCTGAAAAAAATCTATATTTTTCACCTTCTGTTTTTTAACATTCCCAAAAAAAATTAAAAAATCTAAATTTTTTAACATTTCAGGCCAATTTGTTTTCTGCTACATATTTTGGTAAAAAAAAAAAAAAAATTGCAATAAGCGTATTTTGATTGGCTTGCGCAAAAGTTATTGCGTCTACTAACTACGGGAAAGATTTATGTCATTTTTATTGTTTTTTTTTTTTTTACTAGTAATGGCGGCGATCTGTGATTTTTTGCGACATTGCGGTGGACAGATCGGACCCCTGACTTACATTTTTGACACTTTTGGGGGGGACCAGTGGCATTACTACAGTAATCAGTTCTAAACATATGCGTTTGTGTCACATTGTGGGTGATCAAAGGGTTAACTGTGAGCCTAGGGGAGAGGAAGTAACATCAATCAAGTGGAGAACCGATCACACATGTTCAGCTTCTGAAACTCTGATACCACTCAGGACTTTGAATGCAAGTATTTGTAACGCTCCTGCGTTTTATGTATAATGTAGATTTACAGCTGCAGAAATATTCCACTTCAGTAGTCATGTAGAGAAACGCTGAGACACCAATCCCAACTCCCAAGACTCATCATGTGTGGATAGTCTCAATTCAGCAAGTAGATACACACACTCAATAAGATGTTCCTAGAGTGACTTATATGTATAGTAATATAGTGATGATAGGCTGAAGAGACAGGTTGGGTAGAGATGGTAGATGACAGACACTTGAAAGGAATGTTCTTGAAAGTAAGATAGTAGCAGATGGGATGCAGATAGGTTTAGCAATCATGTATGGTAGCAGATGATAGAGTAGCAGGTGAACATACAGGATAGACCAAGCCAGTGCAAGAGCAGATGGTATTAGGCTCAAGAGCTAGCAATCTTAGTTAATGCAGATGTAGTAATAGTCCTTAGTATGCAGAGCTAGATAGTGTAAGCTTTAGTATGAAGGTTATAGAGGTTTCCCCTGTGGGGTACTTATCACTAGTAGCAATGTAGTAGAGGAGAGGTTCGTCAAGAGTGGATGATCCGGTAGCGGGATACAGGGATCAGCAGCGTGGTTCCGATAGCGAGGTATGCTTGCAAGCATGAGAGCTTCAAGGCAGATTATGCGGTGTTGAACGAACATGTGAGTGAGACCGCCGGAGGTTGAAATAGCCGCTCCAGCGGCGCTCAGTGATGACAGCATCGGTCTTAAAGGTGTATGCGCACCTTACCAAAAGAGAATGGTGGGGCGCATACACTTAGGAAAAGTGGAATTAGGGTACCAAAGGTACCAGAACATTACAGTATTTCATTTCTAATTCTTTATCGTATTTTTTCTAAATTGCTGAATTGTGTCTCTATTTCTTTCTAACACATTTTTCTGTAAATACTTTTATTTTGCACCAATTTTAACCTTTTTATTAAACCTTATTTTGAAAAGTGTTAATCTTGTCACTAAGCTCTTAATGCAAAGCTACCAAAGAACCTGTCTCTTGAAGAGCACTACTGTCTAGAATAAACCCTCTTAAAATTCCTGTCTGCGGTGACAGTGCGTGTTACAGATGATTATTCTAAAGTCATAATTGGTATTTATAAAATTACGAGCATCCTCTCGGGCTCATCATAACGTAGAGGTGGTGGCAGAGAAAGGGTTAATTGCTTAATTAGCCCGGTGACAATCGCTCTTAGCCTGATGGCATCTAGATTGTGGTCCCGCAAGCTGGACAATCTGTGTGCCGGGTGCAGCTGAGAGTGGCATTGTTACACAAGTGACGGCAGGGTGTGAGATTGCCTGGTCTTTGGTCACGAGTTGGATGAGAAGGCCAGGGGTCTGATACCCGCCACCGTCACAGGTGTCAGGCGGCATCGGCTTCCCCACTGATGAGTGGGGGCGGGAGCGCACCGCCGGCAGCGTGTGCTCACCCCCTAGCCTTCTGTTCGCGACCGGCATACAGTTACGGCAGTTCGCGCAGGAGCAGCTGCCTGCCGCAGTAAATCTGCTGTGGGCAGTCGTAAAGAGGTTAAACAAAATAGCTTTGATGGATGAAAATACTTGGTCTTATAGTCTACACCAGCCTTTTTCAAGCAGGGTGTCCAGGCATCCTGGGGTTCCTTGAGGTTTCTGCAGGGGTGCCTTGGCAAAATGGCTAAAAATTGCCCAAAAATGTATACAAGCCAGCAGGTGGATCAAGCCTACCTTTTAGTTACACAAAGCCACAGATTGTATTGTGCACCATTTCAACCTTCCAGCCATCGTTGTCCTAACAACCAATGACGTCATCAGTGTTGATAAGAAGGGTGTTGTTTGCCTGCACAGCCTCCTTGTTTGACCCTCCCCTGTCCCTCTTCATCAACACTGGGGTCACATTAGCTGAGTAAAGTAGAGAAACTGAAGGAGAGGAGAAACACTGGAATTCTAGTCGGTACCAGTGGACAAAAGTGTATTTGCTTTAAAGAATAAATCACTTCTAATGTTGGATGTCCTATGTGTGTCAATGCTTATAAAACTGTTAAAATAGTTTTTTACATTTTAGAATGGGGTGCCTTGAGACTGCCCATAATTTTAAAGGGTGCCTTGAGATTGTCTATAGTTTTAAAGGGTGTCGAGACTGTTCATAATTTTAACCACTTAAGGACCAGAAGGTTTTACCCCCTTAATGACCATTTTTTGCGATATGGCACTGCGTTACTTTAACTGACAGTTGATGTCCTTTTTTTTCTACAAATAGAGCTTTCTTTTCATGGTATTTCATCACCTTTGCGGTTTTTTTTTTTTTGCTCTATAAACAAAAAAGAGTGACAATTCTGAAAAAAAAAACTTTTTTACTTTCTGCTATAAAACATTCCAAAAAAAAATCTATTTTTTTTCATCAATTTAGGCCAATATGTACTCTGCCACATATTTTTGGTAAAAAATAAACAAAAAAAACCCAATAAGTGTATATTGATTGTTTTTTGAAAAAGTTATTGCGTCTACAAGCTAAGGGATAAATTTATGTCATTTTTATGTATTTATTTATTTTACTAGTAATGGCGACAATCAGCGATTTTTAGCAGGACTGTAACATTGCGGCGGACAGATCAGACACCTAGCAGACATTTTTGACACTTTTGGGGGGACCAGTGACAATACCACAGTAATCAGTGCTAAAAATATGCACTGCTACTGTACTAATGACACTGGCAGGGAAGCGGTTAACACCACGGGCGATCAATGGATTGAATGTGCTCCTAGGGAGTGCTTTCTAACTGCGTGGGGGTTGTACTCACTGGATGAACACAGGTTCTAAATAGGAGGAACACAGGATCCCTGTATTCATCACTGACTGAACAGTGGTCTGCCTTGTTTACATCGGCAGACCACCATTCTGTGACCATGGGGAGCGATCGCGTCCGCCGCACCTGCTGATTGGCAATCCCTATAACCAACCAGCGCATGTGTGTGCCTCCCAGGGCACATGTGTGGCCCCACTATCTGTTACACAAAGTGACGTACAGGTACATCGTTTCGTGTAACAGAGCCCACCTGCCACCGTAAAACTACGGCGGCTGGCCGGCAAGTGGTCAAAAGGTGCCTTGAGACTGTCCATAGTTTTAAATGGGGCCTTGAGACTCTTAATAGTGTTAGAGGGTGCCTTGAGATTGTCAATAATTTTAAGGCATGCCTTGATATTGTCCATAATTTGAAAGGGTGCCTTGAGACTGTCCATGATTTAAAGGATGCCTTGAGATTGTCCATGATTTTAAAGGGTCCCTTGAGATTGTCCATAATTTTAAGGCATGCCTTGATATTGTCCATAATTGTAAAGGGTGCTTTGAGACTGTCCATGATTTTAAAGGGTGCCTTGAGATTGTCCATGATTTTAAAGGGGGCCTTGAGACTGTCCATGATTACCACTTAAGCCCCAGCCCTATTTCGGACACTTTTTATTTTCAAGTTAAAACCAGTATTTTTTCCTAGAAAACTACTTAGAACCCCCTAAACATTATATATATATATATATATATATATATATATATATATATATATATATATAAATATATATTTTTTAGCAAAGACTCTAGAGAATAAAATGTCGGTCATTGCAATATTTTTTGTCACGCGGTATTTGCGCAGCGGTCTTTAAAACGCCATTTTTTTGGAAAATTTTTTAAAAATCACATTTCACTGCATTTAAAAAATACTAAACAGTAAAGTTAGCCCATTTTTTTTGTATATTGTGAAAGATGATGTCACGCCGAGTAAAAAGATACCCAACATGTTACGGTTTTAAATTGTGCCCCTCCCCCCCCCCCCCCCCGTGGCATGGCGACAAACTACAGTCAATAGAGATCTCAATAGGCGACGCTTTAAATTTAAAAGCCGACCGTTGGCACTAAACCACGGTACCGGGATGGTGTCTTTAGCTAGAGGCATCATTCCGGTATACTACGGTAAGTGGTTAAAGGGTGTCTTGAGATTGTCCATGATTTTAAAGGGTGCCTTGGGGCTGTCCATGATTTTAAAGGGTGTCTTGAGGCTGCCCATGATTTTAAATGGTGCGTTAACCGAAAATAGTTTGAGAAACACTGGTGTAGACTTTCACTACAGTGGACAGTAATTTCATGTAACATTACAAGTCCTTCATGTCTTTTGCCACTGCTGAGATGGGTTATATTTTTTAAATCTCCTAATTATTTGGCAATCTAAGACCCTTTCCTTCTTAAGCTGTAGTGTATGGAATATGGTGGAGTGGGATGGAAAACATTTTCAGAATATGACAAGGTAAAATTACATCTTATTTACTGGCAGAATTTCACTGTAGTTTATGAATATGAAGACCCTGCAAGTACCTGCTGATCTTCTAAAAAACTCACAGCTTAAGAAGGTCACCATATACGGTAAGGTCCCTTGTCTGGTATGCAGAGTCTTCTTCAGCCACACATGGGCTCTGCATTCTCTTTTTGTTTTCATTCTTTTTTGCCATTATTTTTTCAGTAAAGGGTCCTTAGTTTTTCATAGGTTTTGATAAACAGTTATTGATTGTTATTGTATTTGTATCTTGGTCTAAACTCACAAACCCCATTCCTCATATCCTATACGTGGCTGTGGTTTATCAATTGTTGTTTTAAAATAGGTATCTATCAGTAGGAGTTTAATATATTTCCACAAACACTAACAAAGGATTTTTGTAATTCTTTATTTAAGAGGATTTATTTATTATCATTTTTTTTACATTTATTGAGGATTTATATTGCAGTTTTCTGGTAAGCCATTACAATTTTGATGAAAAAATTATTCCATAAGAAATATTATTTGTAAAGCAATATACGCATTCCGTATATAATAATATATACTATGCAAAGCTGTGGGTATACAGTGCTGTTCTAAAAATGCACTCTGCTTCTAAAGCGCCTGCAAAGGTATATACTGTATATATATATTTTTTTAAATTAAAATAACAAACATGTTATACTTACCAGTCCTGGTATTTCTTGTGACAGTGCAACTGGATAAGTATTTGGACTTTTTAATTTAGTTTTTTTTTTTATCTAATTGTGAAATTATTATCTAGAGGGAAATGAGGTTGGAAAGTTATTGGGGATAGATAGATGGGGGATTAGCCCAGAGATCAGTTTTATTTTTTTTTTTTTTTTCCAATACTGCCTCATAGGGCAAAACAGTCCACAGATGAATGACTCATAATGTGAAGAAATGCTTTCTAAGCAGATGATCAGTTTTTCTTTGTTTCATTCCCAATTGATGCTGATCTAATCCTGAGTCCTTGTCTTATGAAGAGCTACTTAGAAACGGAAATATAGAAGCAACACTAAATAGCAGCTAACATGGCCTAAGACACACAGATAAAAATGGTTAAATGGTTTGACGCTAATGGCAAATAGTTCACTTTGCAAGGCAAGTTACATACTTTGCCAGAACAAAGTGAATGAGGTGAAGGTCTGCTGATTTCCATCATCAAATCATGTGCAAAAAAAAAAATGCTGATTTTTTTTTTATTTCCTTGCATGTAATTGGGTATTTGCAAAGTAAAATTTCATAACATTCACTAAGTTCTGGGGATAAGTTTGTCGTGAAGTGCAACTTCCCCTGCCTTTTTGCCTTTAGTAAACCAGCCCTTAAAATGTAATACAATTTACAGGCTGCCTGTCTGTCCCCTGTGGTTTTATACACATAAATGCATTCTATTACATTTTAAAATTTCAACTTCCAAGCTCTCTCAGTGTAAACAGCTCACTGGACCTTTGAATCATGGTCAATCAGTTGACTAGATTACTTTGCTTTTTTTTTTTTTTTTTTTTTTTTTATAGATCTGATGTGTGCATGAGTGTAAATTTGCAATTGCCTTTGTTTTTGCATTTTTTTTTTATACTGTAGTTTTGTTAAAAATTTTAAACTTAAAAATAGGCATAATGCTTTTTGTATGTTCTAGGCACATTTTGAGCATTTCTTCTATATGAAAGCATACACTCAAAAATGTATTTTAAATTTACGCGTAGGTATATGGATGCTTAAAAAAAAAAAAAGGCAGTCAGCACTGGAACTATAACTAAAAAACAAGTAAACAAGTACTGCACTTAAAGCATATCCTCAAGTGGAGCTGTTCATCTACATCTTCCTGGAAGCAAACAGAAATCTGTTTTCTATTCACAAATAAATAATATGCATAGAGCATAGCTGGGTTACATCATACATCAGGATAAACAGAAATATAGAATTATAAGAGATATATCTTAACATACAAGTTGTAATCAATGAATACAAATAGTGTCTTTAAAACAAAGGCAATACATTCAATAAAATATACAGGATTGCATGCACAACTCAGTGGACTAAATTAATTTAAAGTTGTAAACTCCTTTAAGTGAATTTTTATGGGATTAGGCAGATTTCAGAATAAGTTTTTGTTTTGTTAGCTTGTCGGAGCCAAAAGGATCTTAGATATTGCCAGCTTTTCAGCAAACACTTGGCTGAATCTGCTCAGGCATCCCAGATGCATTCTAAGTGGATAGAGCTAATGCTATATTAAATGGAGCAATTTCTTCATGCCAGTGATAATTCTTTGTCTAATTAGTTAACATATAGTAAACAACATATTTTTGGTTATTATTGGTAGTCCTGTTTACAACAATTACATTTGTGCTGATTGCCGTTTTAAAGTTGAATTTAAGTCAGATATAAAAAAAAAAAATATGCAGTTATTCAATGTACAGTATTTTTAAATGTTACTCATGTAAGTCCCCACATTTGTGCTTACATCAGGACCAGTGTGTACTCTGATGCTCATTTAGTTTTAAAGGTAATGACTATCTGACTTTTATCTTAGCAATTTCAGCTTCACAACCCAGTGAATACATGTTCATAAAACATTTATCCAGTGGCATTTCAAACTTTGGACTCCCATTCTGCATGCATGTTTCCAGTCAAAATGTAACAAAACCCCCCCAAAAAGATTAAAAGCTTTAGAAGTTGCACCACCGTAGGTTCAATGGTAGCCTCTAGATTTCTGTCTCCACAGGTTTCCCATAACAATATCTCTGACTTTGAATGAAGACCATAGTTTTTGCATAAATATATGGTATGGTGTTGGTGTGTGGCACTACCACTTTAGAGGGAATGTGTAAAATTGCTGATCATAAGCAGTAAGTACTGGGATGTCTCAACGTATGCAATTTGGTCACTCAATATGCCAAAATAGTCATATGTAATGTGATCCCTCAATACATACAACATTCATAAATTGAATGGGAATAAGGGAAACATGGGGAGGGGAGGGGAATTCGGGAAAAGGAAAATATAAAGGAAAATGGGACTTTAAATGAGACTCCTGCTATAGAGTCTCCATCCCTGTTATATTGTTAAAATATATGGAACACATAGTGTTCACAAAATAAAAGGGTGGGACTTTGCATGAGGTGTGGCCAGTACGCACACAATGATTGCTTGATAATATATACACTTTCGCTGGTAAGCATAAAAAAGGCATATGATCAACATCGTGTGTTTATTGGCAGATAACATAGCAGTTAAACATAGGTAAAATACATACAATCGGTTAAGGGGGATATAGACAGTATACAATGAGATATTCAAATAAAATCATATGGATTGTAGAAACAACAACAAAAAATAATGGTAAACCAGCAGATATATGGTAATTGTATTGATTGGATGCATGCTGAAATGGGTATTGAATATACGTGGCCTATAAAGCTCGACGCGTTTCGTGAAAGAATGTTTTCACTCATCAGGAGCAGGCAGATCTAAAAAGTAGTAAGATAAAAATGATATGGCATCCAATAAAAGGATAAATTGAGGAATGAGTAGGGAGAAATGACTTACAATAGGATAATGATGAACAGTGAGGCTGCTGGTCACCCATAAGTTCATCTGGAAGGGAACTGAGGGAGCCTATAGTACTCCGCACAGAGCCAAAGGCACGGAGTCCATAAATATAGCATGGGTTGTCATAATGGGTCATAGGCTGAGATGATAAGATATGGCTCTACAAAGAGACATCAAATGGTAATAAGTATAAAAATAAATATAAATATAAGGTAATAGTATTATATATGAAAATATAAGGTAGACCCAGGACAACCAGTGTAGGAAGTGAGTTGTGATTATACAGCTGGACCCAGTGCACCGAATAGGTGGGGTTATGGATAGTGAAGAACCTTGCAGTCAGGTTGCATATAAGACATGATGTCCAAAGCTTGAAATAGGGTGTAAAAGTGAACAAAACCGAGGGGGTGAATCACCATCAATTGGTGATAGAGAAAAGAGAAAGAAATAGGGAACCAAAAAGCCTAGATGACCACCATGGTGAGAAAGAGAAAGAAAGCAACTTGAAATGGATGAATATTGTGAATTGAAAAGGTAGAGTGATGTGAAATAAGTGCACAGTTATGGACCTGTTCAGTGGCGGAGGCAGAGGTAGCTCCCAGCGTCACGGGCGGTTCAGAAACTCGAGACACCCCCGAGCCGACTGCGGCTGCTAGGGATGGCGTCCCGCATATGAACGCTGGTGGAAAGTCACGTGCAGAGACACCGACGCCCGGAATTGACGTCATGCTCTGCACGGATGGTCGTGGCGCCGATGCGCCGCGGCCGCAACCGCGCCCCCTCCCCGCCAATAGAGCGGGGTGGGGGAGAGGGGGACGGAAACGGGCGGAGCGCATGGCAGTTCCCAAAGGACGACATGGGAATGACCCACCAAACCCCAGTGACTATCGTAGTAAGAAAAGTAACTGTATAAATGGATAGCTGAATGGGAGAAACCCCCATGCACATGAACTGAATAGAAAAGGGGGAAAAATATATAATAGGATAAATAAAAAATAAAATATAAACCAAATATAGAAGAATAAAGTATATAAAATATAATAGACTGGTGGCACACCTCCATCCCTGGATCTATATATTGAATTATTTTTTGTTGTTGTTTCTACAATCCGTAAGATTTTATTTGAATATCTCATTGTATACTGTCTATATCCCCCTTAACCGATTGTATGTATTTTACCTATGTTTAACTGCTATGTTATCTGCCAATAAACACACGATGTTGATCATATGCCTTTTTTATGCTTACCAGCGAAAGTGTATATATTATCAAGCAATCATTGTGTGCGTACTGGCCACACCTCATGCAAAGTCCCACCCTTTTATTTTGTGAACACTATGTGTTCCATATATTTTAACAATATAACAGGGATGGAGACTCTATAGCAGGAGTCTCATTTAAAGTCCCATTTTCCTTTATATTTTCCTTTTCCCGAATTCCCCTCCCCTCCCCATGTTTCCCTTATTCCCATTCAATATATAGATCCAGGGATAGAGGTGTGCCACCAGTCTATTATATTTTATATACTTTATTCTTCTATATTTGGTTTATATTTTATTTTTTATTTATCCAATTATATATTTTTCCCCCTTTTCTATTCAGTTCATGTGCATGGGGGTTTCTCCCATTCAGCTATCCATTTATACAGTTACTTTTCTTACTACGATAGTCACTGGGGTTTGGTGGGTCATTCCCATGTCGTCCTTTGGGAACTGCGATGCGCTCCGCCCGTTTCCGTCCCCCTCTCCCCCACCCCGCTCCATTGGCGGGGAGGGGGGCAGGGGGCGCAGTTGTGGCCGCGGCGCATCGGCGCTACGACCATCCGTGCAGAGCATGACGTCAATTCCGGGCGTCGGTGTCTCTGCACGTGACTTTCCACCAGCTTTCATATGCGGGACGCCATCCCTAGCAGCCGCAGTCGGCTCGGGGGTGTCTCGAGTTTCTGAACCGCCCGTGACGCTGGGAGCTACCTCTGCCTCCGCCACTGAACAGGTCCATAACTGTGCACTTATTTCACATCACTCTACCTTTTCAATTCACAATATTCATCCATTTCAAGTTGCTTTCTTTCTCTTTCTCACCATGGTGGTCATCTAGGCTTTTTGGTTCCCTATTTCTTTCTCTTTTCTCTATCACCAATTGATGGTGATTCACCCCCTCGGTTTTGTTCACTTTTACACCCTATTTCAAGCTTTGGACATCATGTCTTATATGCAACCTGACTGCAAGGTTCTTCACTATCCATCACCCCACCTATTCGGTGCACTGGGTCCAGCTGTATAATCACAACTCACTTCCTACACTGGTTGTCCTGGGTCTACCTTATATTTTCATATATAATACTATTACCTTATATTTATATTTATTTTTATACTTATTACCATTTGATGTCTCTTTGTAGAGCCATATCTTATCATCTCAGCCTATGACCCATTATGACAACCCATGCTATATTTATGGACTCCGTGCCTTTGGCTCTGTGCGGAGTACTATAGGCTCCCTCAGTTCCCTTCCAGACGAACTTATGGGTGACCAGCAGCCTCACTGTTCATCATTATCCTATTGTAAGTCATTTCTCCCTACTCATTCCTCAATTTATCCTTTTATTGGATGCCATATCATTTTTGTCTTACTACTTTTTAGATCTGCCTGCTCCTGATGAGTGAAAACATTCTTTCACGAAACGCGTCGAGCTTTATAGGCCACGTATATTCAATACCCATTTCAGCATGCATCCAATCAATACAATTACCATATATCTGCTGGTTTACCATTATTTTTTGCTGTTGTTTCTACAATCCGTATAATTTTATTTGAATATCTCATTGTATACTGTCTATATCCCCCTTAACCGATTGTATGTATTTTACCTATGTTTAACTGCTATGTTATCTGCCAATAAACACACGATGTTGATCATATGCCTTTTTTATGCTTACCAGCGAAAGTGTATATATTATCAAGCAATCATTGTGTGCGTACTGGCCACACCTCATGCAAAGTCCCACCCTTTTATTTTGTGAACACTATGTGTTCCATATATTTTAACAACATTCATAAATTAATATCATATGAAAAAAAAGTGCACTGTGTTTAAGTGGTATAACCCTATAAAAACCACATTAAATACTATCTTGTGGGTATTTCATATATTGCATAAAGTGCACTGTGCTCAGTTGAAGAAAAGTGCCAGCATGCTGGATATTAACATATACTACTATAGAAAACAATATCAATGTGCAACGTGTTCCAATTGCAAATAAAAAAGTGCCAGCTTAATCTGGACGTCGTAAGTGACGAAAAGCGTAGGGAAGAGTTACAGCATCACACGTCACTTCTGGTAAAGAGTATCCAGCCATGGAACGCGGAAGTGTTATGGCGAGCTGGTGATCCCGCTGACAGTACTGACAGTAATCTATTTATCTGTAAGTTTTCTGCATTTTTTTCCCTTATTTGGAGTACTATGCAATTGGGGTCCCCTCCTTTTTGTTTTGAGTACCTCAGATCTACGGAACACCGGAGAGGGGAACGAACCCACAGAAACCCAGGATACCCAAGAGGGGGTCATCTCCTAAAGGACAGATATTCAGCATTTATAGCCAGTGTCCGTGTGGTGTGTGCAATACCTTGTGGGGGGCCACGGGTAGTAGCACTCGGATAGGCCGGCATGGCTTTTGGCGGACTATGCACCAGGGATTTGTGGGCATTCACCAGAGCTTGACCTGATTACTACGCTATCAGTTTAACAATTGCCTCCCATTTAAAAGCCTTACCACACACTGGCACTATTGCACTTGGCACAATTAGTATATATTGTCCCCTGTTTATTCAGGGATCACGCTATATATTGTAATAAAATATACCTTTACCCAGCACTTTTGGTAATTTATGCACTGCGTTCATTATTTCTAACCAAGCACTCAACACTTTCCCAAAAGCTTGGTTAACATAGCGGATACTCAAATTAAGTATCCAGCACGCTGGCACTTTGCTTTCCAATTGGAACACGTTGCACCTTGATATTGTTTTATATAGTAGTATATGTTAATATCTAGCATGCTGGCACTTTTCTTCAACTGAGCACAGTGTACTTTATGCAATATATGAAATACCCACAAGATAATATTTAATGTGGTTTTTATAGGGTTATACCACTTAAACACTGTGCACTTTTTTTTCATATGATATTCATTTATGAATGTTGTATGTATTGAGGGATCACATTACATATGACTATTTTGGCATATTGAGTGACCATATTGCATACATTGAGACATCCCACTACTTAATGCTTATTGTCAGCAATTTTACACATTCCCTCTAAAGTGGTAGCGCCACACACCAACACCATACCATATTTTTATACACATACCTCTACTCTAAGAGGTAGGTTGGAGGCAGCTTACAACACATTTTTACATATAGGTTTTCCATAGCGCTGGTTACATTTGACTTCATACATAGTTTTTGCATATCTGACAATTAAATATCATTGGCTAGTTGTGCAAAATAGGGGAGAGACCTGACTTTGGATTTGACTGATTAGGATTGGGAACTCGTTAAACAAAGGTTCAGTGAAAGTGACAGTCCAGACAAATGGCTACAATATAAGATCCCGATGGTATAGAATCCTTGCTCTGTTACGTAAATGTGACCACATTGTTTCAAAAAAGTGTTGGGGTTGCAGTACAGAGCTAGGCATGATGCTTCATATTTGGTGAACCTGCCCAAAACTTCAGCCTTTTGGGCCCACTTCCCAAGCTCAGCTGTTTGGGCCTTATTTAGCACATGTGCAGCTGATTGCAAACTTTGCCTCAAGTACATCAAGCGTGGCAAAAACACCAGCCATTTGGGTACCACATGCTTGACAAGGCATTTAACCTCCCACCACTCAGCCCATTGGCAAGAGCACCTGAAAGCCACACAAAAGGGACACAATTCTGCTTCTCCTCACTCCTCACCTTTTTGGTCCAGCCCTGCTATACTTCATGACCTCTCAGCAGCCTCTACTGACAGGGATGATGGTATAGTGCAGGGTGTCCCAGGTCCTTGCAGCACATCTGCAAGTAGCACACCACCAGCTGTAGACTACAGCAAGAAAATTTCTCTGCCCTATCAGCTACAGCGAAAAAAAATAGTCACTGCCACCCACATGCCCAGCTTCTAAATTCAAGCTTGTCAAAGCTGCTTTTATTGCATATTTTAGGTTTTGGTAGGTTTGACCTATCCTGGTGTACAGTTGCTTACCCATCCATTTGATTTTAAGCGCTGAATTTTTATTTTTATTGTATATCTTCCCAATCCTATTTAATTTGGCTGCTGATCTGATTTATATGGATATTTTCCGTTATATAGAAGCCCGTGAAATCAGGTTAGATGATGTATTTTCACGGGTGGCAGTTCCCAAGGAGCCCAGTGATTTGGTGTACAACTTTAAGAAACTGGGGCATATCTTTGAGAAAAAGATTAAAACCTGGTGGGATATTGTGTCCTTCCAGCAATATTTATCTGCCAAGATTATCCCTCGCCGTTTGCGTTGGGATATTCCACCTAATGACGGATTAATGGATATTGATTCTAACAAAGAGTGGGGGGATTTTTTCACCTCCAAGGGTCCAGAGCTCTTATCTTTTTTGCTATCACGGAAGCAGAGGAAGATGGAGACTCTAAAAACCCAAATTGATCACCTATCCATTCACAACTGAGGAATAAGTCTGTGTTCAATCCTCTGAATGTTGAATCCAGACATCTGGAAGTGTTTAAAAATCTGGTCTGCAGAGATCTTGATTTACTTAAGTTGAAGAGGGCGAATGACCCTCAGCAGATTAAGAAAGGTATCAAAACATTAGAAGGTAGGAAGGACATTGTGATCCGCCCTGCGGTTAAGGGAGGAGGACTGGTTGTTATGAGTGGTGCCTATTATCGGGAGGAGATGCAGCGGTTGCTCGGTGATGGGGAAACATATTCCCCTCTCACGAGTAATCCTATGGTTAGGTTTAAAAAGGAGTTGGGAGGTCTTGTGGATAGGGGCAAAGTACGGGGGATTTTAAGCTCTAAGGAAGCGGCCTATCTAAATCCCCGTTTTTGTAGAACCCCTATAATCTACTTCCTACCCAAAATCCATAAACATCAAACCAGGCCTCCGGGCCGCCCGATCGTTAATGGCATTGAGTCTGTGACGGCCAGACTTGGTCAGTACATCGACTGTTTTCTCCAACCGATAGTAGTTGGCACCACTGCATACTTAAAAGACACTAAGCATGCGATATAAGTGTTGTCTGACTTACCTGACATTTCGGATAGTATATTAGTGACCGCAGATGTGGGGTCACTATATACTATCATTAATCACGAGGATGCCCTGACCTCTGTGAAATGGGCCCTATCCAAGTCTGAATTACCTTCTAGGCATTGTAAATTCCTGCTGGAGTGTCTCGACTTCTGCCTGCTGAAAAATTACTTCTGGTATGACCAGAGGTATTTCTTACAGACAAAGGGAGTAGCTATGGGGGCACGGTTTGCTCCCAGTGTGGCTAATATCTTTATGTCACACTGGGAGGAGGAAGCCATTTTTGCTAACCGCCCCCCCAGTTAAGCTGCTATCGTCGTTATATAGACGATCTGGTCTTGGTATGGAAGGGTGATATGTCCAGTTTAGAATGTTTTATGCAGAGGCTTGATGCCAATACCAAAAACATTAAGTTAACATGGAATGTTAGCGACTCAAAAATCGTGTTTTTGGATCTGGAGATATTTAAGGAAAATGGAGCCCTAAAAACTCGCACCTATTTCAAGCCGACGGACCGGAACTCCTACATACCTAAGAACAGCTGCCATCACCATCTGTGGCTATGTAATATCCCGAGAGGACAATTCATGCGCATTAAGCGCAACTGCTCCTCGAAAGAGGATTTCCGGTCTCAGTCGCAAGTACTTGCTAAGAGGTTTCTTGAGAAGGGTTATGATCCAGCACTTATTGATAATGAAATAGTGAAGGTCAGCTCAGTGAATAGGGAGGTAGTTCTTGCTGGAAAGCAAAGGACACCTGCCAATAATGAATTCAGTCTGGTTCTGGACTATAATGTCCAGTTTAAAAAGTTTGAGGGCATTGTAGCTAAACATTGGCCCATATTAAAAAGCGATCGTATTTTAGGCCCCGCCCTTCCAGAACGACCTAAGTTCATCTATAGGAGGGCTCCGACTCTCAGGGATCGCTTAGCACCTGGGGTTGTTGACCCCCCGTCTAGAGCTGAGAACAGGTTGTTCCCAGATTTAAAGGGGTTTTACGCTTGTGGCAGATGTGCCGCTTGCAAGACTTCTAAAGCAAATCTAAAAAGGAGAAAGGAGTTTATTGCTACTGCCACTCATGAGACCCACGTAATAAAAGATTTTGTCACCTGCACCACACGGGGTGTAGTTTATATGCTCCAGTGTGGGTTGCAATACGTGGGTAGAACTACTAGACCGCTCCATGTACGCATAGGTGAGCATATGAGTAAGATCAGGAAAGGAAAGACTAATCATAGCGTGCCGAGACACTTTAAGAAACACCACAATTGCAACCCTACCAGTTTAAAATTTTGGGGCATTGAAAAAACAGCCCATCATTGGAGGGGTGGGAATTTCGTGCGACAATTGAGTCGCAGAGAATCCTTCTGGATTTATCGGACCCATGTGCTGTCACCAGGAGGTTTAAATGCCGATTTTGATTTGAATTGTTTTATCTCTAATAGTTAATATATCTGTTTTATTTATTATTCAGTTTTTCTTTTGGAATTTTATTGCATGTATCATGTAGGTCATGCATATTGTATGTTTTATATTTATATTTATACATATATGTATTTCTCTATGCGCAGGTTTTATATGTTTTTAATCTGTATGATGTTCCAATCGGAGAGCTGCGGTTGTTGTCATATTCCGATTTTATATTGGTTTTAAATTGGATATTTATTTTAATATTTAATATTTTGCTCGACTGTCTATGTTAGGCAGTGAATTATTCGGGCATTTCCAATTATATTGCCATAATTAATTTAGTCACTGATGGTGAGCTGCAGCGGAGCTTCAGGGGTTAATCCGTGTTGTATATTTCCTCTGACCACTGCTGTTCAGCTCTGTTATTCTTATTTCCTGTGTCTACAGGAAGTTGGGCTGGTCCTTGGTTGAAGGGGGCGGAGGATTTCCATTCCCCTTCACTTCCTGTTTTGTAATGACCTGGCTTCTGGTTGCTATGAGACGCCTTTATAATGAGCGGGTGCGGTCTCCCTCCTTACCCCTGCTGAGGAAGTCATGCCTATTGACGTAATGCATACGGGGGAAGGAGTCTGATGTCACCCGCAGCTCTCTGAGATCCTGGAACACATGTCTGCACTTTTGCTTTCATCTGGCACTGTGACAGTGCCTTGCTTGTCAGTGATGCTTTATTTTTTACTTTAATAAATGTCCTTAATTAAGCGGAGAGCATTAGATCGTTTTATTTATCTTTTCCGGATTGCCATACACGAGTTTCTGTGAACCTGTTGGATCCTGGATATACAGATCTTCTGGCTGCCTCTGGCTTACTGATACAAAGTTGTGACCCCTAGTGGTCGAATACAGGAGGTGAGAGGCTGTATTATCTGTGGTGGAGGAGTCACGTTTGCAGTGTCGTTTTAAATATTCCTGTTTTTCACTTTGGAAATCAGCTTTTAAGGACTTTATGATTTATGATCCACATGCTTTTTATTGTGCATTTTATACATTTTAATGTGAATGATTTTATGCACTATTTGTAATTTTATAGCGCTGCACTTTATTTTTCTTTTATTGCATATTATAGGTTTTGGTAGGTTTGACCTATCCTGGTGTACAGCTGCTTACCCATCCATTTGATTTTAAGCGCTGAATTTTTATTTTTATTGCTTAGCTTTGTGGGTGTTGATTTCATCTGGAATAATTCTTTTGGTGAAGGTTTCAGGGGCACAATTAACACCCAAGGACAAATTCTGTTTTACAGGTGCATAGCATTTCAATTTTTGACAGCAGAGCAGATTCTTGCTTTCATCAAGAGTACCTGTATAGGGTTATGGTGTGAAGGCACCACCGACACCCAAAGACCAATTTTTCCGAACCTGTTTGACAGGTGCATATCATTGCAATTCTTGACAGCAAGGCCAATTCTTGCTTTAATCAACCACTATATGGTTACGGTGTGAAGGCACCACCTACACCCAAAGCCCAATTTTTTACTGCTGTTACTTCTATCCAAATTCTATGAAAGAGACACCAGAATTTATCCAAAAAATCTTGAATCTTGTTCTGAGTGCACCAAATTGTGGCTTCATCATACAGACTGGCTGGCGTTGTTTATAAAATAAAGAAAGCTTGAATGGAAAATGTCATTTTTTTGGCTTTATAAATGTAATTATTGCTGCAGCATGTTCTATACCACTGACCCCCCCCCCCCCCCCCCGGGCACTATATTTTAAGGATATTTTCATTTTTATTGTTATTTCTCATTTTGATGGTTTTACTTTAAGAATAAGTAAATTACTGCTCATTTAAAAATGTTTTTAACAAACTTTTTTTTCATTCATTTCATTTTTTCTTTGATACATGTACCCCAGGGCAGTACCTGGACCCCCATACCCTTTGTATGCTCAATTACTTGCATATAAGCCTTCAAAATGGGCACCTTACATATTTCCAGTTCGCGTCCCATAGACTTCAATGGGGTTCATTTTTCGGTTCCAAGCTTTTGCAATTTTGTAAAGTTCTGTCGTGAACTCGAAAAGGGGTTCATTCGGCACATCTCTACCAGTATCATTTACAACATTCACTTTTACTCGAAAGATCCTATTTCTAGTCTTTAGCAATGCACATGGTGAACGCTACTATGCTTTGTGTTCCTGTACCCTGTTACACTGTCACTTTGCTCCAGCCCCAACTATTCTGGAATGTTTTTTCAGACTTAACAAAATAGCAGAGATGGCAAAACTAATCTGCATATTCCATGATAACCCCTCGAAATTTACAGCCACTTGGTCATGCTCGCTTCATTTCTGAACGACTACTGAATATTAATGACTCACTGAAGTGGTTCCCTGAGCATGTGTTTCACTAGGGTGATATTCATTTGGACCCGTACTCTTTTCCTTTTGCTAAGAGAATCCAGGTTTTTGTAACCTTTCTTTTCCATTGACCGGACATGTGTCGAGAGGTTTCGGTGAGGAGTGGATAACCTATACCTATGACACCTACCTCCTCACCCCATTCTCCCACTTATTCTTTCTAACTTCTCTCTTTAAAATTAGTTTTACCTCAGCTACTATCTCCTTTGGGTGCTATTTACACATGTTCTACAAAATTTCCCACTGTACTATCTATGATCAACATACTTTTAATTAAATTAGTCTGATTGGGCTGGAAACTTCTGCTTCACCAGGAGCAGCCGATGATGCTCATGATGCTGATGACTGTACACTCTAGTGCCTAGATTAAATTAGAATTATCCTTATCGTCACAAATCTTACTCATCCATGTCCTGTGTATTGAATAAACTGATTTTATTGCTACAAAATCTGATACGATGATATGCTGTATTCCATTCTCTCTTTCTCATAGTTGATTCTGACTTGATCATTTTAAGATGTCTCTATGTGTTCAAACTTATTAAAATCTTTGTGGAACAAGTATCACTGGCCAAAGACTAGTTAGAGGTCATGAATATTGAGGATATGAAGAGGTGACTAGATTAATTGAGAGCATTAGGTCATGTGGGGATTGACTGTTTTGCAGAGTTGTGTTTACATGCTAGTTTGGAATATATGGAGGGCCCAGATTGGAGAGAGCTTTGCAGAACATTTAGAACATTTTTTAACTGTATTATGTGTGTGAGAGGCAGGCAATGAAAAAAAGTAGCTTTCAATACCATGACAATGTGTTAGAACAGTTACTTTAGAGAGGAAAAAGGAGGAGGTTCAAGAACCAAGATGTGTGGATACCAATTTTCATTATAAGGAAAGGATGCTGCGAAACAATCAGAGACACCCAGATTGGTTTGCTAAAGGCAAATAGGCTGTTCATTTTGTCAAGGGAATTTTCCTAAGAGTTAGCAAAGAATCAGGTGCATAAAAAAAAATCATTACATTTTTGTTGGTTCATGATTGGATAAAGTAAATTAACTGCCATACACTAAACTCTGGGGGAAATTTTCTTCCAATATGAACAGTCATTTTGCCTTGATTAAATAAACCCCTGAATGTTTATACATAAAGTGGGGAACAGATAGAGATAGGTTTTTCAATCAGTAAAACTTTTAGTGTTAGTGACCACAATTTCAGTGAAATGATTAGGGGTGGATCTACAAATGAAAGAGTTCAAACAGGTGTAGCCCTCTTTTAGGGAGGTTATGAGAAATGATCCTCTGCAAACAGTATAGTACGCCAAACATGTAGGTAAATAAAAGAAGCAGCATCTTAACTAAGTGGAAGAGTGGGTTTGATAATTAATGCCTTATCCCAGGACCAGGCTTCGTTGAATAGAAGAGGTTACCTTCCTGGGAAATTAACTAGTAATCTCTCAAAGTAATTGGGAGCAGAGGAACTACTGCAACCAGCATATAACATTAACCATAAGTATATGGATGCATACAGTATAAAAATAATACAATATTTACATACGAAAAAATTAATACTAGTACATACATCCAATGTACAAACAGTTATTATCAGCAAAGGGCCCAACAAAAGTCCTGGTGGATTTGTGCACAACTGCACATATTCCCTGGTATATATAGTTTTAAAATAAAGATACCACCAGATAAATGTTGCAGCAATGTTCAGTTGCAGGGGTCCCTGAGAATAATCATGATGCAACATCTGTCATGTCAGAGACCTAAAGACAAAATCAGCGATCTTACAACCATTATCCAACCAGCAGAAAACATTGTTTGGCACTGCAGTTAACAGTCAACCTATCTACGCTGTGTCTTAATCCCTAGTAGATTTTAACCTGTCTTATCTCTGGATCTCCAACTACCAGGAGTGTCCGCCAGATCCCTAACCTGGCTTTATGCTGGTTATTGAGCCCTGAGATAAACTAGTCATTTAATCCCAAACCATAAACTACAGGGTTAGCCAAAATAACATACAAACTCTATTTCAATAAACAGGTTCACCTACTGTGCATGTGATATTATAACAATAGGAAAAAAAAAGGTCTGTCACAAGGATTTAGATACATACACAAAAAGATATAGACAGCTGCAGTTAAACTATTAAAACATATGAATACGTGCCTAATAGTCTCCTGGAAACCTCCCTTTATATAACATCAGTGTCCTTCAATCAGATTTCTGATCCAGTTAGCAGGGACAGGAAGTACCTGCTTGTAACCAACTAACTTAGTAGTATTTAATAAGCAAAAGCGTTTTACAAATACAAACAGTAGAAGGCAGAACACATAATATCAGTAGAGTTGCAGTTTTCAAGTTCTAAGAGAATCTAAGAAATTGACATGCCAGAAAGGGAAAGAAAGAAGCAATGTTAAGATATGATGAACAAAGGTAGATAAAGCATCACATAGGGATCAAGGAATGGAATCAAAGAGGAGAGTCTTTGTTTAGTTAAGGAGTTTTGCATGCATGGTGGAGAGGAGGATGGGAAGACCATGTGTGTAATAAACATATATTACAAACTGTGGCAAATTTTCAGATGATACTGTATACAGGAGGTAGAATGTACAAAGTAAGCAGTTAACCCTAATGAAAAAATACTGATCGTGGAACGCCATTATCATCAACATTTATCACAGAAACATGCCACCAAACAACCATACGACTATATATTTACATATATGTCCCATTTTGATTCAGATATGCATGTGTTTTAAATGTATGTAAAGACAAAATATTTGTTTTACGTTTTGGATAGAGTGGGGAAGGATTAAGCCATTGGTCAAGTTGTTATTGCTTTTAGGAGGTGGAATAATGGTACGGGAATCTTGAATATACTGTATTTGTGTGAGGGTTTTGTATTTATATTGTTGTCGGTAGTATACTGATGTATCAATGTAGAGCATCCAAATGATAGGTAAGCGACTTCTTTACACTGGAAGATTGCTACAGTTAGAAGCTAAGCTAGCTTACATTGTTATCACTGTTAAACAGCAGAAAAGTGGGAGTACGTTCCTGCTGTTAAACAGCAATAACTGTAACCTGGCATACCCCCTTTTCATTTCATCTTGCAGCTCAGACTTCCATCACACTTAGCCACACAAACCCCTTTCACATCTCCCACCTTTGGTCTTTTTATCTTCCCGCATTGTATGCTGTAGCACCCGGCTCACACTATTCACAAGCTGTTCTTGAAAAACCCACCCATGTCCAAATCCCCATCACAGTCCCCTCCCCTCCAGCTACTCCCTGGGGAGAGACTGGTGCCTTGTAGGTCATTTTAAACAAAGAACATCAACCTAACTGATTTCTGCTTGAACCAACTACTATACATTAATGTTCCGTTATACTAATCTCAGAAAGTGGATTCTCTGATTTATCTTTTTTACATCCTCTCATAGCTTTAATTACCTAGCCCTTTGTATTTGTTGCTTTTTTTGAAAACTTGTCACTTTTAAATCCATAAACATTGTATCAATATTTCTGCAAGGTAAACACACCAACTATTTTTAACATTGCTTCTATTGTGATGAATGCCTTCTGCCACTTCCATGCCATTCTAGAATGTCCTATTATTCTTACTCTTATGATCAACTATGATCTACACCAGTATGACTAGTATCCACACCACTTGATCCATCTGTGATAATAATAGTATCTATCTATCTATCTATCTATCTATCTATCTATCTATCTATCTATCTATCTATCTATCTATCTATCTATCTATCTATCTATCTATCTATCTATCTATCTATCTATCTATCTATCTATCTATCTATCTATCTATCTATCTATCTATCTATCTATCTATCTATCTATCTATCTATCTATCTATCTATCTATCTATCTATCTATCTATCTATCTATCTATCTATCTATCTATCTATCTATCTATCTATCTATCTATCTATCTATCTATCTATCTATCTATCTATCTATCTATCTATCTATCTATCTATCTATCTATCTATCTATCTATCTATCTATCTATCTATCTCATGGGATCATTATACCACTCAGGTAATTATACTCCACGGCAGTCATTTTCAACCCCAGGGTTACATCAGTGGTTAGCTGTGGCTGATTGACCTCTCATGTGATAATGCCTGAATAGTTTTGGGTCCAGTAATACTTGGCAGATGTAGTGGCATAACACCAATGATATTTTTAGCTGTCTGTAAGGGTGGAAATATGACCACTGTATGGGTTATAGGGAGGGCATTCTTTTCACTGGCCACCAATGCAAGGGTAATTTTCCCCCTGGCCCCCAAAAAATGGTTTCTGTAAGGGGTTCCCATGGATATGAAAATTATTTCAAGGTTTTATCCTTATTGAAAAAGGCTGCTCTACTGGGTTCATTTGCTAAAGGCTAATAAGCTCACTTTGCAAGGGAAGTTGCACTTTGCAAGTGATTTTTTTTCAAAGATTAGTGAATGTAGTAAAATTTCACCATGCAAGGAGAATAAACAAAAACCCCCAAAAAAACAGAATTTGTACTTGCTCAAGATCGGATGATGGAAGTCAGCAGAGCTTCACCGCATTCACTAATGTATTTTAACATTAATGCAGCATAATGTGACTATGGATCTTATGAATCAAATTTGAATAATTTTATAATAATAATAGAATTTAACATATATTTTAATGTGTTCTGTTACCAGTTTTTCACAACAGTTATCTGTTATCATTCTTATGAATAATTATAGTTGTTCATCCCTTAAGTCATGTTTCAGTTCTGTTATAGGGCAGGCAAGTAAGTGTTTGACCACAAAAAATGCACTATTTTTTATATACAAGTTATGTTTGGAATATACTTTATTTTGGACTCAAATTTTTTGGTGTAGAGTTTCAATTAAAGATACATATGTTTTGCTGTCTGTGTCTCCCCAATCTGTCCTGTGACCATTGTAACCAAGGCAGAAGGTAAGGGGGTAATCCAAACTTTTAAAGTTATCACCAGGGCAAAAGATAAGGCTAAATCATACAATGGAAAATAATAATTTGGTTTCAACTATCCAAGATGGGAATTTACCTCACTGCAGGGAAAGTTCCTCTCATTTCTGGTTTTGTCTTTAGTTTAGCTGATAACAAGCAACAAAAATATAACCTTAAACAGGATTTCTTTCTAATCAAACTTTATCCAAAACTACAAAAAGGTTTGACAACATGCAATTTAAGTCCTCCTTCGCACGATCATCAGGCCTGATTTCCCCTTTAAAAAGCAATTTGCTGCAGATACTATTGCCCTCTAAATGTTTTGATTTTCAGGTTTTAATGGGGACTTTACATTAAAATACTGTGTTGCAACTGTGTGCCAAGTCCTTGGCATGCAGTAGTGGTGCACTCCCACTGATTTCAATAGATAAGCCTGACTAGCAGTACCACTTGCCAAAACATGACATGCTAAGTTTAAGTTAAAGCACAGCAAAGCACTGCGGCTATGGCAATGTGAACAGAACCTACAGTGAGGGAAAAAAGTATTTAATTCCCTGCTGATTTTGTACGTTTGCCCACTGACAAAGAAATGATCAGTCTATAATTTTAATGGTAGGTTTATTTTGACAGTGAGAGACAGAATAAAAAAAAAAAAAAAATAAAAACGCATTTTAAAAAAGTTTTCAATTGATTTGCATTTTAATGAGTGAAATAAGTATTTGATCCCCTACCAATCAAGATTTCTGGCTCCCAGGCATCTTCTATCCAGGTAACAAGCTGAGATTAGGAGCACTCTCTAAAAGAGAGTGCTCCTAATCTCAGCTTGTTACCTTTAAAAAAGATACCTGTCCACAGAAGTACTCAATTAATCAGATTCCATTCTCTCTACCATGGCCAAGACCAAAGATCTGTCCAAGGATGTCAGGGAAAAGATTTTAGGCCTACACAAGGCTGGAATGGGCTACAAGGCCATCACCAAGCAGCTTGGTGAGAGGGTAAAAACAGTTGGTGCGATTATTTGCAAATGGAAGAAACACAAAAAACTTTTAATCTCCCTCAGTCTGGGGCTCCATGCAAGATGTCACCTCGTGGAGTTTCAGTGCTCATGAAAACAGTGAGGAATCAGCCCAGAAGTACACGGGAGAATCTTGTCAATGACCTCAAGGCAGCTGGAAACACAGTCACCAAGAAAACAATTTATACACATTACGCCGTGAAGGGCTGAAATCCTACAGCGCCCGCAAGGTCCTCCTGCTCAAGAAAGCACATATACAGGTCCGTCTGAAGTTTGCTAATGAACATCTGAATGATTCAGAGGTGAACTGGGTGAAAGTGTTGTGGTCAGATGAGACCAAAATCAGGCTCTTTGGCTTCAACTCAACACGCCATGTTTTGGAGGAGGAGGAATGCTGCGCCTATGGCCCCAAGAACACCATCCCCACCATCAAACATGGAGGTGGAAACATTATGCTTTGGGGGTGCTGTTCTGCTAAGGGGACAGGACAACTTCACCGCATCAAAGGGACAATGGACAGGGTCATGTACCCTCAAATCTTGGGTGAGAACCTCCTTCCCTCAGCCAGGACATTGAAAATGGGTCACAGATGGGTATACCAGCATGACAATGACCCAAAGCATACGGCCAAGGCAACAAAGTAGTGGCTCATAAAGCAGTACATTAAGGTCCTGGGGTGGCCAAGCCCATCTCCAGACCTTTATCTAACAGAAAAAATGTGAAGGGAGCTGAAGGTTCGAGTTACCAACATTAGCCTCAAAACCTTAATGACTTGTAGAGGATCTGCAAAAAGGAATGGGACAAATTCCCTCCTGAGATGTGTGCAAACCTGGTGGCCAACTTCAAGAAATGTCTGACTTCTTTGATTTCCAACAAGAGTTTGGTCACCAAGTACTAAGTCATGTTTTGCGAAGGGGTCAAGTACTTACTTCACTCATTAAATGCAAATAAATGTATAACTTTTTTGAAATGCGTTTTTTTTTGCATTTTTTTTGTTGTTATTTTGTGTCTCACTGTTAAAATAAACCTACCATTAAAATTATAGACTGATGATTTCTTTGTCAGTGGGCAAACATACAAAATCAGCAGGGCAAAAAATACCTTTTCCCCTCACTGTAGGGGTTGCAGTAGGTGAGTGGTCAGGAAACAGAAAAAATGTGGACAAACTGCCTATTTTTACCACCCCCCCCCCCCCCACCCTCACCCCAGATGGCCATGTAAATTTAGTCTAACTTTCCAGAAATTATCTGTAAAATATGAGCCCAATGACGTATGTAAAATCTGACACTAATATCTGACAAACTATAATGGTATATTTAATCAGCTTTAGCATAATCGTGTATAAATAGAAGTCATTTTTAACAGTATATAACCATGTCATTTCTTTCCAGTATTGCATTTCACAGTGAATAGAATGTTTTAATTTTTTAACCAGCTGAAAATACATTGTAATACAACATACAAACAATACATACTAACAGAACATACATTTTCAGCATAGTAGCACATTCAAGAGCCATATAATATATGCTATTGTTTGTATTCAGAAACTCAGTTGTGATCCATATACTTTCAGATTCTAGGAAGTCAAAACGTATATGTCCTTAAAAAAGTCAGACCAGGTGCTTTTAAATAGAAACATAGAAAAAAAAAACGATTCAGTCGCAAGGAATGCATGAGGACACGAGGCCATACAATGCGATTAGAGGAGAAGCATTTTAACCTCAGGCTACGCAGGGGGTTCTTTACAGTAAGGGCTACAAGACTGTGAAATGCTCTACCACAAATGGTAGTAACTGCGGGGAGTATTGCTACTTTTAAAAGACTCTTGGACGTACATCTCAAGGATCAAAACATTCAGGGGTATGTGAAATGATTATGGCCAAACACACCTACACAGGTTGAACTGGATGGACTATTGTCTTTATTCAACCTCAACTACTATGTAACTATGTAAATTGAGGAAAAAAGTGCATACATTTGGACCATATAACACATTATCAAGCAAAATAAGACAAAAATACAATAAAAGCAAAAAAAAAAAAAAAAAAGATTTTTTAAATCAATTTTAAAGCAAATGTACTTTAAAATTGTCAAAAATTAGAAATAAGACAATTTAAAGTGAATTCAATATTAAAACCTGCTGGCTGCAAAGTGTTGAGTTCATATATCCAGTGAGTATATCGTTTGTGATACTTTTCTCTTATTATTAGATCCTCTCCAGACATTCTCAATTTTGTCTATGAGAGAAAAAGAAATTGGCAGCACTCCAGATGAGGTCAAAATCCAGAATCCAGATTTAATGACTGGACATCCAAACATGACAATAGTGACAAGGTAGACACGTTTCACACACTATACTGTGTGCTTAATCATTACCAGTAATTTATAGTAATGATTAAGCACACAGTATAGTGTGTGAAACGCGTCTACCTTGTCACTATTGTCATCTTTGGATGTCCAGTCATTAAATCTGGATTTTGACCTCATCTGGAGTGCTGCCAATTTCTTTTTCTCTCATTGAATTCCCACGGAGGCGAGTCGGGGCGTGCACCGGTGTGTGTCATCAGGCATCTATACCACCTTGAGCAGTGAGTTCTTTCTTCTCTGATTGCATCAATTTTGTCTATACCACAGAAAAGCTATCCACGTGGATCTTTATTGTGATAAATTCTAAGTGATTAGATAGGCTAAGTATATAAAAAATATACATAAAAAAATATTTTTTTATGACCATTTCTAATAATGTTGATTTGCTCACCCAACCTCACTTCCTTGTGGTTCCCTCCTATAGATAAATGTTGGTCTTGTAGGTAATCATTTTTTTAAATATTATCTCTTAGAAGATTTGGCCAATACTTTTTAATCACCTTTTCAAACTTTCTATACGGTTTATTATAAACCTTATTAAATGCCAAATCCCCCATTTTATTTTCCCGTGTTTTTAGCTGTAGGATGTAGGTGTAAACATGTAAATCAGTTTGGGAGAAAGAGAGATCTTAAACGACTTTCACCTCAAAAGCCACGGGTGAAAAGTGTATAATATATCATATTTATATTTAATTATTTATTAATATAAACTGTATAGATTTGATACAGCACTGTCAATATTTTTTAGAGCCAAATTAGCACTGGTTTGAGGTTTTTTTTTTATTACTAGGTTTTTTTCACACAGTTTTTGCAGCAAGCTTTTTTGCATTTTATTTTCGCTTGATTTAGCGCTGTTTTTCTCACTTATATTTACTGTGCAATGCACAGATTCAGTTAGAGGAGTTTATGATTCCTGTATAGTTAAGCTGTTTAATTAGAAATAAAGAAATGCATTAATGTTATACTTTCACTTTAATTCAACTGTACGGTTATTATACATGATTGAAAAGGTCACTGCTATGTACAACCAGCTGTTGGATCAAGTTACAGTATTAATAGTTAACAAGATTTTTGGCTAATGTTTTTTAAGATGTACTAATTGACTACATTTCAGCACTGAGTTTCATTTGACATATTATTTGACATATTAGGCCCAATAAGCAGACATCACCTTTGACCTCAAGCAAAAGATGAGTGGCTTTACATCCCCCACATTACACTCCTCTATCAGCCAGTCATAAAATATATAACTAAAGCTGTTGAAGAATCCATGCCTGAAGAAGGCCTATCCATCTCTTGAAGAAGCATCCTCCAGGGATAAAAATGTTGATACTACTGTTGGATTGATTTTCTCTCATACAGAACTTGTCAATTACAAAGGGCAATCCAGCCAGCTTGAGGCTGAAATGAAGGATCCATCTCACTTTATCTTTAAGACGGAAGGTCACCCCTAGGACACACATGTTGACATTATGATTTATTATAGATTTTGCCATTGTGGTGGCAGTGGCTGGTGTAATAAGTCAGTTCCTGAGGATTACAGTGTTATTATTATCGGATTGTGTATTCAAAGTGTTTTACTATCATATGCAGTCCATGTTGCAAATATTTGAAAATGTAACACCTCAATCCAATCACACATATACATATTTCAAAAGGATTATGGGTTGCAGTTTTTCTAAGCACCATTAGAGCTTCTAAAATAAATGTACACATCTCTATCTAAGGGCATAATGAGACATCCATACAAATAATATAAATCATCAGTTCAACTGCAGGCTGTTTATAGACTTGGGTTTGTGAATGCAATAGTAATTGCTACATTTGCATGTTGAATTTTGTGTTTTTATGTGCAAATTTAAACCTGTTTTATTTTTTAATCATGTAGGTAAAGAAAATAAAGCATGTTTTGTCTACTTCTATCCAATAAAACCAAAAACGAATGTGTACAAATATAATGGTTTAACATTATACCCTTGTTTTTAGACACAAATAATGTTAAGCGGCAGAGTAAAATGAAGTTTAAATTTGGATTTTTTTTTTTGCATTGTTTCTTACATTTTTACAGTCTTTTAAAGCATCCTTTGGGTCCAAAGGTATATGAAGAAAAATGCAGTGAAGGAACTGTATCTGTCTGGCACATTTAATATTATCTTCAGGCAGAAAATCCAGCAAGCAACAATTGTTCTTACTGAAAAAAGTCTCCTCTATTTATCTATATTTTAGATTACAACAATTGATAAAATGTTATCAGCATCATGCTATACATAAAAAATTAAACTCACAAAAAATCTGAATAAAATGATTTTGAGTATAGGGCCTCATCTACATATACAATGGTAATAGATAATTAGTAAATACATGCAAAATCCTATACCACATATACAAAACTCTTCCCAACCAATCCTAATAAATAAAAAAAGACACAATGGAATTGATTTACTTCAGGCAAATGGGCTGTTTACTGAATGTGGTAAAGTTTCACTTCACAAAGAATACCCAATTATGTATAGAAAAAAAGGAAAAAAAAAATGTTGCTTGCAAATGATTGGTTGATGGCAGTCAACAGAGCTTTACTGCATTAACTCCCTTGCAAATTCCCAACAAAAATGAAGGGAACACTTTTTAAACTGAGTATAGCATCAAGTCATTTAAGCTCCTGGGATATTGATCTGATCAGTAAAGTAGCAGATAGGGTTGTTAATCAGTTTCAGCTGATTTGGTGTTAATTAAATTAACAACAGGTGCACTAGAGTAGAAAAAGACCACCTCCAAAACAGGAATGATGTTACAGGTGGAGGCCACAAACATTTCTTTTCCCTACTCATCTTTTCTGACTGTTTTTCACTAGTATTGCATTTGGCTAGGTTCATTGTGATTACTAGTACCATGACTAGCTGGACCCTATAGAGGTTGCACAGGCAGTCCAACTCTTCTAGGATGGCACATCAATACGTGCCATTGCCACAAGATTTGCTGTGTCTCCCAGCACAAGAGCATGAAGGAGATTCCAGGAGGCAGGCAGTTACTCTAGGAGAGCTGGACAGGGCTGTAGAAGGTCCTTAGCCCATCAGCAGGACCGGTATCTGTGCCTTTGTGCAAGGAGGAACAGGATGAGCATTGCCAGAGCCCTACAAAATGATCTCCAGCAGGCCACTGGTGTAAATGTTTCTGAACAAAAAATCGGAAACAGACTTCATGAGGGTGACCTGAGGGCCGAACGTCCCCTAGTGGGCCCTGTTCTCATTGCCCAGCTCCATAGAACTTGATTGGCATTTTCCATTGAACACTAGAATTGGCAGGTCTGTCACTGGTATCCTTTGCTTTTTACAGATGAGCGCAGATTCACCCTGAGCACATGTGACAGACGTAAAAGGGTCTGGAGAAGGCATGGTGAATGTTATGCTGCCTGTAACATCGTTCAGCATGACTGGTTTTGTAGTGGGTCATTAATGGTCTGGGGAGGCATATCCATGGAGGGATGCACAGACCTCTACAGGCTAGACAAGGAGACCCTAACTGCCATTAGCTATTGGGATGAAATCCTTGTAACCATTGTCAGAACCTACACTGGTGCAGTGGCTCCTGGGTTCCTCCTGGTGCATGACAATGCCAGGCCTCATGTGGTGAGAGTATGCAGTCAGTTCCTGGAGGATGAAGGAATTGATACCATTGAATGGCCCCCACACTTGCCTGACCTAAATCCAATAGAACACCTCTGGGACATTATGTTTCGGGCCATCGACCTGTTCAGGAGCTCAGTGATGTCCTGGTCCAGATCTGAGAGGAAATACTCCAGGACACCATCCTTTATCTCATTAGGAGCATGCCCTGTCATTTTTAGGCATGCAAACAAGCACGTGGGGGCCATAAAAACTACTGACTACCATTTTGAGTTGCTGCAATGACATTTTAGCAAAATCAAAGTGAAAAAATGATGCAGCAGGCTGCTGCATTATTTTTTCACTTTGATTTTTGGAGTGTCTTTGAATTCAGCCCTCTATAGGTTGATGATTTCCATTCCCATCAAACGATGTGGCATTCTTTCCTTCCTAACACATTACCCAGTCCATGTCAGTATAGATATCCAGCATGATATTTTTCCCCATTGAGATCTGATGTGTTTTCAAAGTGTTCCTTTAATTTTTGTTGAGCAGTCTATATAGTACATGTATATATATATATATATATATACCAACCTGAATAACCCACAAAAACGCCACTTGTGTCATGAATGGAAATATGTTGTTGAATCCTTTCCAGGTTAACAGCTGTTTTGAATTTCTCATTGCTTTCTATATTGTGTGACATAATAGGGAGGGTTAATACCCTACCTTTGACAGAGACAGCAATAAAAAACCTGAAAGGGATTTAACATTTCCTCATTCTTTTCAAAGCTCAGTGAATCTCTACACTTTACATGGCAATGTGAAGACATGGTAACAGCTAAATAAAAAATGAAACCCTTTCTCAAATGCCCCCCACATGCAGTTATGGCTGGCTAAACATGGCAGCAAATTTCTTTATTATTCCAAAGATATACTGATATGTAGAAAATAAAGCATTGTATCAGTGAATTTGCTGAGTACTGGTAGAGATTTGTGTTAAACTTGGTCAAGATGTTGGTAGCCAAAATCTGTCTGCTTGTTACTGTAGACATTTTAGGTATGCCCACAGTATTCTAAAATATGAATGTGTTGGGATTTTGAAATTACAGCTTTTCGATCCATCTATAGCCAGTTGAACAATCAGAAAATTTTACATTTTACTTCCTTTGTTTGAGGTTGATATACTAAAGCACTGTGCAGGTGCAAGAACGCATGCCCACCTAGTTTTAGATGGCTTAAACATGTATCAAAACACTCGCCCACACATAGACACCATTGTGGATTTACTAACATGAACTAAAGTGAGTGCCTGCCTAAATATCTTCACCTACTTGAACCAGGCACACAGCAAAGAAGATTCCCTAATAAGATACTGAAATAAACGTTATGTATTTTACAGGAAGGTTTATTCATGTAAAGAATAAATGCAAGGAACGAAAGAAAAAACAGCATGTTTTAACGCATATTTCACATAAAATCCATTCAAACATTGACTTCAACTTTTCCAAATGTATGCGTTTTGTCATTATTGCGCATGTCCAAACTAGGAAATTCGGAAAGTGCACTCACATCAAAGTTTGTGACAATACAGCATTTTCTAATATCAGCTGTCCTTCCTAAGAAAGAATTAACTACTCATAAATAGTGTTGAGCGAACACGGACTGTATTATTCGTGTTCGTACCGAATAATTGGATTTTTTTTACCCGAACACGGACACGGACACTTTACTGTATGTTCGGGTAAAAATCCGTGTTCGGTCGTTTTATTTCCGGGTTTTGCATGCTTTGGCGCTCTTTTCATGGCGGGCTTTCAACAGCCAATCAACAATCGTTTAACTGGTGTGCCTTAAGCCATCCCAGCCATGCCTGCAAATGTCTTAGTAGCTGTGATTGGCCGTCTGAAGCATGTGACCAAGTCTTTATAAGTTCGAGGCAGCCGCCGCAGCAGCGTCATTCTGCTGCTTAGCTAAGGGACAGAGCACACATCAATGTGCTGGCTGCTGATTAGGGAAAGATAGGCAGGAAAAAACCATTTGTGTCCGGATAGAATTGAGGGACAGGTCGGAGTGTTTAGGCAGGGCGAGTTGTAGGCATTTTAGGGATAGAGTCTGCTGAATTATAGGGTCAGTGTCTTCTACAAACTACAATCGATATTGCTGTGTGGGGGGTGGGGTGAATCTGCACTCAATCCTGATCTACGATCTCTTCTCAATCCTGTTAGGGACAGAGTCTGCTGAATTTTAGGGAAACTGTGTTCTACAAACTACAATCGATATTGCTGTGTGGTGTGGGATTGGAGATAGGCAGGTGACAGTGATCCACATCCATTTTTCTGTGTGTGAGCTGCAGTGAACACAATCTTTTTGGGCTGCAGTGAACACAATCTTTTTGGGCTGCAGTGAACACAATCTTTTTGGGCTGCAGTGAACACAATCTTTTTGGGCTGCAGTGAACACAATCTTTTTGGGCTGCAGTGAACACAATCTTTTTGGGGTGCAGTGAACAAAATCTTTTTGGGGTGCAGTGAACACAATCCTTTTTGGTGTGCAGTGAACACAATCTTTGTGGGGTGCAGTGAACAAAATCCTTTGTGGGGTGCAGTGAACACAATCTTTTTGGGGTGCAGTGAACAAAATCCTTTTTGGGGTGCAGTGAACAACATCCTTTTTGGGGTGCAGTGAACACAATCTTTTTGGGGTGCAGTGAACAAAATCCTTTGTGGGGTGCAGTGAACACAATCTTTTTGGGGTGCAGTGAACACAATCTTTTTGGGGTGGAGTGAACAACATCCTTTTTGGGGTGCAGTGAACAAAATCCTTTTTGGGGTGCAGTGAACAAAATCATTTTTGGGGTGCAGTGAACACAATCTTTTTGGGGTGCAGTGAACACAATCTTTGTGGGGTGCAGTGAACACAATCTTTTTGGGGTGGAGTGAACAACATCCTTTTTGGGGTGCAGTGAACAACATCCTTTTTGGGGTGCAGTGAACACAATCTTTTTGGGGTGCAGTGAACACAATCTTTGTGGGGTACAGTGAACAGAATCTTTGTGGGGTGCAGTGAACACAATCTTTGGGGGGTACAGTGAACACAATCTTTTTGGGGTGCAGTGAACACAATCTTTGTGGGGTGCAGTGAACACAATCTTTTTGGGGTGGAGTGAACAAAATCATTTTTGGGGTGCAGTGAACAACATCCTTTTTGGGGTGCAGTGATCAAAATCCTTTTTGGGGTGCAGTGAACACAATCTTTTTGGGGTGCAGTGAACAAAATCCTTTGTGGGGTGCAGTGAACAGAATCTTTGTGGGGTGCAGTGAACACAATCTTTGGGGGGGTACAGTGAACACAATCTTTTTGGGGTGCAGTGAACACAATCTTTGTGGGGTACAGTGAACAGAATCTTTGTGGGGTGCAGTGAACACAATCTTTGGGGGGTACAGTGAACACAATCTTTTTGGGGTGCAGTGAACACAATCTTTGGGGGGTACAGTGAACACAATCTTTTTGGGGTGCAGTGAACACAATCTTTGTGGGGTGCAGTGAACACAATCTTTGGGGGGGTACAGTGAACACAATCTTTTTGGGGTGCAGTGAACAACATCCTTTTAGGGTGCAGTGAACACAATCTTTGTGGGGTGCAGTGAACAACATCCTTTTAGGGTGCAGTGAACACAATCTTTGTGGGGTACAGTGAACAGAATCTTTGTGGGGTGCAGTGAACACAATCTTTGGGGGGTACAGTGAACAAAATCTTTGTGAGGTGCAGTGAACACAATCTTTGTGGGGTGCAGTGAACACAATCATTGTGGGGTGCAGTGAACTCAATCTTTGTGGGGTACAGTGAACACAATCTCATACTTCTGAAGATTTGAGGGTGCTGCCTGTTCCATACTCCCCCTACTCCTCATCTAGCCTTTTAGGGGTACAAACAATAGTAATTGGGGCCTAGTGTGGTTGTGTACGTGTGATATACATACACTTTTTTTGGATCATATTTTCTATTCCGCTATTTAATCAAAAACCTTTGGGGATCAGTTAAATTGGGGGATAGTCTGTGTTGGTACGTGTGAGAGAGATCCACCTTTCCAAGTTGTTGGGGTTCATCTCATACTTCTGAAGGTTTGAGGGTGCTGCCTGTTCCATACTCCCCCTACTCCTAGCCTTTTAGGGGTACAAACAATAGTAATTGGGGCCTAGTGTGGTTGTGTACGTGTGATATACATACACTTTTTTTGGATCATATTTTCTATTCCGCTATTTAATCAAAAACCTTTGGGGATCAGTTAAATTGGGGGATAGTCTGTGTTGGTACGTGTGAGAGAGATCCACCTTTCCAAGTTGTTGGGGTTCATCTCATACTTCTGAAGGTTTGAGGGTGCTGCCTGTTCCATACTCCCCCTACTCCTCATCTAGCCTTTTAGGGGTACAAACAATAGTAATTGGGGCCTAGTGTGGTTGTGTACGTGTGATATACATACACTTTTTTTGGATCATATTTTCTATTCCGCTATTTAATCAAAAACCTTTGGGGATCAGTTAAATTGGGGGATAGTCTGTGTTGGTACGTGTGAGAGAGATCCACCTTTCCAAGTTGTTGGGGTTCATCTCATACTTCTGAAGGTTTGAGGGTGCTGCCTGTTCCATACTCCCCCTACTCCTCATCTAGCCTTTTAGGGGTACAAACAATAGTAATTGGGGCCCAGTGTGGTTGTGTACGTGTGATATACATACACTTTTTTTGGATCATATTTTCTATTCCGCTATTTAATCAAAAACCTTTGGGGATCAGTTAAATTGGGGGATAGTCTGTGTTGGTACGTGTGAGAGAGATCCACCTTTCCAAGTTGTTGGGGTTCATCTCATACTTCTGAAGGTTTGAGGGTGCTGCCTGTTCCATACTCCCCCTACTCCTCATCTAGCCTTTTAGGGGTACAAACAATAGTAATTGGGGCCTAGTGTGGTTGTGTACGTGTGATATACATACACTTTTTTTGGATCATATTTTCTATTCCGCTATTTAATCAAAAACCTTTGGGGATCAGTTAAATTGGGGGATAGTCTGTGTTGGTACGTGTGAGAGAGATCCACCTTTCCAAGTTGTTGGGGTTCATCTCATACTTCTGAAGGTTTGAGGGTGCTGCCTGTTCCATACCCCCCCTACTCCTCATCTAGCCTTTTAGGGGTACAAACAATAGTAATTGGGGCCTAGTGTGGTTGTGTACGTGTGATATACATACACTTTTTTTGGATCATATTTTCTATTCCGCTATTTAATCAAAAACCTTTGGGGATCAGTTAAATTGGGGGATAGTCTGTGTTGGTACGTGTGAGAGAGATCCACCTTTCCAAGTTGTTGGGGTTCATCTCATACTTCTGAAGGTTTGAGGGTGCTGCCTGTTCCATACCCCCCCTACTCCTCATCTAGCCTTTTAGGGGTACAAACAATAGTAATTGGGGCCTAGTGTGGTTGTGTACGTGTGATATACATACACTTTTTTTGGATCATATTTTCTATTCCGCTATTTAATCAAAAACCTTTGGGGATCAGTTAAATTGGGGGATAGTCTGTGTTGGTACGTGTGAGAGAGATCCACCTTTCCAAGTTGTTGGGGTTCATCTCATACTTCTGAAGGTTTGAGGGTGCTGCCTGTTCCATACCCCCCCTACTCCTCATCTAGCCTTTTAGGGGTACAAACAATAGTAATTGGGGCCTAGTGTGGTTGTGTACGTGTGATATACATACACTTTTTTTGGATCATATTTTCTATTCCGCTATTTAATCAAAAACCTTTGGGGATCAGTTAAATTGGGGGATAGTCTGTGTTGGTACGTGTGAGAGAGATCCACCTTTCCAAGTTGTTGGGGTTCATCTCATACTTCTGAAGGTTTGAGGGTGCTGCCTGTTCCATACTCCCCCTACTCCTCATCTAGCCTTTTAGGGGTACAAACAATAGTAATTGGGGCCTAGTGTGGTTGTGTACGTGTGATATACATACACTTTTTTTGGATCATATTTTCTATTCCGCTATTTAATCAAAAACCTTTGGGGATCAGTTAAATTGGGGGATAGTCTGTGTTGGTACGTGTGAGAGAGATCCACCTTTCCAAGTTGTTGGGGTCCATCTCATACTTCTGAAGGTTTGAGGGTGCTGCCTGTTCCATACTCCCCCTACTCCTAGCCTTTTAGGGGTACAAACAATAGTAATTGGGGCCTAGTGTGGTTGTGTACGTGTGATATACATACACTTTTTTTGGATCATATTTTCTATTCCGCTATTTAATCAAAAACCTTTGGGGATCAGTTAAATTGGGGGATAGTCTGTGTTGGTACGTGTGAGAGAGATCCACCTTTCCAAGTTGTTGGGGTTCATCTCATACTTCTGAAGGTTTGAGGGTGCTGCCTGTTCCATACTCCCCCTACTCCTCATCTAGCCTTTTAGGGGTACAAACAATAGTAATTGGGGCCTAGTGTGGTTGTGTACGTGTGATATACATACACTTTTTTTGGATCATATTTTCTATTCCGCTATTTAATCAAAAACCTTTGGGGATCAGTTAAATTGGGGGATAGTCTGTGTTGGTACGTGTGAGAGAGATCCACCTTTCCAAGTTGTTGGGGTTCATCTCATACTTTTGAAGGTTTGAGGGTGCTGCCTGTTCCATACTCCCCCTACTCCTAGCCTTTTAGGGGTACAAACAATAGTAATTGGGGCCTAGTGTGGTTGTGTACGTGTGATATACATACACTTTTTTTGGATCATATTTTCTATTCCGCTATTTAATCAAAAACCTTTGGGGATCAGTTAAATTGGGGGATAGTCTGTGTTGGTACGTGTGAGAGAGATCCACCTTTCCAAGTTGTTGGGGTTCATCTCATACTTCTGAAGGTTTGAGGGTGCTGCCTGTTCCATACTCCCCCTACTCCTAGCCTTTTAGGGGTACAAACAATAGTAATTGGGGCCCAGTGTGGTTGTGTACGTGTGATATACATACACTTTTTTTGGATCATATTTTCTATTCCGCTATTTAATCAAAAACCTTTGGGGATCAGTTAAATTGGGGGATAGTCTGTGTTGGTACGTGTGAGAGAGATCCACCTTTCCAAGTTGTTGGGGTTCATCTCATACTTCTGAAGGTTTGAGGGTGCTGCCTGTTCCATACTCCCCCCTACTCCTAGCCTTTTAGGGGTACAAACAATAGTAATTGGGGCCTAGTGTGGTTGTGTACGTGTGATATACATACACTTTTTTTGGATCATATTTTCTATTCCGCTATTTAATCAAAAACCTTTGGGGATCAGTTAAATTGGGGGATAGTCTGTGTTGGTACGTGTGAGAGAGATCCACCTTTCCAAGTTGTTGGGGTTCATCTCATACTTCTGAAGGTTTGAGGGTGCTGCCTGTTCCATACTCCCCCTACTCCTAGCCTTTTAGGGGTACAAACAATAGTAATTGGGGCCTAGTGTGGTTGTGTACGTGTGATATACATACACTTTTTTTGGATCATATTTTCTATTCCGCTATTTAATCAAAAACCTTTGGGGATCAGTTAAATTGGGGGATAGTCTGTGTTGGTACGTGTGAGAGAGATCCACCTTTCCAAGTTGTTGGGGTTCATCTCATACTTCTGAAGGTTTGAGGGTGCTGCCTGTTCCATACTCCCCCTACTCCTAGCCTTTTAGGGGTACAAACAATAGTAATTGGGGCCTAGTGTGGTTGTGTACGTGTGATATACATACACTTTTTTTGGATCATATTTTCTATTCCGCTATTTAATCAAAAACCTTTGGGGATCAGTTAAATTGGGGGATAGTCTGTGTTGGTACGTGTGAGAGAGATCCACCTTTCCAAGTTGTTGGGGTTCATCTCATACTTCTGAAGGTTTGAGGGTGCTGCCTGTTCCATACTCCCCCTACTCCTCATCTAGCCTTTTAGGGGTACAAACAATAGTAATTGGGGCCCAGTGTGGTTGTGTACGTGTGATATACATACACTTTTTTTGGATCATATTTTCTATTCCGCTATTTAATCAAAAACCTTTGGGGATCAGTTAAATTGGGGGATAGTCTGTGTTGGTACGTGTGAGAGAGATCCACCTTTCCAAGTTGTTGGGGTTCATCTCATACTTCTGAAGGTTTGAGGGTGCTGCCTGTTCCATACCCCCCCTACTCCTCATCTAGCCTTTTAGGGGTACAAACAATAGTAATTGGGGCCTAGTGTGGTTGTGTACGTGTGATATACATACACTTTTTTTGGATCATATTTTCTATTCCGCTATTTAATCAAAAACCTTTGGGGATCAGTTAAATTGGGGGATAGTCTGTGTTGGTACGTGTGAGAGAGATCCACCTTTCCAAGTTGTTGGGGTTCATCTCATACTTCTGAAGGTTTGAGGGTGCTGCCTGTTCCATACCCCCCCTACTCCTCATCTAGCCTTTTAGGGGTACAAACAATAGTAATTGGGGCCTAGTGTGGTTGTGTACGTGTGATATACATACACTTTTTTTGGATCATATTTTCTATTCCGCTATTTAATCAAAAACCTTTGGGGATCAGTTAAATTGGGGGATAGTCTGTGTTGGTACGTGTGAGAGAGATCCACCTTTCCAAGTTGTTGGGGTTCATCTCATACTTCTGAAGGTTTGAGGGTGCTGCCTGTTCCATACCCCCCCTACTCCTCATCTAGACTTTTAGGGGTACAAACAATAGTAATTGGGGCCTAGTGTGGTTGTGTACGTGTGATATACATACACTTTTTTTGGATCATATTTTCTATTCCGCTATTTAATCAAAAACCTTTGGGGATCAGTTAAATTGGGGGATAGTCTGTGTTGGTACGTGTGAGAGAGATCCACCTTTCCAAGTTGTTGGGGTTCATCTCATACTTCTGAAGGTTTGAGGGTGCTGCCTGTTCCATACTCCCCCTACTCCTCATCTAGCCTTTTAGGGGTACAAACAATAGTAATTGGGGCCCAGTGTGGTTGTGTACGTGTGATATACATACACTTTTTTTGGATCATATTTTCTATTCCGCTATTTAATTTAACTGGGCCTCCATGCGAGACCTGTGTGCCTTGTTGCGCTGTTTTGAGTACTCCACCAACATGGCCAGTGGCAATGACGCCGTTCTCAGCTTAACTATCCCACTTCTATGCCTCCTTGAAAAAACAATTCGGGCGATGATGGAAGAGGATGTGGCACAGGATGAGGAGGAGGAGGAGGATGAAGAGGTAACATTTCCAAGGCTTTCAGGGCAGTCATTCGCAAGGGGCTCCGAGGGTGGGTTCCTGCACACGCAAACGCCAGGGACGCAATTGTCCAGCAGGGGCACAGTTCTGGAGGATGAGGAGGATGAGGAGGAGGAGGAGCTGGAGGAGGAGATGGAACCATGTTCACAGCAGGGTGGCACCCAGGCCAGCTCATGGCCATCACTGGTGCGTGGCTGGGGGGATACAGAGGACACGGACGATACACCTCCCACAGAGGACAGCCTTTCGTTGCCTCTGGGCAGCCTGGCACACATGAGCGATTACATGCTGCAGTGTCTCCACAATGACCGCCGAGTTGCCCACATTCTAACTTGTGCTGATTACTGGGTGGCCACGCTGCTGGATCCCCGTTACAAGGACAACGTACCGTCCTTAATTCACTCACTGGAGCGCGATCGCAAGATGCGCGAGTACAAGCGCACGCTGGTAGACGCCATGCTGCTGGCATTCCCATCTGACAGCGGGGCCACAGTGGAAGCACAAGGCAGAGGAGGAGGAGGAGGAGGTCGCCAACGCAACCAGGGCACCGCCAGCACCTCAGAAGGCAGGGTTAGCATGGCCGAAATGTGGAAAAGCTTTGTCAGCACGCCACAACAAACAGCAGCACCAGCAGCTCAGATGGAACGTCTTAGCAGGAGGCAGCATTTTACCAACATGGTGGAGCAGTATGTGTGCACACGCCTACATGTAGTGAATGACGGGTCTGCCCCCTTCAACTTCTGGGTCTCCAAATTGGGCACATGGCCTGAGCTTGCCCTTTACGCCTTGGAGGTGCTGGCGTGCCCTGCAGCCAGTGTATTATCTGAACGGGTATTTAGCACGGCTGGGGGCGTTATAACAGACAAGCGCAGCCGCCTGTCCAGAGACAATGTGGACAAGCTCACGTTCATTAAAATGAACCAGGCATGGATCCCACGGGACTTTTCCGTACCTTATGCAGAATAGCAATGGATACCGACCTTACCCACCCATTGTTCCATTTTTGCTCTTTCTCACTCTTTTGGGGTGTACCCTCATTTAAAATTTTTGAAAAGAAGCAGTGTTGGCTACCTCGTCCTCCTCCTCAGGGCCAGATTAATGTAGGGGCTATTGGAGCTGCAGCTCCAGGCCCCTACCTTTTATATAGGCCCCGGGTTGGCCATATTCACTGTTACCGCTCTTCTGTCACTTGTAAACACAGAAGTCTGGCTTCTATGCTCGCTTCCCCAGGCAGCACCCTCAGAACCTCCCCACACAGCGTGAAGGCCGGACAAGGAGGGACAGTTGGCGATGCATGGATGTGTTTATGGGCTTCAGAGACAGCATCCCATGTTGAATTAGGCATGCATGGCTGCACCCTTCCTCCTCTGGGTGCATGGCAAGGCACGGCCCTTAAGGCCCTTCAAAATCCTCAGCACCAAGCCCATGATGCTGTTAATCCGGCCCTGGTCCTCCTCCACCGCCGCTTCCACCTACACCGCCCATAGGTGTGCGCAGCCTATTGCATTAAGGTGTGCACCCCAAAGTTGAAATACACATGCATGTGTTTGCCAGCAGGGAGAGTAATGTATCGGGGCCATGTACCTGTAGGCAAGGAGAAATAGAGCAGAGCAGGTCCCAGGGAGATCTTTCCCATCTCCTCACTGGCAATGCTATGTGCCCTAGGTGATTAGGGTGTGCCCAGGCACACCCAGCACACCCTGTGCGCACGCCTATGTCACCGCCACATCCACCACCACCTCAACCTCCCTCCTACTCCATATGGGCCTCGTCCTTCAGAGATGAAGAAGAACATTGTTTTATTTTTCTGTTTTTTTTTGTTGTTTTAAGTTATTTCCCTATCCACATTTGTTTGCAGAGCACTTGCCATGCTCTTAATTACGTTTTGCTGCCATTTGCAGCACTCTAGCCCTTTCCTTTGGTGTTTTAGAGCCATTTTAGTGCCTTAAAGTTCGGGTCCCCATTGACTTCAATGGGGTTCGGTGTCCGGGAAAAGTTCGGTAAAAGTCCGGGACACGGACCCGGACTTTTTTTTAAAGTTCGGCCGAACCCGTCGAACACGGACATCTAGGTGTCCGCTCAACCCTACTCATAAAAGCAATTTGTCATTGTTTTAAATGCCTGTTATTAGGGGGCATCTTAGTTATGAAGAAGAGGTGCTGAGTTTCCCCAAAGCCATCGAAAGCCATACAGTATAACACGCTTTTTTAGGAAATATATAATTCATATTTTACCAGATGTGATTGTCTAATGAGAGTGCAGCAGCTCATTAATTCAGATGTAAACTAAATGATTGCCTAAATTACCACCCATATATCAAGGTATGCAAAGTTCTAATAATTTAACATGGTCCACTGTAGAAAAAGATGTGTCCATTCTTAATGGCAGTTTAATGTGTCCCGGAGCACTAATGAAAATAACTGCTGTCTAATGAATGTCTTTTTATGTTGGTGAAAAAAATGTGTTTATTCATGGTGTAAGTTACTTTATCTTTATTCTTGTTTCATCATTTAAAGTTTACCCCATTTTGTCAGAGATATATTGCAGAGTTCCTTAATTCAGTTATTTGATTAACTGATCTATTTTAGATGTTGGCTGTGAAATATAAAGTAGCAGCAATATATACTTCATTTTAACACTATACCTTCATTATAGCTCGTTCTTTTTTTTTTTAACCATACATTTGTATTGAAAATTATTGCAATATACAGATTAACAACATAATATTTAACCATAAAGAAAGTACAAACAGTATACAAAAACAAGTACATCCATAGATCGTATTTAAAGAATTGTAGGCAATAATCATGGAAGTCCTTATAGGTCGTAAACTGTTGAACCTGAGAAATAACCAGAAACACACTGGTAATTAATTAACTCTGAAAATTCTTTATGATCAGCCGCAAGAGTCTGGACTCATGGTCCATAAAAGGAAACTGCCTGTCCCCCCTTTGGGAACACACTGTTGTCAGGCAATCCTGGCATAGCTCCATTGAGATGGCGGGGCTGCCACCACCCATCCTCTCATTCCAGACTATACACAAGTGGCATCATACGGGCACACCAATACATACCCAGAACCAAGGGGAGCTGTCACACTATTAGTTAAACGCAGTTAAAGTGTGGATGTATTCACTAGAAAGGGGTATAACTAAATGGTGTAAAAAAAAAAAAAAAAAGGAAAAGAGAAGTGGGAAGGGAGGGGAAACTAGGCTCACCAGCAGTTGGTCCCGGGCACAATAAGAGAGTAGCTACTAGCAATAATCCTAAAGATTTTGTTCCAACATTAACTTGACCATCTACTTAGTCAACGTCAGGGAGAATTGTTAACCATTTTTGCCATTTTTTTTATGGAATAAGGAGGCTTTGCACTCATTATATGCTTGCATTTTTTCCATTTCATATTGGTAGTTAACCCTATGTTTGATTTCCTCTAAGGTGGGAGGAGATGTGGATCGCCACCTTTTGGCCACTGCTATTCTGGTGACGAAGAGGATGTGAGCAATGATTGTTCTAATGTTAGTAGGGACTTCATCTATACCAATACTCAAAAGAGCTAAAGCAGAGTTCATAACATTTCTTTTACACTTATTATGGAAATGGTGGATGATATCTCCTTCTATAAGGGTTGAATGAGAGGGCAGCTCCAGAATACATGAACCAAGTTCCCATCGTCATGACACTCTCTCCAACAAAGTGGAGATAAGGTATTGTCTATCGAGTGTAATCTGTGTGGCGTCATGTAGTATCTGTGTAGTATCTTCTGTGTGTTATCCCAATGATCAACGCAAGCTGAGGATTTGGTGTTGGCTTTAAAAGCCACTAACCATTGAGCAAAGGAAAAGGATTGGGATAATTCAGCTTCCCATTTAAGCATATTAGGAGTTTTACGAAACCCGAGGGATGATTACATAAGGGGTAACATAGGGAGATACCTTTTCGGGTAGTGGGTGGCTTGTTAATTATAGCTCATTCTTTATGTTTGTTTTAAAGTGACCCAATCACTGTTTTAAGAATTTGCACTTTTAGCTGAGTCCTGATTGATCTTACACACTGCACTTTTAGAACATGGGAGAAAAAGGAAAACAAAAAGAAACACTACATCATCACTAAGCCCCCGTTCACATTAGGTCGCTCCGACTTCGGGGGCGACCTGTGAAGTAGCGTGCAGCGCGATTTCGGCGCGACTTGCACGGACTTCACATAATGGAAGTCAATGCAAGTCACCTCCAGTTCGCCCTGAAGTAGTACAGGACCCTATTTCTAAGTAGGAGCGACTTGTGCCGCTCCTATTAGAACGGCTCCTGTACTACACAGTGGAAGCGGGAGGACCGCGACTTGTCAGGCTGACAAGTCGCCTGACAAGTCGCGGCAGTGTGAATGGACGCAAGAGTGATGCAAGTGTAGATGACATAAACAGTCCTGGACAAGAAGGACTTGAAGGTTGGAGTCTTGATGTTTAAATTCCAGCTACAGCCTAGACTCATAGTAGGCTCCTCCTGCCCTCCAACATTAGGGAGAAGCCACACTAAAGAATGTAACTCTTTTTGGGAATGGCAAACCACTAATACTACAGACCCTGCCAAATGTCATACTTATATCAATCAAAAATCTCAAAGATCAAAACAGAATACACCAATACAATATACACCAATGGACCAATGCACATGTAATGCTTGATCATATATCCCCACGTGTGACAGTGCACTCCAATAATAGTAGTGGTACATTTGATGTGCCAACTTACCCTTGCCATTTCTATTGTCAGTTTCCTGATTGCACATCAAATGTCTTCAATTGAAATCCATACCAGAAATTGCAGAAGTGAGCTGGAATGCATACCTACCGCTGTGAGAGGAAATGTTAGAGTATTGTAATACCATTCAGTGTTTTCTGAAGTCTGATATGTGCATATGGGAGGAGCCACTACGACAAAAAAGAGGCCAGTATAAGGCAGACTAAGAACCTTTCCTATCTATTTTTACCCGACACACCAGTAGTGAGAAATAAAAAATGGGGCACAGGGCTGCAAGGAAGAAGTGAACAGAGGGTTATTTAATTATCTTGATTGACCTACAATTGGGGGAATAATTAATCAATTTACAAATTGATAAATAATGAAAAAATTCCAAATACTACATAAAAGACAAACAAAATAGTGTACAATATTTATTAAATAATAATTTATAATTTAAACATTTTCCTAAAAATTTAAAATATCAAAATGAATAAAAAATTGTATGGCAGCAACGAAAAAAAAAAAATCCATGCAGTACCAGACTGGCAACGGTGGGATGTGGTATTGCTACAGAAATACTTGAAATTTAAGAAAGCTCCTAGAGACCTGAGTATCACTACATTTTGTAATTTTTTAGGTAAAGATTTGAGAACCACTTGGTATAACTGTTCACAAGAATGCATCAGATCCTGGATTCATCCAAAAAAAAAAAAAAAAAATAGAAATCACCAGTTCATGCACTGATCAGAAATCCCATCAAGGCTGGCTGATTGTCCTTTTCAAAAAGGCTTCTTTTGCCAGAACGTTGCAGCTCTCCTCAAACTCCACTGGGTGGTGGAAAGGGATATTTATGCAAGGAATAAGGAAGAGAATAAGGAAGAGAAGAGTGCACAGCCGCCCTGGTAGAATACTGCTTTATTAAGAACACACAGGGAGCTGAATAAATATGCACATATATTTGAATGAACAATCATGGGTGTATACAGTGTTGTGCTCCCCCCTCCTGGATCGGAAGGTGTACCTGTGAAGTTTCAGCTCTGTAGCATGTCCAGAACCATAAAAAAAAAGGATTGTTTGTATTAGAACACTTTCAGCTCAGGGGGTTGGCTTCTCCTCTCGGTTTTCACACCTTGCCGGTTTAATAGCAGGCATTTTCAAGTTCAGATGTTTTGCCTGCCTCCAAAAACCCCCAAAAAATGCCAGCAAAAACACACCTGGGCATTTTTTTTTTTGACGCTAGCATTTTTTTTGGCATTTTTTGGGGTTCTTTTGAGGCAGGCAAAACATCTGAACTTGTGTATAGTGGTATATATACACACATAATTATATGTATATAGACACCTAGCACTATATAGGTGTGATAGTAGCAGAAATATATTACTGTAAATGATTTCATTAGCGCAAGCATATATTTCTGCTACTATCACACCTATATATGTCTAGGTGTGTATATAAATATATGTATGTGTTTATATACACCACTATACACAAGTTCAGATGTTTTGGCTGCCTCCAAAACCCCCCAAAAAATGCCAGCAAAAACACACCTGGGCATTTTTTTTTTGACGCTAGCGTTTTTTTGGCATTTTTTTGGGTTCTTTTGAGGCAGGCAAAACATCTGAACTTGTGTATAGTGGTATATATACACACATAATTATATGTATATAGACACCTAGCCATATATAGGTGTGATAGTAGCAGAAATATATTACTGTAAATGATTTCATTAGCGCAAGCATATATTTCTGCTACTATCACACCTATATATGTCTAGGGGTATATATACAGACATATATGTGTATATATACCCCCTGTACACATGTTCAGATGTCATGTCTGACATCAAACATGTCCTCAAAAAAGCACTGGCAGTGGCAGCCCCTGCAGCATAAAAAATGCTTGGCTGGTGAGAAGCTATATTCCTGTCCCGAAGCAACTCAGAGAAATGATCATTTCTCTATAGCGGTCACCCTGCTATGGAAGGGTTTTGTCACCCTGCCATAGCAGTCACTGTCAGTTAACCCTACACTACACTACGGTCCCCTTACACTTAACACTTTCCCTACAGAAACTAAATTTTTGAAGCTAACTTAAGTGTAAAGGAGCACTCTAACTACACTAGATATCCCTTTCCTCACACTAATAAATGCTAAATGACACTTTTAACCACTTAAGCCCCGGAAGATTTTACCCCCTTCCTGACCAGGGGGTATTTTGCGATTCGGCACTGCGTGACTTTAACGGACAATTGCGCGGTCGTGCGACGCTGTACCTAAACGAATTTGACGTCCTTTTTTTCCCACAAATAGAGCTTTCTTTTGGTAGTATTTGATCACCTGTGCAATTTTTTGATCACGCGCTATAAACAAAAAAAGAGCGTCAATTTTGCAAAAATAACAATATTTTTCACATTTTTTTATATGAAATTCCCCCCAAAAAAAAAGTAAAAATCAAAATTTTTTAAAATTTTCGGCCAATTTGTTTTATCCTACCTATGTTTGGTAAAAAAAATCGCAAAAAGCGTATTTTGATTGGTTTGGGCAAAAGTTATCGCGTTTACTAACAAAGGGAAAGATTTTTGTCATTTTTGTTGTTTTTTTTTTTAACGCGTAATGGCGGCGATCTGCGATTTTTTTTGCGGTACTGCGACATTGGGGCGGACAGATCGGACCCTTGACTGACATTTGTGACACTTTTGGGGTTACCAGTGACATTTCTACAGTAATCAGTGCTATACATATGCACTGTTACTGTAAAAATACACTGGTTGTGAAGGGGTTAACTTTATTTGGGAGGGAGGGGCTGTGTGTATCCCTAGGGGCGTGCTTTCTACTGTGATTGGCTGTGGCTTCAGCTGTAAGGACACTGATCAACGGATCTACATACTAGATCCATTTGATCAGTGTCTTTACAGCGGGAAGAATGACAGGCAGCTTGTTTACACAAGCTGCCTGACATTCTCCCTCTCCCCCGCCGATCGCCGAGTGACCGGCGGACATCGGGTCCGCTGGTCACACGCCCGGGGGGGACCGTGACCACGCGGGAGCGGGAGCGCGCCTCCGGGGGCGCGCTCGCTCCCTAGACCCTCACAAGCTAGTGACGTAGCCCTACGTCACTTTGCCTGTGAGGGGCTGACTGCCGACGTAGATCGGCGTTAGGCAGTCGGCAAGTGGTTAAAGTAAAATTAACAGAACTGCTTCCACTCTCTTCCATGTCCAGTATAACAATGCTAGGAATATGGCGGGGGCGATCTTATATACTGGGGGGCGTATTCACTAATGATTGGTCTAGGGACCCCCTAGTCACTCCAATCACATTCCTAGCATTCTCCTGCCCCCTCAATTGGCTTTTGCTAATGGTTCTGGTCCAATCACGGGCTTTTAAAGCCCATTTCCTGAAGCATTGCATTTTGGTCGGTTCTGGTTGCCGAATTCCGAACTTTTTGGGCAAAATGTTCTAAATTCGGCCGAACCTCGAACACCCAATGTTCGGGCCGAACCGATGGTCGACCCGAACCGTTCGATCATCCCTAGTCCCTAACCCCCCAAAAATGTATTTTAGATACAATTACAGTATTAAAAACATAAGAATCTAATTAAAAATGAAAAACAAAAACATACCTTTTAAAAAAAGTTAAGAGTTTATTAAACAAAAAAATAAAAAGCTTATACATTGACATTTAGGCATAACTATTATCATGCCCATCAATTGATGAAGCATACTATGCTTGCCGTATGTTATTTTTATTATTATTACTATTATTATTAGTATTATTATTTTGGATTTATATACAGTATCTCACAAAAATGAGTGCACCCCTCACATTTTTGTAAATATTTTATTATATCTTTTCACGTGACAACACTGAAGAAATGACACTTTGCTACAATGTAAAGTAGTGAGTGTACAGCTTGTATAACAGTGTCAATTTGCTGTCCCCTCAAAATAACTTAACACACAACCATTAATGTCTAAACCTCTGGCAACAAAAGTGAATACTTCCCTAAGTGAAGATATCCAAATTGGGCCCAAAGTGTCAATATTTTGTGTGGTCACCGTTATTTTCCAGCACTGCCTTAATCCTCTTGAGCATGGAGTTCACCAGAGATTCACAGGTTGCCACTGGAGTCCTTTTCCACTCCTCCATGACAACAGCTCAGGGATTTGTGAATGTTAGAGACCTTGTGCTCCTCCACCTTCCATTTAGGATGCCCAACAGATGCTCAATAGGGTTTAGGTCTGAAGACATGCTTGGCCAGTCCATCACCTTTACCCTCAGCTTATTTAGCAAGGCAGTGGTCATCTTGAAAGTGTGTTTGGGGGTTGATATCATGTTGGAATATTGCTCTGCGGCCCAGTCTCCAAAGAAAGATGATCATGCTCTGCTTTAGTATGTCAAAGTACATGTTAGCATTCATGGTTCCCTCAATGAAATGTAGTTCCCCAGTGCCAGCAGCACTTATGTAGCCTCAGACCATGACACTCCCACCACCACCGTGCTTGACTGTAGACAAGACACACTTGTCTTTGTACTCCTCATCTCATTGCCGCCAAACATGCTTGACACCATCTGAATCAAATAAGTTGATCTTTAATCTCATCAGACCACAGGACATGGTTCCAGTAATCCATGTCCTTAGTCTGCTTGTCTTAAACAAACTGTTTGAGGGCTTTCTTGTGCATCATCTTTAGAAGAGGCTTCCTTCTGGGATGACACCCATGCAGACCAATTTGATGCAAGGTGCGGCATATGGGGTGAGCACTGACAGGCTGACCACCCTCACCCCTTCAACCTCTGCAGCAATGCTGGCAGCGCTCATACGTCTATTTCCAAAAGGCAACCACTGGATATGACACTCAGCACGTGCACTCAACTTCTTGGGTCGATCGACCATGGCGAGGCCTGTTCTGAGTGGAACCTGTCCTGTTAAACTGCTGTATGCTCTTGGCCACCATGCTGCAGCTCAGTTTCACAGTCTTGGCAATCTTTATATAGCCTAGTCCATCTTTAAGTAGACCAAAAAATCTTTTTTTTTCAGATCCTCAGAGAATTCTTTGCCATGAGGTGCCATGTTGATCTTCCAGTGACCAGTATGATAACACCAAATTTAACACAACTGCTCCCCATTCACACCTGGGACCTTGTAACACTAACAAGTCACATGACACCGGGGAGAGAAAATGCCTAATTGAGCCCAATTTGAAAATTTTCTCTTAGACATTAATGGCTGTGTGTTGAGTTAGAGGAAGTTAGGGTTCCTAACTCTTTAATGTCCAATTCCTTTTTTTAAAGTGGCTTCATTAAATGTGCCATGTTTCTTCAGTGTTGTATTGCAGTGACATTTTAGAATGCCTGCCTTATATCCTGGTTATCCTCAACGTTAACAGCCCAAATCCTGAGAAAGTAAGTAAGAAAAGCCTCTGACAATATTGACTGCCTTTTTTTTTTAAATTACGTTTGTGGATACACTGGTGTAGCCTAACACCCTTAATTAGCACTTACGTCCTACTTGCACCTATGTTCAACCTCTTACAGGCTCTATTCATAAAACAAAATCGCATGCTGTATTTAGGTGTTTTCCCAAACACTGCATGCCTGCTCTACCGCAACACACAGTAAATACTGCATAAAACAGAGCCTCTTTCCCACAACCCTGGCAGGTGGTTGTTGGGGTCTGCAGGGGCTTATGGGAATTGGAAGCCCTTTTTAACAAGGGGGCCCCAGATCCTAGTCCTCCCATGTGAATGAGTAGGGGGTACCCCTACTCATTCACCCTACAAAAAGTGTAGTGTAAAAAAGACAGTTGACAGTTTTTGACAAATCCTTTATATAAAAAACAAAATAAAAAAGGCCCTCCGGTGAAAATCCAGTATCAATTAAGATGCATGTTGCAACCGCCGACACAATATAAAAATTGCTCTACTCCTGACGAAGGCTTCCACTGTCCTAAATAACTAAGGGGCGATGCCATCTGGTGACATCACCGTGTGGACCGCCCCCTTGGGACATCACTGACCAGGGGCATGCTGGGTTAGTGATGTCACGAGGGGCAGTGCCACCCAGTGACGTCACTGGGTGGTACCCCCCTTAGTTATTTAATAAGTATCAGACGGCGGAGATGGCAGACAGTGGGAGCCTTTGTTGGGAGTTTTTTCTTTTGGGGATTGGTGGTGACGGGCATCATGATTGATGATAGATCTACACCAGGGGACATTTAAAAATAAAAATAAGGGATTTGTCAAAAACTACCTACTGTCTTTTTTTACACTACACTTTTTTTTGGGTGAATAGTTAGGGGTACTATGTACCCCATACTACTACAACTAATTGAGGTGAATGAGAAATCTGTGTGCTAGTGGTGGGATGATTCAGGCATTGGATCAGTGTTTCTGAAATTTCTCACCAAGGGATCCTTTCTTTCCAAGGATATTTTCCACTTGGGCTCTGGGTTTCTTTTATTATTTTAATATCTGGCACTTAATGTTTTGTTTATACTTTTTTATTTGTGCTGCACTGCTTATATGTTAACCACTTCTGGACCGGAAGGATTTGCCCCCTTAATGACCAGGCCACTTTTTTCAACTTGGCACTGCGTGACTTTAAGGGCCCTTTCACACGGGCATTCCTCATGTCCGTAAATCATCCTATTTTTTTTGCGGATGATTTACGGACATAATGTATGTCAATGGCATTGCGGATGTCAGCGGATGACCATCCGCTGACATCCGATTTTCTTCCTTTCAGTTCTGTTCCGTTTTTTGGAACGGAACAGAACCCTATTTTTGTTCCGTTGAAAAAACGGAAAGGATGCAAAATCGGATGTCAGCAGTGTCATCCGCTGACATCCGCAATGCCCATAGACATACATTATGTCCGTATATCATCCGCAAACGGATGGGATGATATGCGGACATACGGAGCGGATGACACAAATGTCATCCATTCCGTGAAAAAAATTAAATAAAAAGTGATGGAGCGGATCGCAATGCGGTCCGCTCCGTGTGAAAGAAGTCTAACTGACAATTGCGCGGTCATGCAATGCTGTACTCAAACAAAATTTTCATCCTTTTTTCCCACAAATAGAGCTTTCTTTTGGTGGTATTTGATCACCTCTGCGCTTTTTATTTTTTTTTGCGATATTAATAGAAAAAGCGTGAAATTGTTTAGAAAAAAATGACATTTTCTACTTTTTCTTTTAAAAAATATCCAATATACTAAATTTTTGTCAAATATTTACTTGCAATCATTTTTATTGAGATTTTCAAAAGAAAAAGGCAAAAACAAACAGAAGAAAAACCGTACAGGGTGCATTATGTGAACAGTGAACAAAGTTGGAACAAATAACATATTAATATTGTTAAATGTAATCACAAGAGGAACAAGGTAACATAATATTACATGTACTTGGAATTAAACCTATACTCAGTTGAGAATTATAGAATAGAACAGAAGGGCTAGATATACATGGACACCATTAACAGGAGGGTGTGAAGTATTGACTATGTAACCAAACTTGCCAGTTTTTATGAAATTTGTGCCCTCGTAGGGTAGAATAAGCGTGGGCCTTTTCTAAGGAACATTGCAAATTTACCATATGCACAACCTCCAAGTGGGAAGGTGCAGTGGACTGTTTCCAATACCTTGCAATAACAGTTCTAGCAGCAATCAGAGTATGCACATAAACCATTCTCATATAGGGTGGTATTATCTCTAAACCCAATGAGAGAAGGGCCATATCAGGATTAGATAGGTTCTATCTGGATAGAACCTCAAAAATCCTTCTCCAGAAGCTAGTTAGTCCCTTATAGGACCAGAAAATGTGAATGATAGTTCCAACCTGATCGCAATTGCGCCAACATAGTGGGCTCTGGGTGTCGTATATTTTGGATAAGCGATACGGTGTCAAATACCAGCGTGTGAGGATCTTTTGTGCCTGTTCCCAATGGTTGACACATTGAGTGGCTTTGTAAGAGGTGTGAATGGTCAATTTCCATTGCTCTTCGGGGAAGGATGATTGAAGCTCCCCCTCCCATGCAATCATGTGCGTGTTTTATAAAATGACAGTTTTTGCCCAAAAAAGTTATAAAAGAGGGAAATACCTTTCGTGGAGGAAGAGAAAGTAGTGAAGAATTGCCGTAGCTGCAAGGGAATACGCACATCGGGCGGAGGATTTTTATTTAAAAAACTGGAAACGCTGTTGTATATGTATACGGCCTGTACAGGAAGTGCAAACTTGCATCTTAACTCCTCGAATGGTTTCATGGTTTTATTGTGGTATAGTTGCGCCACATTAGTAATACCAGTCGACATAAATTTAGATATGTTGATACAAGGGAGGAGAACCCCTAATGCGGCAAGTGGGAGCCTGATAACCTTGGATTGTGGAACTCAGGGAAATTGAGCAGTAAGGAGTCTCCATGATGTTAGGGAAGCTTGTGTGGGTAATGGGAGAGTATGTAAGGCCATTGGTCTCCACATGTCTGCCAACAACAGAGTGCTGAGATCATTTAATGATAATACAGATTCTAAAGGAAGCCACGGAAGGGTATTTTGTCCTGAGAACCAGTGTTGCAGGGGGGCTAGGTGGGAGGCATAATAGTCAATGAGATCAGGGAGCCCTAGCCCTCCTACTGATTTGTGGCAGACCATGTGAAGGTAGGCGCACCTTCCCCGTTTCTTTTGCCAAACAAATGTGCGTAGCAATTTAGCAAGAGAAAGTATGTAACTTTTGGGGACGTGTACTGGTAGAGTACGAAATACGTAAAGGATCTTGGGTAAGCATACCATTTTAAAGGCGGCAATCCTACCAGTCCATGACAGTTTGGTTGATTTAAGTTTGGTGACATCTGCTGAAATGGATGTGAGAAGGGGCTTCATGTTTGCTTCTATTAAATCGAAAGTGGGGAACGTCAGGTTGATGCCCAAGTAATGTAGCGGTTGTGTAGTCCAAGCATATGGTAGGAGGGTTTGTAAATGCGTGCGGGCAGACGGGTGTACCCCCATATTGAGTATTAAGGATTTGCTAAAATTTACTTTGTAATATGATACTTTACTGAAGGATTGGAGGATGTTATGGGCTGCTGGTAAGGATACTGTAGGGTTCGTGAGACTAAGGATTACGTCATCCGCAAAGAGTGTGATGACATGCTGGGAACCTGGAAATGTAAATCCAGAGATCAAGGGGCTTTGTCGGAATGATGCAGCAAGGGGCTCAATTAGAAGGTTGAAAATGAGGGGGGAGAGAGGGCACCCCTGGCGTGTGCCATTTGTATATGGGGAAGGGTTTGGACAATATTCCAGCCGACAGCACTTTAGCTGACGGAGACGAGTATAAAGTAAGGATTGCGGATAGGATAGGACCAGAAAAGCCGAATCTTTCCAAAACAGCTCTCATGTACCCCCAGTGAAGGCGGTCAAACGCCTTCTCTGCATCAATAGAGAGAAGCAGAGAAGGCGTTTTAGTGCACTCCGCATGGTGTATTAGGTTAATCACCCTTCTAGTAGTGTCTGGAGCCTGTCAGCCTTTAACAAAGCCCTTCTGGTCCCCTCCAACCAGTGTAGGAAGGATTGGGGCTAGTCTGTTGGCAATGATTTTGGCAAAAATCTTTACGTCTGTGTTTAACTAAGAAATGGGCCTGAAATTGGCTGGGGAGTTAGGGGGTTTGCCAGGTTTAGGAAGGGTAGTGATGTTGGCTTGAAGCATTTCACTCGGAAATCTGCCGGTAGTGACAGCGTCGTAAAAGAGACGTAGCATGTGGGGTGACAGTATTTCTTGCATGGTACCATAATATTCATTGGTTAACCCATCAGGACCCTGTGATTTGTTCAGAGGGAGAGTTTTTAAAGTTTTGGTCAGTTCTTGGAGGGTAAAGGGTTCGTTTAGTTGCGATAGAGAGTCGGTAGGTAAGGACGGCAGACGGAGATGTCGGAGGAAGTTTTGAATGTCAGTTTCGGTGGGTTGGGGGGTGGATTGGTCCCTATTTTTGAGGGTGTGTCAGTGTAGGGATGAGTGATAAAATCTATTTTGGTTTTAACTCTCCTTGCCTTTAATCGGTAGGCCAAAAATGTACCCGCTTTGTTGTGGGATGAATAGTATTGTAATCGAAGACGCGCTAAAATTTTATCGTGCTGTTCGGTTAAAAGTCTGTGAAGGTCTGAACGGAGGGACGTGAGTTTGGAGGCGTGGGAGGAGACGGAGTAGTTCTGTTGAGCTCATCCAATGAATGGATCTCTCTGATGAGATTTTGCATTTTGTTGTGATATTTCTTCTTGAGGCGGGAGCCCAGTTGTATAAGGACACCTCTGACATAGGCTTTGTGTGTATTCCATAAGGTAGAGGGGGTAGCCTCTGGGGTGTCATTATTGCTAAAGAATTCACGCAGGTGGGTTTGTAGGTGATTGAGAGATGTGGGGTCGGAAAGAATGGAGTTATTGCAACGCCACATAAAGTAGGATGGAGTAGCCGGACCTGTGGAAATGGTCATATGGATGGCTGTAAGGTCTGACCAGGTGATAGGGGATATAGAAGTGTCGATGAGGAGTGGTAAGGTGAGGGAGTCTACTAGGAACATATCTATCCTGGTGTAAGTGTTGTGACAGGCCGAGAAGAAGGAGTAGCCCCTCTCATCCGCATGTTGGGAAGCTAGAGAAGGCAAGGTGGATTTGCCCCTGGCGGAGGAGTCCATGGCATGGTTCGCCACCAAGTTAAAATCACCGCACATGATTAGTTTGCCCACTTTCAGTTTCGTAATCTTTGAACAGAGTTTGCGCATGAACCGCAATTGGTGTGTGTTGGCAGCATATACTGTACATTCACAATTGTGTAGGAGCAGTTATCAATAACACAGTTGATAATAATGTAGCGGCCCTCTGTATCCTCCACAAACCTAGAGTAGGTTAAAGATACAGAGTTACGAAACGCCAGCAAGACCTCTCGTTTTTTCTCTGTGAAGGAGGCCTGGAATACATGTGGGTAATCTTGGTGAGAGCAGCGGGGAGTGTGACCTTGTTTAAAATGTGTCTCCTGAATCGCCAGGACATCTGCTTTGGCGGAACCCGCTTCCTTCCACATGGAGTATCGTTTTGCAGGGTGGTTTAGTCCCTTAACGTTCAAGGATAGGAGTCGGAGAGACATATTAACATAAGACGGGGAATACTCAGTGATGCCTCCCGGTGGGGAGCTACTTGGCTGGCGAATCTTGAAAAAGGGGGGTTGCTACAATAATGTGAGTAGTACCTGGATGTTAGTGGGAAAGGCAATGGAGAAAGGAGAAGAAGTACCTGAAGAGCGCACCTCTGGTTTGAAAAGGAGATGCGGGTCCCATTCTCCAGTGGCGAGGTCAGGTAGAGTTCCTGCAGTTCACATGTACGGAAGAGTGCTTGTCGTCCTGAGAATTCCGTATGGAAGGGTTCCAAAACTCGAATGGAAGGCAAAAACTGTGGAGGAAGCCGGAGAACATAGAGACATACGTACGGTAGAAGAAAAAAGAAAGAAATGAAAAAAAATCAAAAGGTTAAAAAAAAAATGGTCTGCGAAGACCAAATGAGCAGCTGAAGCTACAAATGCAGCGGGGGTCAGGAGCACAATGGGATGTGCCCTTTAGAACAGTGGGGGCCGGGTGCACCCAGCTAAGGCTTGTGGTGACTGTCATTTGTGACGGTTGGAGGGTCTGGAAGGTCTGGATACAACATGCCATTCAGATTGGACGTGAGGAGGCGGCGGTGCACCGCTGTTGTGTGGAGGGTCAGAGGCCTTCGGAACAATGCCCCATTGTCGGAGCAGACGTATCCCCTGATCAATATTGGTAATATGGGATGAGGAGCTTTGGTGAGTTACATAGAGCTTTGCTGGATATTTCCACTTGTATATGATCTTGTTGTTGAGTAGGGCTTTGGTGATCGAGTTGAGATTGCGTCTCTGTTGCAAGGTGTATTGGGAGTAATCTGGCAAGACCTGGAGCGTCGCAGCATGTTCCGGGAGGCGATCTTTACGCCTGAAAGTGTCAAGGATTTTTTCTTTGGCCTGAAAAAAATGTATTCTGAGCAAGACGTCCCTAGGAATTTCCTACGGGAGGAAGGAGGGCTTAGGGATACGATGGATTCTGTCAATCGTCAGATCCGCATTGGTAAGATCAGGAACTGCTTTTTGAAATAAGTCCCGTACAAAACCTGGTAGACTGGATGGACTCCGGGATGCCACAACTTTTTAGGTTATTGTGCCTAAACCTGTCTTCTAAGTCCGCCAGTTTTGCCTGAATACGGTGTATATCATCCTGTTGGGAGTTGTGGGAGTCTACCAGTGTGTTGTACGAAACCGTAAATTCCCCCATCTTTTTTTCAATGGTGTTGACCCTGTCTCCTATGCCATGAAGTTCTTTTTGGCAATAAGCGATGGATGCTGCAATGTTGGCCTGCATGGATGTGTGCAGCATAGACAACATGTCTTTTAGGGTGGTATTGGAGACTGGCTGCCCGGTGGTGGTGAGAGTGCCAAAGGGGTCAGGCAGAGGGGTATAGGTCCAATCACTGGTAGTGGCTGAGTCATGGTCGCTCACCTCCATAGACGAATGCTGATGTGATGGACGTCCTTCTTCCCACCTGGGCCGTGATTTGGCCGGGTTCTGGGTGGACGGCGTAGAAGGAGAGGAGTCTTCTGATCTTGCAGGGCGCATCTGTGGTTGCTGATCGGAATGCCCGGGCTGCGCTGGTGACGTCGCTTCCTCATCAGGCGGGGTGGCCGCTAGAGGGCGCACGCGCTGCGGGAGCACACAGGTGCCATTTTGGTGAAGACCAGGGCCCGGCGGTTGGCAGAACTCCGAGAGCTTATGGACCATATGCAGCTCTGTTTTCCTCCTTGGCATGGCGGTGTCGTGCAGCAAGGGTTCCCCCGTTAGAATTCTGGGTTTCTGGAGTCACTGTAGCAGGCTGTGGATGTTGATAAGGCCGGGTGCACACCGGAGCACACTGACTATGCGGCCATCTTGCTCAGCGGTTGCCACGCCCCCCAATTTTTGTCAAATATTTAGACCAAAATGTATTTGGCTACATATCTTTGACAAAAAAAATCTCAATAAGCACATTTTTATTGGTTTGCGCAAAAGTTATAGCATCTACAAACTATGGTGTATATACTGGAATTTACGCAGCTTTTACTTTCTAACTGCCTATCTCATTTCTTGAAGTGCTAAAATGGCAGGGCAGTACAACCCCCCTCAATTTCCTGAGAGGCATGTTGAGCCCATTGAATATTTAATTTTTTTGTCACAGGTGTTTGAAAAAAGACTAAAAAAAAAAAAATGTGTCATTGAAATTATATATTGCTCACACATGCCATTGGTATATGTGTAATTACACCCCAAAATACATTCTGATGCTTCTCTTGAGTACAGAGATACCACATTTGTGAGACTTTTAGGGAGCCTAGCTGTGTACGGGACCCCAAAAACCAATCACTGCCTTCAAGCTTTCTAAGGGCGTAAATTGCACATTTTACTTCCTCACTGCCTATCACAGTTTCAGAGGCACTGAAATTTCAAGATAGCACAACCCCCCCCCCCCTCCCCCCCCAAATGACCCAATTTTGCAAAGTAGACAAGATGTTTGCTGAGAGGCATGGTGAGTCCATGGAATATTTTATATTTTGCCACAAGTTTTGGGAAAATTATTATTATTATTTTTTTTACAGGAAGTTGTCACTAAATTATATATTGCTCACACATGCCATTGGTATATGTGAAATGACACCCCAAAATACATTCTGCTGCTTCTCCTGAGTATGGGGATACCCCATGTGTGAGACTTTTTGGCAGTCTAGCCACGAACAGGACCCCGAAATCAAATCACCGCCTTCAGGCTTTCCAAAGGCATAAATTGTTGATTTCCCTCCTCACTACCTATCACAGTTTGGGAGGCCATGAAATGCCAAGACAGCACAAACCCCCTCCCAATGACCCCTTTTCGGAAAGTAGACACCCTAAGCTATTTGCTGAGAGGCATGTTGAGTGTTTTGCAGATCTCCTTTTTTGTCACAAAGTTTTGAAATTTGAAAAAAAAGAGGAAAAAAATGCATTTTCTTTTTTTTTTTTTTTCTTAATTTTCCAAAATAAATAAGAGCTGCAAAATACTCCCCATGCATCTTAGCAAATACCCTGGGGTGTCTAATTTTCCAAAAGGGGTCATTTGTGTGTGTGTGTGGGGGGGGGGGGTTGTGCTATCTTGGCATTTCACGGCCTTCAAAACTGTGATTATTTAGTGAGTAGGGATGATCGAACGGTTCGTTCGGGTCGACCATCGGTTCGACCCGAACATTGGCTGTTCGAGGTTCAGCCAAATTTGGAGTGCCAGGGTGACCGTAATGTAGTGTAGTGTAGGGTGAACTGACTCTGACTGCTATGGCAGGGTGACCAAACCCTTCCATATCAGGGTGACCGCTATAGAGAAAAGATTGTTTCTCTTATGTCACATTCAGAGCACTGATATGGCTTCTCGCCAGTCAGCTTGCTTTTTGGCTGCAGGCGTTTATAGGGATTTTTTGAGGACATGTTTGGAGTCGGGCATGACACCTGAACATGTGTATAGGGGGTATATATACACCTGCACATATATAGGTGTGAAAGGAGCAGAACACTATACTAATGAAATAATTAACACCAATATGGCTCCGCTCCTATAACACCTATATATGCGTAAGTGTAAAATACATATAAGTGTGTGTGTACATATATGCCCATATACAGATGTTTTGCCTGCCTCCAAAGAACCACAAAAAATGCCCAAAAAAACGCCAGCGCCAAAAAAAAAACGCCCAGGTGTGTTTTTGCAGCTGGCGTTTTTTTGGGCATTTTTGGGGTCTTTGGAGGCAGGTAAAACATCTGAACTTCTGTATAGGGGTATATATACACACACACTTATATGTATTTTACACTTACACATATATAGGTGTTATAGGAGCGGAGCCATATTGGTGTTAATTATTTCATTAGCAGAAGTATAGTGTTCTGCTACTTTAACTCCTATATATGTGTAGGTGTGTATATATACCCCTATACAGAAGTTCAGATGTCATGCCTGCCTCCAAAGAACCCAAAAGAATGCCCAAAAAAATCCCTGCAATAACACACCTGGGCATTTTTTTGGGCGCAGGCTTTTTTTGGGCATTTATTTGGAGGCAGGCAAGACATCAGAACTTCTGTGTAGGGGTAAATATACACACATACTTATATGTATATATACCCATACACATATATAGGTGTGAAAGGAACAGAACACTATACTTGTGCTAATTAAATAATTAACACCAATATGGCTCCGCTCCAATCACACCTATATATGTGTAAGTGTAAAATACATATAAGTGTGTGTGTATATATATATATATATACCCCTATACAGAAGTTCAGATGTTTTGCCTGCCTCCAAAGAACCCCAAAAAATGCCCAAAAAAACGCTAGCACCAAAAAAAAAAAGCCCAGGTGTGTTTTTGCAGGAATTTTTTGGGGTTTTTGGAGGCAGGCAAAACATCTGAACTTGTGTATAAGGGTATATATACACACACACTTTTAAGTATTTTACACTTACACATATATAGGTGTGAAAATAGCGGAGCCATATCCCTGTTCTATAAGTGACATAATACAAACAATGTTTTTTTTATGGTTCTGGACATGCTACAGAGCTGAAACTTCACAGGTACACTTTTTAGACCCCCCCCCCCCCCCAGATACTAAATCCAAAGAATTTTTTTTTTAAATGTTTTCAATAATTGGCTCTCTATCAAAAATGACAATTTTTAAGAACTTTTTTTGTGTGATTAATAGTCCCTGGGGCATGACCCAGAACCCTAGGCACTTTTTAGGGGCATTTATTGGGTTTTAGGGCTTCAAAATTGTGTTTTTTGGTTACAGAAGTTCGGGTCCCATTTATTTCAATGGGATTCTGAAATCCGGGCCGAACTTTCGGGAAGTTCGGATGTTCTGGCCGAACCAAACTTTTCAAAAGTTCGATCATCCCTAGTAGTGAGGAGTGAAATCAACAATTTACACCCTTAGAAAGAGAAATTGAGACCCAAAGCAGCTAAGTGAAATGCCTCCATCCTTAATATTTCATAAGAACAGGAAAATAAGGTCAAGGGACTTTGTGTGAGGCAGGTCACTTTGCAACAACATAAGAATAAAAATAAACAAAAGTAAAATTACAGATTTAATATAGAGTCATTGAGCAATATTCCATGATCATAACACACACTGACAATTTCAATATATGATACAAATATCTACAAAAAAAACTAACTTATAAAAATCCATCATTAAAAAAATAAATACATACAGAACTGATACATGAAAAATGAATACATAGGAATGGAAAATACATGATAAATAAAATAACATAACTGATATGTATATAACGGACAGAGAAGCTGGACACCCTAGAACTCTACACATTTTGCGGATCACTACCGCTTCATCAGGAGTTTGATGCCAGAGGGTATCTATGAATAAAAGTGACTATGAGAAAAAAATAGAATATATACATATATATATATATATGTATATATATATATATATATATATATATATATGTAAACTCACAAGTCAGCTCTATAGGTGACAACAGTATCCAAAAAAAAAAAAAAGGAAAAAAAAATGAGGGGGGGGGGGGGATGCTGGACAAACACCTTTGCCGGGGCTGTGGCTCAGAGATCCCTCCAAATCTGGAGGACAGCAAGATAGCAGGCCAGGTAATGAAATATAGTCCATGGAGTGGACAAAGTGTATGGGCACATCTCACCCCCATTGATCTAAAAAAAATATATGAAAAAATGTGTATATTAAAAATGTAATAAAAAGAATATGAATGATCAAAAAAGTGTTGGGGGGGGGGGGGTAATAATAAATGTGACCAATGATAAATGTGACCAATGATTGAAAGGTGAAAGCTCCAAAAATAGGAGAGATAAAAATGGGACCATAAAACCCAAAAGAACCACGTAATGACAAGAACTGATCGGTTCTGTACCGAATCAGACCATCGTGAAGATGGAGGGCATGCTCTCACGCACCCCCGAGCCCCATCGAGTGACCGACGTATACCTACGGCGATTTGCGCAGGAGCGGCTGCCTGCCACAGTGTAACTGCTGCGGGCAGTCATAAAGTGGTTAATACTGTTTTGTGGGGTTACGTGAAATTACCCTTGGTGTTCAGCTTGCAAATCATCTACTGTTAGTTTATATTGGATTGCTCTGATTGTTTCTTTTTTAATACATGCAAGTTACTGTGTTAAGGACGCTGGTTACCGCAGGCTCTCACTACTAAAATACTGCATATAAATCATATGGTATTTTAGTAGCGTATATTATTGAATGTCAAAAAACGTTTTGAAAAACGCTGTGCAGTCTTTTATTGCATACTCGGATGCCGTAAGATATATATTTTTTAATGGAGCCCACTATACCTTACAGATCTGTTCTGATATCATGTTCAAAACTTTCTGCATTAACTCAAAAATATATTTACAAACTCTCTTATTAATTTCATTTGTGTTCTGTTTACAGATTGTGTCCAATTTATTATCTTTTCTAATTGTTTTGTGTTATAATGAAATTAAACTTTTTGAAATGTCAATTGATCAATCAGCTTTTCTCCTAATGGGATTGTCTATTATAAAATAATGTTGACTTTTAAAGGTCATTTGTTAAAGGTATCATAATATGTTTTAATAAGAAAACCTGAGCTTATAAAAATAATAATACTGATTATATGAAATCCTAGAGCAGGTTATTTACCAGATCAGCTGGATTTTTAAATAATACCATTCAATGGGAAGTAGGTTACAGAATTCCATTCAATAAGACCCCACATTCTGGCCTAGTATGAACTATATATTTTTTTGCTTTAATTACTAAATGTTATAATTAGTGTAAACATCTGAGCAAACAGGTCCGCAAGTACAAAATAGCCCTGTGTTGTAAAATCAAATGTAGGAGCAAAAACAACAAATATATCAAGTAAGACAGAAAGTCATACCACTGTATAAACCAATGACCATGAGAAAATCACAAACAAACAAACTTTGTAGTCATTATAATGAAGCATTAAAACAGCCAGGACACAAAAGGACTTCAGCAGGGTTTCTTCTTTCAAGACAAGAGTTACATAGTTACATATGGTTTATAAGATTGAAAAGCCACAGGTCCATCCAGTTCACCCTATCAGTCTGTATTTGTGTGAATTTTTTTTCTCTAACAATTTCCAGAGCTCTGTATATTTGGCTTCCTGAGGAAGACATCTACCAGTTCTTGGGGGAGAGAATTCTACCTTTTACTTGCTATAACAGTGAAGAACCCTTTCTGCAATCTAAGGATAACTTAATGTAAACCCTCAGATATACCCAGTGAAGAATCTGGCCTCAGATGATACACAGCGATGAGACAAGTCTCCCTACATAAGTTTTACATGTATATCTGCTGTCTTCAGCTTTCTATATTCTTTAGAAAGTGCACATCGTGTTACAATTTTTCTTCCTGTTTCAGCAGTGGGAGGAGAGTCTAGGTAAACACTGTGTGTGAGCTGATTGGAGGAAAGGCACACACCCCCCATCATAGGCAGAGGAATGAAGAAACTTGCAGAGCTGTGCTGTGAATACACTATAAGCTCTCTGCTTATCTGTCTCTAAGTCCATTTCCTGATAACAAATATACAGCTGCTTTTATCGTCTGTGTTGGATGGCTTGTCATGCTGATAACAGAGGAACGAAGCAGCAGAAAGGCACAGGATTTAGGGCTTTGGAGACAAATAAGTAAACACTACATATATATGTGCCCAGGTCAGATTTCATGAATTGGGTTTACATCCACTTTAAATTGTGGCAGGTTGTCCTCCTCAGGAACCTTGGAGTAAACAGTTTATTATAGTTACTGCAGTAATCTTTGATGGCCTTGCATATTGTAATTATATCCTTTCTTAACAAGTTCCTGCCTGGCCTATAACAAATTTTAGCTCTGAAGAAGAGGGGATCTCCCCTTGAAACTTGTCAGTATTCTGGAAGGTCCTCCGGCTTGCTGGGAATAGTCTCTTGACATAGTTGCTTGGTGTAAACTGTGGACTCTAATAAGCCTTTACCACTAAGTTGTTTGTGAGTATTCTTCTTTTTACTGTATTATTTAAGATACTACTTGGGTAATGCACAAGGCTTGTGCATCCTCTTTTCTTTGTATTACAGTGACTAAATACCACAAAAAGAAAGCTCTAGTGGTGTGAAAAAAATGATAAAAAAACTTAGTTTGGATACAGTGTTGGATGACTGCGCAATTGTTATTCAAAGTACGAAAGCGCTGAAAGCTAACAATTTAAGTAGTTAAGCACCTCTTCTACAGAGTTAAAACTTGTAATACAATCAATCCTCATAGATGAAGTCCTACCCCCCCCCCTTATTAAATCTGTTGCCCTTCACTGAACTATTTCTAATTTAACAACATCTTTCTTGAGGACTGGTGACCAAAATTGAAATGTAATATTCAATTCACTAAACCCACAAAAGTAAAATCAGTGTGTATATTCTGTAAAGCATGCTTGTAATACTCACTGTGGAACCTAAGGGGTGATCCTCTGCATTGTGTAAAAAGGCTGTTTGCACAGATCCTCCTCTTCTTCCACTGACTCCAGAACATGTCTGGATAAGACAGAGCCTTTGGAGTCAGGCTGCACATGCTCAGTTTGGTGTGTATTGCTAGAGAGTTTTTTTTTTGGGGAGGATGCATGTGATCAGCACAGGGCCATACAGCACTGTCCAGACAGAGGGTCAGGGGTCCTGCATCCTGACAGCACAGCTCAGTGCAGTATGAAAATTCCTCCTACAAGCTTTACCAGGAAGTGATAGAGTCACAAGACTGCTATATACTGCTGATGAGAGAAGGTATTTGGCAGCTTATATTTACTAAAATAATTGCATTTACATGTTCTGTGTACTGTGGGAGACCAGATATAGGGAATTCATGGTTCTATGTTAAGTAACATTTTAACATTGAGCCAAACCACTGTGTTGTAAAGGTTTAGAATTATTGATTTATTTCTTGAATGTATGCCTTTTTAATGCATGATAGTATTTTGATAGCTTTGTTACCTGCATGCTACTGCTAATTCTGTTATCTTCAAGCACCGCCGGATCCTTTGCCATAATTGATTTTGCCAGGGGGTGTCCCTTCTAATTTGTCATTTGCATGTGCATTTCTGGCACCCAAGTGCATAATTTTACATTTCTTAATATTGAACCTTATCTACCCTGTAGCTGCCCAACCCCCTATTTTTTCAAGGTCTTTCTGTAATTATGATATGACCTGTACCAAAGTTACCTCCTTGCATAATTTGGTATCACCAACAATCACTGTAATTGAGTCTTGATTCAAAACTCATTTCAGAAATAAACACATTAAACATAACTATTCCCAAGACAGAACCCTGGGAAACACCACTCACAAATTTAGACCTTTCAGAGACGTAGTAATTTATCACTGCTCTCTGGATCCATTAACATAACCAGTTTCCTACTGATGTACATACAGTTTCGTAAACTTCAACAGACCTTATTTTATAGATTAAACATTTATGAGGTACAGTATCAAATGCTTTAGCAAAATCTAGATAAACTGCATCCACTGGACTTCTGTCACCCAATTTCTCACTTACTTCCTCACAGAACAATAACAGGTTGGGCTGACAAGAATGGTCCTTCATAAATCCATACTGGTTGTTACTTATGATACCTTTATCACAGACATATTTCTGTATAGAAAGAATAACTTTTCTTTCATAACCTTTTTACTATTGTCGTCCCAGAAGAAAGCCTCTTCTAAAGATGATGCACAAGAAAGTCTGCAAAGTGTTTGCTGAAGACAAGCAGACTAAGGACAGGGATTACTAGAACCGTGTCCTGTGGTCTGATGAGACCAAGATAAACTTATTTGGTTCAGATAGTGTCAAGCGTGTGTGGCGGCAACCAGGTGAAGAGTACAAAGACAAGTGTGTCTTGCCTACAGTCAAGCATGGTGGTTGGAGTGTCATGGTCTGGGGCTGCATGACTGCTGCAGGCACTGGGGAGCTAAAGTTGTATGAGTGAACCATGAATGCCAACATGTACTGTGACATACTGATGCACAGCAAAGATCCCCTCCCTTCAGAGACTGGGCCACAGGGAAGAATTCCAACATGGTAATGACCTCAAACACAACTTCAAGACTACCAGTGCCTTGCTAAAGAAGCTGAGGGTAAAGGTGCTGCACTGGCCAAGCATGTCTCCAGACCTAAACCCTATTGAGCATCTGTGGGGCATCCTAAAATGGAAGGTGGAGAAGCGCAATGTCTCTAACATCCACCAGCTCCATGATGTCATCATGGGGAGTGGAAGAGGACTCCAGTGGCAACCTGTGAAGCTCTGGTGAACTCCATGCCCAAGAGGGTTAAGGCAGTGCTGGAAAATAATGGAGGCCTCACAAAATATTGACACTTTGGGCCCAATTTGGACATTTTCACTTTTGTACTCACAAAATGTGTACTCACTTTTGTTGCCAGTGGTTTAGACAATAATGGCTGTGTGTTGAGTTATTTTTAAGGGGACAGCAAATATATATAAGCTGTACACTCACTACTTTACATTGTAGCAAAGTGTAATTTCTTCAGTGTTGTCACATGAAAAGATATAATAAAATATTTACAAAAATGTGAGGGGTGTACTCACTTTTGTGAGATACTGTATTTGAAACAAAAATGTGTGATTTGTTTTACATGCTGAATGCTGCAAACAGGACCAGAAGACATGAAAAAGAGCTCTATGATTGCTCACATCTCCAACAGTTTGGGTCAGTCCCATAGAATATCCAATATAGCCTCTCAGAAATCCTGTACCATGTTGTTATTAACTTATAGGAGGATGTAAATAAGTAGACTCAGATACTGCTTACTGTATTTTTCTTGTGACTTGTCATAAGACTTTTCTGTTTCAATAAACTAATTTACAAAAAAAAAAATTGCTGATTCTGGTCTCTTTCCATGTACATATAAATGGGAAAATTTATTTTTTCTTACTTTATTTATTACAGGTACCTATATAGGTCTGTCAATTTATGCAGCGCTTTACACATATAGTCTTTAGGTGATGTAATGAGAGCAGTGTAGGAGATAGAGAGAGCGTGTTAGAGTAAGGAAGAGTCCTTACATAGAGTTTCCAATGTAGTGAGCTGAGGAAGATCTAGTTGTCGGGGGAACAGAGAGGTAAGAAAATGTCAGGCTTGAATGTCTTGCCAAAGAAGTAGAAGTTCAATGAGAGCTTGTATTTCTACCATCAATTTCTAATCTTCTTTAGAGAGGAAATCCCATAATTTAAATGCATGATTGTAGATAGAGGGACATAAATTAGGGTCCTCTAGACCTAGGGGAATAAAAATGACCAATTACCAGCATAATTAGAGAGAGATTTGATGAAATGAGAACTATGCATTTCATTTTCAGCAAGGCCCTTACCATAGTGCCTGTTAAGGGGTGGTGTTTGACTAAGGTATGACTAGATGGGGGTAGCCATTGGAGTGCTTGAAGAGGAAGTAGTTACATGACCTGTTCAAAAGCCTTCCTTTTACCCTTTTACAACGGTGTGTTTACAGTTCTTGTTGAATCATTGAAAGAAAAGGGGGTACATTTTCCTTAAAGACAACTTCAATTGTTGAGGTGATATAGACTCCAAGGTACCTGAATTTGTCATTCACCCACTTGAAAGGAAAGTTAACTCTAAAAAAAGTTTTTCTGAGTGGAAATGAAAAGCATGATACTTGATGCTTTCAACTTTATCAAATTGATTTTGTAGTTGGGAACTTTGGAACAAGTCTCTAGTTTCCACAGGTTCAAAATAGCAAGCTTTGGCTTGGTAATGAAAAACAAATAGGCGGCCACCTTACTTTGCATTTCTCCAATCACAAAACTTGTGACATCAAGATTAGCTTGTATAAGCCTTAAGAGGGGCTCAAGGGTCAATATGAATATAGGTCACAAAAGTGGGCATGGTTGGCGAGTTACATTGGTTAATGTAAAATCTAGGGGGACAGTTTAATTTGCCTTTACCGCTGAAAACTGTGAATACAGTGCATCTACCCATTTAAAAATGTTTTTACCTAGGACTATACGTATGAGTGTTCAAATTGGAATAATCTCCGACTTACCATATCAATGGCCTTCTCCACATCAGCTGATGAAAGCAATGTAGGGAAGGACCTTGACCTTGCAACGTTTATGAGGTTAAGGGCCCTACAGATGTTGTCCCTTGCCAAGGCATACATCACACCTGGTCATGGTTAATGATCCAAGATAAATGGGGTATGATTTAGCTGGATAAGATTTTTGTAAAGAGTTTTAGATCATGTTTATGAACAAAATTAGCTAATAGCTTGCACAGAGCAATGGGTCTTTTTTTTTCTTGGTCGTTACCATTATATGGACATGGAGGGATGGGGTGTACCTGAATCCGCCAACTGGTCTGCCAAGCTGTCAGGGTCCTACTGTAGTGAACCCTTGTAGAAATCCAACTTGAGGGGAAGAGTCTAAACCCTAGCCTGCTTCTTCACCAGGACACCTGATGGTGGGGATGGACTTGCAATAAACTGGAACCAGGTCGCAGCCCCCAAGTACGCCCAGCTGAAAATGCAGAGACTAATCATGTGTGCAGAGTACAGCTGGCAGGAGAGAAGAGGATCTCAGAAACATGCACAACAGACTCATGTAGGAGATTTCCCTGGGTCTGCGTGGTCATGTGCCAAGGGAGCATCAAGGGGACCATAGAGATGAAAAACCTTAAGGCACCAGACATCTGTCTGTGCTCATTTATATCTTTTGTTGCAGGAGTAGGTGATCACAAGGAGGGCTGGGTATGAGTTCAAGGTTCATTGCTCTCTGGTTTTAGCAGGTGCTCCATCCATGATTTCTGGGACTTTAAGGCAAGGAGGATAAACAGAGGGGTCTGTCTGGCTCTGCTAATGATTCTAGTCAATTGTATTAGATAGTTTTTAGGAACTGGAAGAGGTCAGGCAACTGTTCCGGTGATTGTATGAGAAATGGTTTCCCATCCTTTCTCATTTGTATATGGAACAGGTGGTCCCAATTGTAGGTAGCGCCACTTAGAGGTATCAGTTTCAGCAGAGGTTTGGCTTCTCTGTGCATAGAGAGAGTAAGCTGTGAATGGTCAGTAGCAAAAAGACCAATGCTCCGTTAAGTCCACAGGTCCTAAGCGCCAAACCTTTTGCTTTATTTTCTCTTTATGGAGTAAAAGTGAACTCAACAGAGCACATCACACAGGTGGTCTGCCACTCCTATCCTAGGTCCTGTAACCTGGAGCACTCTATTAATTTTCAGGGTTTTGTTGGGAGGCTCTAGGGGTAGCTTTGGGATGCCCTATTGTTCCAACAGGAGCAGTTTTTATATCCTATTTTCAGCTAGAGAAAAGTTAACTTACTTTGGAAAGGAGATGTGTTTGTTCCAGGACAATGGGGCATACCTCATGCTGTTCTAACATCTGTTGTAGCACTAACACCTTGGAATCGATATGGGTGGCTTGCTGCTTCAAGCCATCCTCCTCCTTCTTCAGAGCTCAGCAGCCTAGGTACTTAAATTTTCTCTGGTGGGCAGCACTTTAAGAAGTGCTCAGATGTGTTGATCCACAATAGTTGTTACAGCTGAAGAGGGCCTTGACATGTCGGAGCATTTGGAACTGATAAGCCAGATGGGTGTGGGGATCAGAAATGCCAATGTGTAGCACTGGTCAGGAACTGACTGCATCCCTTTTTGGCTGGGGCACCTGTGCATCCTTGTGATGTGAGGCCTTGGTGCTCACCTTTGCTAGCACCACTATGGTGATCTCCACTGAAGGCCTGAAAATGGTTCAGGCCCCAAAGTAACAACACAGATTTTGCAGTATAGGGAATCTGGGTGTTCTCTGCAGCCCTTGAAGCTTAGGTATATGTAACCGCCCTTGTGATGAGCTTCTTCGTGTGGTTCCACTCTCTTTCATAGGCAGCCATGCCCCCTATCTGGTATGTTTTTTTAAAGGTTCTGCCCATTCTAAAAGTGTGGGGTCTCCCCATTATCCATACCAGATCTTTATCTGACATATACCAAACCACGTTTTCTAAAGCGCTGCGCAAATTGTTGCCGCTATATAAATCCTGTATAATAATAATCTGAAATACCCACTATCATTCTTGCTGACTTCAACCTCCCTGCCAATGTTAACAGCCCAGCTACAACTCAACTTCTCAACTTAACCTCCTCTTTTGACCTAACCCAATGGCCACACACTTCCACTCACTCCAATGGTAATACCCTTGACCTTATACTCTCCCTTCTCTGCTCTGCCGACAACCTCACCAACACCCCCTTTCCTCTCTCTGATCACAACCTCATTAGTTTCACTGTATCCTTGCCTCAAATCAGCCATCCCCCAAAGCAGCAAACAATTACTTGTAGGAACCTTCGTCACTTTAACCCCTCTATCCTCTATTCTGCTACTGACCACCTACATGACATAATCTCTCCCCTGTCCTGTCCTGAACTGGCCACCTCTGTTTACAACAGCTCACTCTCATCACTTGATGCACTTGCTCCTCTAACTACACGCAGGATCAAGCCCCGACCATTGCAACCCTGGCAAACTGACAAGAGTAGAAATCTCAAGAGACACTGCCGTGCTCTTGAACGACGGTGGCGCAAAACCAAATGCCTGCAGGACTTCACCCTATATAAATCTTCCCTCCAAACATACAATTCATGTCTCCATGCTGCCAAACAAGCCTACTTTGTCTCTCTTATTACTACCCTGTCATCCACTCCCCGTCGGCTCTTCTTAACTTTTAACTCTCTGCTTTGTCCCCCACCCCCTCTACTCACTAACTCAATCACTGCCCAAGAGATTGCCAATCACTTCAAAGACAAGGTTGATGCAATACGTGAGGACGCCGCCACTGTGCGCACATCTCCCCCACTCAACATACCTTGCCTAACAGTACAGTCAACAATCTCCTCCTTTGAACTGGCTACTACTGAAGAGGTTAAAAACATTTTCTCATATGCCCGCCTAACCACCTGTTCCCTGGATCCTGTTCCCTCACAACTACTACAGACACCCTCTTATTCTATCCTATGCTCCCTTACTCACATCTTTAATCTCTCCCTCTCTAGTGGCACCTTCCCCTCCCCTCTTAAACATGCGCAGATCACTCCCATACTTAAAAAGCCCTCACTGGACCCCACCAACCTGAACAACTTAAGACCCATCTTACTGCTCCCATTCACGTCAAAACTTCTAGAACGCTTAGTCTACAACCGTCTCAGCTCCTACCTTCTTGATCCCTTACAGTCTGGCTTTCGCTCACAGCACTCCACAGAAACTGCCTTACTAAAACTCACCAATGATCTACTAACTGCCAAAACCAATGGCCACTACTCCATACTCTTCCTACTTGACCTCTCTGCAGCCTTTGACACTGTTAACCACCCGCTCCTTCTTAATAAACTCTGTTCCCTTGGCCTCCAAGATTCTGCTCTATCTTGGTTCTCCTCCTACCTATAGCAGCGCTCCTTCAGTGTTACCCACAACTCTACCTCCTCCTCCCCATTGCCCATTTCTGTGGGGGTTTCCCAAGGCTCTGTTCTTGGACCCCTCCTCTTCTCTATCTACACCGTCTCCCTCGGTCACTTGATAACCGCCCACGGTTTCCAACACCATCTCTACGCCGATGACACTCAAATCTATCTGTCTACTCTTCACCTCCCTCCTTCAGTCTCCTCTCGCATTGCTAACTTACTTACTGACATATCAACATGGATGTCGCACCACTTCCTCAAACTAAATCTCTCTAAAACTGAGCTGGTAATTTTCCCATCCGCCCATGCCCCCCTCCATGACTTTTCCATCAAAACTAGTTATGCAACCATCAATCCCTCCCCTCATGCCAGGGTACCAGGTGTAATCCTAGACTCTGACCTGTCTTTTCAGCCCCAAATCCAATCATTGTCAAAAACTTGTAGACTTCACTTCCGCAAGATTTCAAAAATTCGCCCCTTTTTAACAACTGAAACCACCAAGCTACTCATTCACTCCCTTGTATTTCTCGCCTCGACTACTGCAACTCCCTTCTCATAGGCCTACCACTTCATAGGCTATCCCCTCTTCAGTCCATCATGAATGCTGCTGCCAGGCTTATCCACCTTACCAACCGCTCAGTGTCTGCCTCCCCTCTCTGCCAATCCCTACACTGGCTCCCGATTGCCCAGTGAATTAAATTCAAAATACTAACCATAACATACAAAGCCATTCACAACTCTGCCCCGAGTTACATCACCAATCTTGTCTCCAAATATCACCCAAACCGTCCTTTCCGCTCCTCTCAAGACCTCCTACTCTCAAGCTTCCTTGTCTCCTCCTCCCATGCTTGTCTCCAGGATTCCTCCAGGGCCTCTCCCATCCTCTGGAATGCTCTACCTCAACCTGTACGGCTATCTCCTACTCTAGCTGCTTTCAGGCGATCCCTGAAAACTCATCTATTCAGGGAAGCCTATCACACCGCCAACTAATCTTCCATCAGCTCATTCCCTACTGTTACAACCTCTTGTATCACCTGCCCCACCCTATTAGATTGTAAGCTCTTCTGAGCAGGGCCCTCTTAATCCTCGTGTATTTTATTGTATTGTAACTGTATTGTCTCCCTCTAACATTGCAAAGCGCTACATAAACTGCTGGCGCTATAGAAATCCTGAATAATAATAATAATGTTCTTATGTGAAAGATACCTTGCCAGGGGAGCTCTCCCTGGCAAAGCATCCTGTCCTTATATTGATGCGAACAAGGGCCTCTTCCTCACATCCTTTGTCTAGTGAATGTGAGGGTCAGCAGTGGGTTTTTTTTATCAGAATCGGGATGCCCTTTTTAACATAAGGGGGGCCCAGGATATCCAGCAGCCCCTTATATTAATGAGAAATGATACACAGTGCTTTTTACTAAAATAAATAAAGAAATAAAATAGAATGTACATGGTAAAAAAACAAACTTACACACTGTACATAAAGTTATTTTTTAACCACTTACTGCCCAGCCTATAGTCAAATGACTGGGCAGGACATTCATCAATCTTTGTGGACATCATATGATGTCCTTCAGGATTGTGGGGCATGATCTGCCAGTGTAGCAACCCACTGCTGGTACCATGTGACTGCTGTAACATAGAATGCATTAGGAGAAAAAAACTTCTGACTTTACAACCACTTTAAAGTGCTGAAAAGCCAGACCCTTTTTTCCTAACTTAGGATAGAGTAGTGAAAGGTTAAAACCCCTATATGTTAATTTCTTGCTGCCCATGTCTCAATGGAGAGATTTTTCTTCACTTTCTGTCTCTTTCTGGAGAAACAATGGAAACAGAGGAAATATCTAGAACCTGAGAGATTTCTATTAATCTCTTGTTTTGGTGACTGCTACAAAATTTTGGATTTTCCTTCACTTTCTGACTTTGAGACGATGGTCACTAGAATCTATAGAGAAAGTGATGCCATATAACAGTCAAAATAATGTTAAAGCTAAAGTTCAGTATGTTTTTTGGGGGGTAAACAGCACAGTACATATTACTTATATGTAATGGTGTGTTTCCTATTATCCACAGGTATCTGCTTCTGCTACAAATGTTCCCCTTTGTACCTCCTCACAGCCACCGGATACCATCGGCAGATGGTACCACAGGTGGTTGCGGCACGGTTGTCTGGTATTTAGGGGGTTAAAACAGGCGTGAGGAGCCGATACAATGCCTCCTTAGCACCTGTCAAATACTCTCTGAAGAGCAATCTGAATGTGGATTGTTCTTCAGGGAGCAAAGCAGGTGTAAAAGAGCCCTTAAAGGAATTATTTTAGATTATTTTATTTATAGAATTGTCTTTTCAGAAACCAAGCTGTTCAGATATAGACATGAATAATAACAGAGGTTCCTATTTGCATAGAATTTGTCAGACTAAACAATAACAACTCCCCAAGATATCTTAAGATATCTCCCCATGATGACTTAAAACCTTTAGAAGAAACATGATTTGATATTTAGAGTGACTAAACATGATATTCAGATTCAATTTTAATAAACAAAGTCACTTTATAAAACAGTTTTAAGCCCTAACATTTGTATAAAATATTTTGTTACATATGGCAAGGGAAACAAATGATGGATTATTCCCTTCAGTTTTGTTTTCTGATTTCAAATGTTCAGCATTACTAAGTAATTCAGTACATGCAATGTATTATACAGTATTTACTTGTCTCCACTTGTATCTCAGTTAAAATTCAAATAAACATAATCACTACTGCTACTTGAGAAGAATAATGCAGGTTATTGCCACTCTTCATATTCTCCTGGAATTGGTATTCATGGAAAACCAGTTATCTGCGTTATAAAAGATATAAATACCAGTAATAAGTCTTGGGATTCCAGCTGAGAACTATGTATGTGTTGCCTTTAAGGCGGTGGAACATTAAAAAGTGCTATCACTTCACTTTATGGAACAAACTACCCCTGGTTTTACAGATTCTTCATGATTCCCCAATGGCAGATGGCTCTGCGAGATCATGTAGCAGGATGAAAATTTTTCCTCATTTTACTTTTTAGAGGGTCTTCATTTATGGAAGATTTTTTACCTTACCTTAAATGGCAATGTGATGGCCTGGTCCATTTTCTTAAATAATACCAGTTTATACATACACTTATCAACATTCTTACAAAGAAGTCTTAAAATTTGTATGCCATGCCTGTAATACCTTATTATATTTTGTGAGTCTCTGCACTCCTACCCCTTCCTTAAGCCCCTGATGCATTTTTTTCTTTAATGCTTTAATACTGTACATACCTTTTATTCTGAAGTCTTTAGGCCAGCAAGGTAATGTTATGGGTCCTTCCTCCTCTCCAGTGGGGACTGTGGGCAAGCTTTCTCTTGGAGAATGTGGTGCTCACAAATGACATCTAAGCACTGTGCTGTACAGGAGTACTGTAAGCCCCAACTGTAGTGTGTAAATGATAAATCAATGGCTCCTAAATTACTCAGTATTCCTTTACCATAAATGTAGCAAGCGCACTTACCAGAGCAAATGGACCCATATACCATAGGTCAAATAGGCTGTTGTGATTTCCAGTCACTCATAGGAAGGCACGGTTCAACCGTATATCCCATATGGAAATCTCCAAACATTTCAAGGTGGTACCAGTGTGGGCTATCACCGAGTTCACAGGTCAACCTTCCATCTCATTGACATATGCAAAGGGATACCAAGCATCCACACATAGTGTAGAGGCCATCACTAAAATATACACTAAACACTTACAAGAATCTGGTGAAATACAGCGGTGTTTACAAACATCCTACATGGAAGTAGTAAAAGGAAAATCCTGCCTAAAAGCATGCAATGATTTCACAGACACAAGCTCCATCCAATGCGTTTTGTCATAATTGACATTGTCTGAGGTGAAATACACATGTTTCTATAGTGGCTTAGGCTCATAGGAAATATGTTGCTGAGCATAGTTCAATTCTGAAGTAGAGCTGTGGCCTGTGTGCAGGCCTGAGAGGGACAATGCAGTAAGGAGTAAACTTTTTTGGCTAGTTTTAAAGATGTTTTAAGGATACTCCTGCAGATACGCAGGGAATGGGTTAAAGCAGACTTTGCTTTATAATGCAAAACATCGAAAAATACTACATGTAATATGTTGCAGTGTAAATAGCCTGGCCCATTCATTCACTCTCACCAAACTGGGAAGTCAGTTAGGAATGCATGCCACATCTAGACTGGTCAGTGACCCCAGTAGCTGTAGTATAAAATTACACAGAAATTTTATAATATCTACATATGTTTCATAATGTGATAAAAATGCAAAATCCAAAATGCTGTTTTGGTATACAGTTTTAGAATGACATATAAGAATCCGGAATGGCAGGAGAAAGCAGAATAATATTTTCCAGAGAATGACCCAGTTATGTCGAAGAAGCAGTGTATGTATGAACTCTGACATTTCAGCGTTTCTGAATGCATATGCTAAATATATCTAGAAAAACAACAATGTATATAACATGGCTGCATACCTAATTCTTTGGTGTTATTATCTTAAGCCTATTTACATAATCTTCCTCTTATACTGATTTAAGCAAACCTACTTAATACTAAGGATGTAAATATCTTTCCAGACAGTGCTGTGACAAACAAGTACCATTTTTTGCTTTGCTCCAATAAAAAATAATGCTTTTGCGAGCAAAGTGCTGAGTCTAAGGACAATACTATGTACAGAAGAGGCAGCTTATCACTTTTTCTTACACAAAATGCCATGATCTGTTGTTTTAATGCAATAACTTATGTCAGGCAGAATAAAAAACACCAATGAAACACAGAGAATGCAAGAGGCAGCTTTGGCTGATGGTGTTTTCCGCTGCTGCTATTTAAGTCTAAGCATTGATAAATGTGTATTATTCATAGTGAAGGAAATCATGAAACCTAACACCCACAGGCGAAACATTGTGCCTTTTCAGCAATCCCTTTCAATGATTTCTTTGCTTGAGCTGCTTTTCATTATCTAATATTGTAGGCAATTTCTCTCTTTCAAGTTTGGGTACAATTAAAAGGCATCTTTCTTGCCATTACTCTCCTCCATTGTGGTTTCTTTTCTGCTTTTGTTTTATGTAATTAATACATGAATAGAATAAATATAGAATGAAAATGTGTTATTTTTACATGGTCATCAACTTCTCCAGATCATTAAGCAATTATTTTTAGAGAAAAAAGCATGCCCACTCCCCCATGCACCACTTTTATACCTTTAGAAATCCGTGCAAAAAAAGCCTTAGATAACAAAACAGTGAGTATTTTGGTAGTGAGGCATCTTCAGGTAAAGTCTTTCATCATTTTTTTATGTCAGTTTTATTCATAGGCAATTTAGAAATGAAGGGAAAAAAAAAAAAAAACATTTTTCTAAACTTGAGTGCCAGCATTTAGGCATGATCAGCAGGAAAACACATTTCTTCGTCTTTAAAGTAGAGGTAGCACTAACAGTAGCTAGCTATGAAATGGATCAGGATCATAATATGGCAGTACCATGTGGCTGTGGGTATCAAAGATATTGATTTCAGCAGGGTGCAGTGGTCTTTACCCTGGGTGCTGGATTACCTTGCCTCGGTACTTGGTATGGGACAACCTCTATTGCAAACTATGCTACTTTAGGCCATTGATCCAGGCTTCAGACCCAGTAGACCATTATATCAAGGTTAGTACAATATTCATAATGCCAGCGAAAGCTGCAGAGAAAGTCAGAAGTGCCAGCATTTAGGCATGATCATCAGGAAAACACATTTCTTTGTCTTTGAAATAGAGGTAGCACTAAAGGCCCGTACACACGTACCGATCGTCGGCATACAAACGTCGGTGGACGAAGGATCTGCCGATTGTACGCGTGTTAGTATGGTGCCTCCGACAGATGTCTGCGCACAATCCGCGGACAAAAGTCTTTCGTGCAAACATGAAAATATTTGTATGCCGACACCAGAACGGACGATTGTTCGCCTGTCAGTACACAATTCGGCCGACAGACCGCAGATTTGCAAGACTGGGCATGCTCAGAAAATAGAAAACACAGGGAAAGTTAACCATTACATGACATCACTTCTGCAGTCGGCGGACAAAATTCTTGTGCTGTCCTTGTGCTGTCTTTGCACTTTTCAGCAGACACCGACATCCCGGGGAGAAAAGAGGAACATTTGTAAGCCGACCATCGGTACGTGTGTACGGGGCTTAACAGTAGCTAGCTATGAAATGGATCAGGATCATAATATGGCAGTACCATGTGGCTGTGGGTATCAAAGATATTGATTTCAGCAGGGTGCAGTGGTCTTTACCCTGGGCGCTGGATTACCTTGTCTCGGTACTTGGTATGGGACAACCTCTATTGCAAACTATGCTACTTTAGGCCATTGATCCAGGCTTCAGACCCAGTAGACCATTATATCAAGGTTAGTACAATATTCATAATGCCAGCGAAAGCTGCAGAGAAAGTCGGAAGTAAAATGGAGCCAGGTCCTCACAAATGGTAATGATAGCCATTTTCTCTGTAAAATATGTCACATGTTTGGCGGAAAACATAATGTAATTTGATAATGTTGCAGTCTATCTTCCCTTTCAAAATGCATCCATTCTTTTCTTGCAAGGGTCCAAAAACTTCATGTGCTCCTGTTTTTAACCTGTTTTTAATGTGACTTATCTAGTTGAGCGCGTCTTTGAGTAGTGGGTACCTTGCTTATTTATGCACTGTATCTGGTTCAGAAAAGAGCTTTAACCACCTCTGGACCGGAAGGATTTGCCCCCTTAATGACCATGCCATTTTCTGTGATTCGGCACTGCGTTACTTTAACCACTTACCTACAGTGCACTTTCACCCCCTTCCTGCCCAGACCGATTTTCAGCTTTCAGCGCTCTCACACTTTGACTGAGAATTACTCAGTCATGCAACACTGTACCCATTCAAAAATTGTGTCCTTTTTTTCACACAAATAGAGCTTTCTTTTGATGGTATTTAATCACTACTGGGTTTTTTATTTTTTGTGCTATAAATAAAAAAAGACTGAAAATATTGTGAAAAAACGCATTTTTCTTTGTTTCTGTCATAAAATTTTGCAAATTAGTAATTTTTCTTCACAAATTTTGGCCAAAATTTATACTGCTACTTATCTTTGGTAAAAATAACCCAAGTAAGTGTATATTATTTGGTCTTTGTGAAAGTTATAGAGTCCACAAGCTATGGTGGGAATCATTGAAAATTGATCACACTTGATCACACCTGATGTACTGAAGGCCTATCTCATTTCTTGAGACACTAAAAAGTCAGGAAAGTACAAATACCCCCCAAATGACCCCTTTTTGGAAAGTAGACATTCCAAGGTATTTAATAAGGGGCATGGTGAGTTTTTTGAAGTTGTAATTTTTTCCCACAATGCTTTGCAAAATGAAGATTTTTTTTTTTTTTTTTTACAAATTGCCGTATTAACAGGTTATTTCTCTCACACAGCACATGTATACTTGCAACTACACCCCAAAACACATTCTACTACTCCTCCTGAGTATGGCGATACCACATGTGTGAGACTTTTTCACAGCCTGGCCACATACAGAGGCCTAACATCCAACGAGCACCGTCCGGCATTCTAGGAGCACAAATTACACATATAATTTCCTGACAACCTATCGTACTTTTGAAGGCCCTGGAGCACCAGGACAATGGAAACCCCCATAAAATGACCCCATTTTGGAAAGCAAACAGCCCAACATATAATTTTTGAGGCATAATGAGTCTTTTGAATATGTCATTTTTTTCCACAAGTTTTTGGAAAATGTGGAAAGAAAATGAAAACACATTTTTTTTACACAAAGCTGTCCATTTATGCAATATTTCTAACACATAGCATGTACATAGCAAAAATTGCACCCCAAAATACATTCTGCTATTCCTCCTGAGTATGGCGATACCACATGTGTAACACTTTTTCACAGCCTGGCCACATACATAGGCCTAACATCCAAGTAGCGCTTTACACAAAGTTGTCCATTTATCCACTTTAAGACTGGGCCTATTTTTGACACTTGGTGTTTACAAGCTAAAATCATTTTTTTTGCTAGAAAACTACTTGGAACCCCCAAACATTATATATTTTTTTTTAGCAGAGACCCTAGAGAATAAAATGGAGATCGTTGCAATATTTTTTATCACACCATATTTGCACAGCAGTCTTCCAAATGCGATTTTTTTGAAGAAAAATCACTTTTTTGATCTAAAAAATAAGAAAACAGTAAATTTAGAATTTTTTTTTTCCATAATGTGAAAGATAATGTTACGCCGAGTAATTAGATACCCAACATGTCATGCTTCAAAATTGCGCATGCTCACAGAATGGCGCCAAACATTGGTACTTAAAAATCCCCATAGGCAACATTTTAAAAATTTCTGCAGGTTACTAGCTTAGAGTTACAGAGGAGGTCTAGGGCTCAAATTATTGCTCTCGCTCTAACGATCGCGGCGATACCTCACATGTATGGTTTGAACACCGTTTACATATGTGGGCGGGACTTGCGTATGCGTTTGCTTCTGCGCGTGAGCTAACGGGGACAGGGCACTTTAATTTTTTTTTTTTTTTTTCCTATTTATTTTATTTATTATTTTCTTATTTTTACACAGTTTAAAAAAAAAAAATGTTTTGATCATTTTTATTCCTATTACAAGGAATGTAAACATCCCTTGTAATAGAAATAGGCATGACAGGTCCTCTTTATTGTGAGATCTGGGGTCAAAAAGACCTCACACCTCACAACTACACTAAAAAAGAAAAAAAAAAAAAAATTGTTGAAAGAGGAGAAAAAAAAAAGCAAAAAAAAAAAGCGGCCCTTTAAACCGGTTGCTAGGCAACGTCTTTTGACGTAGCTCCGGTCCTCCAAGACCATAGAGTTGAGTGAGGGCCATCTTGCCCTCACTCGACTTCCTGTCTCTGAGGATCCGGGACCGGATAGTTTTCCCCGCTGCCGGCGGGTCCGGTAAGCTGGGAAAACGTCTGGGATGCGGCAGGAGGGGGGGGCACCTCTTCCCCTGCACCATAAGGGTAATTCCGCGGCGAATCCGCCACTGGGACCACCCTTATCTGAAAGCCGACCGCCCGCCGTTTCAAAAAATACTGGGGTTATGGGGGCTATCTGCTGCCATAACCCCAGTATTTAGCTTTTAATGGCCGACGCATATAGTCGTTAGGCGGTCAGTAAGTGATTGCATGTATATGGCAAACAGGTGACGATGACTGATGGGGTGACAGGTGACGATGACTGATGGGGTGACAGGTGACGATGACTGATGGGGTGAAAGGTGACGATGACTGATGGGGTGACAGGCGATGATGACTGATGGGGTGACAGGTGACGATGACTGATGAGGTGACAGGTGACGATGATTGATGAGGTGACAAGTGACGATGATTGATGGGGTGACAGATGACAATCACTGACCGGGTGACATGTGACGATGATTGATGGGGTGACAAGTGACGATCACTGATGGGGTGTCAAGTGACGATGTTTGATAGGGTGACAGATGACGGTGACTGATGGGGTGACAGGTGGCGATGACTGATGGGGTGACAGGTGACGGTGATTGATGGGGTGACAGGTGACGGGCGATGGTCACTGATGGGTGACAGGTGACGGGCGATGGTGCACGGCGGTACTGATGGCAGTCTCTGGTGACCGGTGAACTTTAGGCTACGTTCACATGTGAGCGTAGCGATCATGAGCAGAATCACTGCGATTCTGCCCGTGATCCAGAAATCATTGCAAATGGCGGGACGCCTGTGCGTTGCCCGTGATTTGCAATAGCACCCCAAACGCTGTGCGATGTTGCTGCGATTTCCACCTGCCAAATCGAGGTAACATCAAGCAAACAATGCATGACGCCCCAAAGAAGCTCTTGTACCTTTTTTGGGCGTCATGCGATGTTTGCGCGATGTTACTGCGATTCGGCAGGCTGAAATGGCGGCAACATCGCACAGCGTTTGGGGTGCTATTGCAAAAAACGGACAACGCACAGGCGTCCCGCAATTTTCAATGATTTCCGGATCGCGGGCAGAATCGCGGTGATTCTGCCCGCGATCGCTGCGCTCACATGTGAACGTTATGGGTGTCAATTTCTGGGCACTGATGAGGTGACTGTTGGGTGACAGGTGACATTGGGGGGGCTGAGGACTGTGTGGGGGGACCTTTATTTGTGTGATTTTACATTTTACAGGTACACAGAGCAGTAACTCACTATTTCTAGCTCTTCTCCCCTCATACTGGAAACTGTATGAGGGGAGAAGAGCTAGTAACAGTCAGTTACTGCTCTTTGTTTACATTTTCTGATCGGCTGTGAATGGATTCACAGCCGATCACATAGTAAACAGTCACTGTCAGTGACTGTTTACTACCGCCGTGGGAAACAGCCATGCCTATTGGCTGTTTCCCCCCTGCCGGTGACCGGCTGTGTCCCGGAGACACGCCGACACCGGCAGTGCACGGCGGCGCGCCCGCGATCGTGCGCCTGCCGTGCTTGAATGGGCGGACGTCATATGACGTCCGCCCAGGATAATAGCCGCACCGTCCCGCCGTCATATGACGGCGGGCGGGCGGTAAGTGGTTAATGGACAATTGCGTGGCAGAGCGACGCTGTACTGAAAAAAAATTGATGTCCTTTTTTCCCCACAAACCGAGCTTTCTTTTGGTGGTATTTGATCACTTGTGCGATTTTTATTTTTTGCGCTATAAACAAAAAAAGAGCGACAATTCTGAAAATATATATATATATATATATATATATATATATATATATTTTCACATTCTGCTATATAACATTGCCAAAAAAAAAAAATTAAAATCCACATTTTTTAACATTTTAGGCCAATTTGTTTTCTGCTACATATTTTTTGGTAAAAAATAGCAATAAGTTTATTTTGATTGGTTTGCGCAAAAGTCATAGCGTCTACTAACTACGGCAAAGATCTGTCATTTTTATTGCTTTTTTTTTTACTGGTAATGGCAGCGATCTGCGGTTTTTAGCGGGACTGCGACATTGCAGCGGACAGATTGGACCCCTAACTGACATTTTGTGACACTTTTGGGGGGACCAGTGACATTACTACAGTAATCAGTGCTAAAAATATGCAGTATTACTGTAATAATGACACTGGCAGGGAAGAGGTTAACACAGTGGGTGATTAAGGGGTTAAATATGCCTAGGGGAGTGTTTCTAACTGTATGGGGGATGGATTTTGAAATTATCACAGAGACCTGTGATCCTATATAGAAGGATCACAGGCACTCTGTGATCATTCTAGAGAGAAGAACAGTCAGCTGTGTTTACAACAGCTAACCGTCCTTCTCTCTCAGCGGGGAACAATCGCGGGTGCCCGGTGGCAATCAGTGCCGCCGGCCCTGTGCATCGGAGACCGCGCTGCTGAGTGACCTGCAGGTGCATGACTGACGTAGAGCTACGTCGGTTTGCGCAGGAGGGCCAGCCTGCCGCAGTAAATCTGCGGCGGGCGGTCCTTAAGTGGTTAAAGTAACATTAAAGGCTCCTTTTTTTTCTTTTAAAATAACAAACATATTATATTTACCTGCTCTGTGCAATGGATTCGAAGACTCCTGGAATGTATGACATAATTTGCCTAGGCCTGAAAACCAGGAAGTAGTTGAGGAATTGTAAAAAAATAAATAAATAAAACACGTAAATACGATATACTTTACTAGCAGCATAGAGCTAGCAAATAATCTATGTTGTTTAAGAGTGTAGCTGACATTAAGTTCAAATGCCTGATGCCTGCCAAACAGCAAAAGAAAAAAAAAAGAATATAGAGCACTCTGTATGAGGAGGACCTCTGGTCTTGTGGAATAGACAACCAGTCCAAAAAGATGAGTGAGGAAGGGCAGCTGGACAGAAGCATAGGCAGCACTTCATGGAGGCAGAAGCAAACTCTGAAGAATAAAAACAAAAGAACACACCTATAAGTGCAATACCAATAGATTTATTATACAAAACAATGGTTTTAAAACACTTAAAAGATAGTAGTATACAATATGTCAGGCTCATCAAGCTCATGAATCCCAATAGATGACAAGGATGGGTCAGTTGTCTCAGTACCCATCCAATTCATGTATACCGACCAGCAGCTTAGGAGAGGATAGAGAGACTGGGCAAGATAACTGCTAAGCTTCCAGGACAAGGATTCAATGCACACACCGGAAGTGATGTCAGAGGGGTAGTGGTGCGTTTTAGACCATGTGTGGCTCTCCTTTATCAAATCTGGTGTGGTTTTATAAAGGAGCACCGCACATGCTCCAAAATGCTTCACCACCCTCTCTGATGTCACTTCTGGTGCGTGCGTTCTACAATGGTTCCAGAAGCACGGAGGCCATCTTGCCCAGTTTAACTTTTTTACTTTTACTTTTAGTTATACCTTAACCACTTCAGCCCCGGAAGGATTTGCCCCCTTTTTCACTAGGCCCTACTTTGCGATTCAGTACTGCATTATTTTAACGGACAATTGCGCAGTCATGCAACGCTGTACCCAAACAAAATGTATGTCCTTTTTTTCCCCACAAATAGAGCTTTCTTTTGGTGGTATTTGATCACCTGTGCAATTTTTAATTTTTGCTCTATGAAAAAAAAATTTAGCAACAATTTTGATAAAAAAAAAACAATATTTTTCACATTCTGCTATATGACATTCCCAAAAAAAATAAAAATTAAAAATCAAAATCTTAAGCCAATCTGTTTTCTGCTACATATTTTTGGTAAAAGAAAATTGCAATATACTGGTTATAGATTAGTTTGCGCAAAAGTTATTGCGTCTACTAACTACGGGAAAGATTTATGTCATTTTTATTGTTTTTTTTTTTTTTACTAGTAAGGGCGGCGATCTGAGATTTTTTGCAGGACTGCGACATTGCGGCAGACAGATCGGACCCCTAACTGACATTTTTGACACTTTTGGGGGGACCAGTGACATTACTACAGTAATCAGTGCTAAAAATATGCATTGTTACTGTACTAATGACACTTGCACGAAAGGAGTTAATACTGTGGGTGATCAAGGGGTTAAATGTATGCCTCATGATTACTGACGTGGGGGGGGTTCTGTGACAGACACAGAGATCGCAGTTTCAGCTATGCTGAATCTGCTGATCTCTTCCTGTCTTTCACTGAGAAGGTCCGCCTACTTTGTTTACATAAGCAGGCGGGTCTTCTCTCCGTTTCCATGACGATTGGGGGAAGGCAGCGGCAATCAGAGCTGCTCCTCCCATGGCCGGACTCCCGCTGTGTCTAAACAGAATCACTAGCAGTCCAGTGACGTAGATCTACGTGGCTGGACCCAGGGGAGTCGCACTGCCGCAGTAATATTACTGTGAGCAGTCGGCAAGTGGTTAAATATGTTCTTCTTCCTAAGTAAAGCATTTACTATTACTTTCTCCTTGAAACTCTTACATGCATATTTCCTAGTGGTCTAAATATGTTCATAGGTTGAGGTGATAATAGAGCCACAAAGTATAACATTTGTGTTGAAGCAGAGTAGTAACCCACAGTGTTAAATAAACTATCTGAGCTACTGATATTGCTGTCCTATGGCTCCAACATAATTAGGCTTAATTTTTGTGGCCGATCTTTGATTGTGTGTGAATAATAGGTTCCATAGCTGAGCAATCAGTCAAAGCATTGGGAAAACATAATACTAAATCTAAAGATATCAATTAAATTTGGATTGTTTTGCTGTTGCCCATAATATGTGAGCATATTCGAAAAACCAAAAATTGTCCATGAACTTTAAAAAATAAAGGTAAATTGTATTCCAAAGCAGCCAAAAAAGACGATCATCCATGTCTAGTCTTTCTGCTGCAGAGAGGCTCCCCTATAATCTCTTTAGACCTTTGTTTCCTAAATCTATATCATACCCAGTCATCCTAATAGTTATCCAATCCTGATTCCATATAGGTAGTGACTAGGTATGGCAAAATCTATATCTCTTGTACCTCCTATGTGTTTTGGTGTTTGTTGAGCATAAGTGAAAGATGTTTTAAGCAGGGTCACATTTAAGACTTGTGTAAAGAGATATTTGTTTGCTTCAGAACTGCATGTCTACTAAAAGTCAGGAAGAATGCAAAAGAGGCAGCTTAGTAAGTAACTAACTCAGAAGCATTTCAAGTAAAATCTGAAAGCATGTTACTGTAATACTACTTGCCGTAATTTTAATAAATATTGATGTTGAATAATAGGCATGTTTTAAATGCCCCAAGCACACTGATTGGCAATAGGGTCCTGGGTCCAGTCATATCGGGATTGATTGTGTTCCCATGGTATAAAATATAAAATTGGAAGACGTGCAGAACAGAAAAAAATTGTTTTGTTTTGGATATATTTGTTTTTCCGGCAGGGGCTTATCAGAATCTGGAACCCCCAGAACCCCCCCCCCCCCCCACAGGAATGAGTATAGGGCACATTGTACCCCTACTCATTCACCAAAAAAGTGTAAAAAGTAAAAAAATACACAGACAGTTTTTGACAAGTCCTTTATTAAAATACAAAATAAAAACAAAAATAAATACAAAAGTGCCCACCCCCCCCCCCCCGAAGAGGATCCAGCATCAATTGCGATGCCTGCCACTACCACCGACCCAAAGAAAAAAAACATACAGTAGCAAAAAGAAAAAAACTCTTCTGCACCCCATGAAGGTTGCCAGCTTTGCTGTCTGACAGTTCCTAAAGAACTAAGGAGTGGGGGCCATCCAATGAGGTAATTGAGTTACCCTCCCCCTTGTGATGTCATTGACCCAGCAGGCCCTGGCTGATGGTGTTACAAGGGGGCGGGGTCATTCAGTGACATCAGTTGGCCCCACCCCTTTGCTATTTACGAACTGTAAGACAGCAGAGTTGGCAGAGTCTTCATCGGAACTGGAGTTTTTTTTGGGGGGGGTCAGCAGTAGCGGTGATTAAATCTACACTGGGGGACAATGTTTTTTTATTTTTTATTTTTCTAAAAAAGGACTTATCAAAAACTTGTGCTGTGCTTTTTTTATTTTTTACAATTTTATGGTGAATGAGTAGGGGTGCTATGTACCCCATAAAACAGGGAGAGAAATAGCTGCACTCAGAATCTAAAAGAAACCAGCAAAAAAAATTTTTGCTGCCAGCTAAATAGGCAAATTACAATCCTATAAACAGCAATAGAACAAATAGAAGCAGCGCCAGTAATGAGTAAACATATAAAATTACATGCAAATAAATAATGATCCTTAAGTCATTACTTTACTAATAAATCTGCTTATCTGTACATACTACACCATTGGCCTGCTTTATTATTCTGAGGTGGCGTACTGCTACTGGGGAACAAGAGAGGTTCAGGCTTGGTTTCTTCTGCATCGTCCCCTTGTTAAAGAGTCTGGGAGCCAGACAAGAGAGGGATCCTCCTAACACACCGCCTATTGTGATTTTTCTGGCTTTGTCTGACTGCTCTGTAGCAGGAGGGTCAGATTTTCCGGTAAGCGGTTTGGCTGTCACTATTTGGTGATTCCATCTGTTCCCCACTTTGTGCACCGGTGTTTGGATGGTTTGGATTGGTCTTCCCTTTCCTCCTCCTTAAGGACTCTGGGACTTTTTCTGTTTTATGACTTAAGGATCATTATTTATTTGCATGTAATTTTATATGTGTACTCATTACTGGCGCTCCTTTTTTTTGTTCTACTACTATGTACCCCATACTTATTCACATGGGGGGGCAGGATCTGGGGGCCCCTTTGTTAAAGGGGGCTTCCCAATTCTGATAAGTCTCCTGCCCGTAGACCCCCCACAAACACAGACCAGGGTTGTGGGGAAGAGGTCCTTGTCCATCAACATGGGGACAAGGTGCTTTGAGGTGGGAGGCAAAGCTGGATAAGGGTCGGTATGGATTTTGGGGGGACCCCCACATGTTTTTATTTTAATTATGGCATGGAATTCCGCTTAAAATCCATACTCTTTATAATCCATACTCAATATGCACCCATATTGTCGATTTTAATAATTTCTTAATAAATTGTGTTTTTTAACAAATCGTGCCCATAAAGTCCTTGCCTGATCAACTTGAACAAACTCCTCATTAAAATCCATACTAAACCCTAAGAGCCCAGTATGGATTGGAGGGGACCCCCACTGTTTTGTCTGCATTTTTCATTGCCAGCATTATTTTGCTCAGATAAGGGTCTGGTATGAATTTTGGGCGGGACACCACGTGGTTTTTTAAAACATTTTTACGTGGGGTTCACCTTAAATTCCATACCAGGTCCTTGGGGTCTGGTATGGATTTTAAAGGGAATCCCACACCAGAATTAAAAAAAAAAAAACAACATGTGGGGATGGAGGGGGATGTCACGCTGTTATTTTCTGCATTTTTCATTGCCGGCATTCTTTTGTTTACATTTCAGCTGTCAGCAGGGAAGCCTGCTGACAGTTAATAAGTCATTTGTTGTTTAGAACAGGATGGCCGGCTTACTGGCCCATTCCTTAACAACCAGACATTCTTGACACAGAATTTGCATTGGTCGATCATTTCACCAAACAGGATAATGCATTAGAATTTTTTAGGTGCCACTGAAATTGTCAATGGGCACACTGTCTCAGCGTGTGTTCATCAGCCCTCCCTAAAACAGGGATGATGAACATAAGAGCACCCCCATTGGATTGTATCAGTGTGAATTCATATTCAGTCAGTTACTCCCCAGCTCTATTGTAGACGATAGCTACAGTTGCAGGCTGATTTCTTTATCTTTCAGCAGCCAACTTTTCTAGAGACCTCCCAGAAGGGACGTTTCTAGTAATTTGCTGTCTCGGAGGCCAAGGGTGACAGCACCATCCTCCTAGGGTCTAGGTCAATAAAAGATTGCACCACATGGCAGGGAGTGTTCAAAATATTAAAAACATTCCATGTTCACACCATCAGGCTCATGCCTAAGTTGATTGGCTGCATAGTAAAACATTCTTAAGAGAGATTGTTAACCCTGTGTTCACACACTGGTGAAGAAAACTTAACAGCACTTGACAAAGAAATATCACATACTGTGTTTAGGAACATTAAAAAAGGAGGAAACATCAAGTATAGCTACAGTCTACTGCTTCCAACAGATCACACATGAGTATTAAAAAAAATAATTTAGTAAAATGACTATATCCCTACACTTTGTCCATCATGAGGTCTGTTAATTACAAATGGTGCACAATTACAGACAGATTTATGTTCACTTTAGAGACTCTAAGCTAAAAAAAAAATTATAAAAAGTGACCAATGACCGATTGCAATGCACATATTTTAATTGCTGCTGTTGGCCAATAAATATCCAGTGTGTTACACCTTGATTTACTATCCCTCAAGCACCTTTCAGGACACAATATTTCTTCTACTGTCTGTCAGATTAAAATTTCAGCACAGACCTCTCCACCAGTAGCCTAATTTAGAAGTATGAAAAATTGTTCATAAAGAAGATTGATAATAGGTTATTTACTGGGCAAAAAAATACTGTGTTTTTATTACCTTTTTGATAAAAAAAAAAAAAAAAAAAATACCTGCACATATTAAAGGCTTCTAATCTTTAACACTTTAGGTTACAGAGAAGAAAAATGGGCCCATAAAACAATTTCCAGAGATAAAAACATAAAAAAAAAAAAAAAATGTTGTTCAGAGTACAATTATAAAAAGAACATGTCATGTTAACATTTAGGACTCCTGCACATTGGGCATTTTTGACACTATTGTTAGGGGTGTCAGGCATTTTTTAAACTGCCTCTAAACTCCCCTGCATGTTATCCAATGTATATTCATGTGCACGCAGACATTTTAGCAGCATTTTGAGGCAGGAGAGTTTAGTGGCAGAAAAAAAACAAACACTGCCAGGGAATTCTGAAGAAGCAGCGTTTTGACAGAAAAAACGCTGAGAGCGCCTAAACTCTGTTAAACTCTGCTAAGCGTCAGTGCCCAGCATTTTTATTTTCTTTATAAATGGGAAGCCACCCGCATCCTTAATGATCAGTTAATAGCTGGTTATTAAGGAGCAGTCTGCCATGCCGGCCACTGTGTTCTTAACAACCGATGACTCATCAGCTGTCAGCGGAGCCCCCCACTGACAGCTGAATGTACACAAAAGAATTGCCCGCAATAACGTTTTTAAAAAAAAGACAGCATGGGGTTCCCCCACCCAATCCATACAAGGTCCTTAGGTCTGGTATGGACTTTAACCACTTTAGCCCCGGAAGATTTTGCTGCTCAATGACCAGGCCACTTTTTTCAACTTGGCACTGCGCGAATTTAACTGACAATTGCGTGGTAATGCAATGCTTTACCCAAAAAAAATGTATGTCTTTTTTTCCCCCACAAACAGAGCTTTCTTTTGGTGGTATTTGATCACCTCTGTGCTTTTTTTTTTGCGATATTAATGAAAAAAGAGAAAAAAATATTGCGAAAAATTACTACTACTTTAACTGTTAAAAAATATCCAATATATTCAATTTGTATCATATATTTAGGCCAAAATGTATTTAGCTACATGTTTTTGACAAAAAATTCTCAATGAGCATATTTTTATCCACTTAAGACCGGAAGATTTTACCCCCTTCCTGACCAGGCCATATTTTGCGATTCAGCACTGCGTTATTTTAACGGACAATTGCGCAGTCGTGCAATGCTGTACCCAAATTAGATTTACGTCTTTTTGTCCCCACAAATAGAGCTTTCTTTTGGTGGTATTTGATCACCTGTGCGATTTTTATTTTTGAAATAAAAAGCGACAATTTTGAAAAAAAATATATATTTTTCACATTCTGATATATAACATTCCCAAAAAAAAAAATTAAAAAATCAACATTTTTTAACATTTTAGGCCAATTTTTTTTCTGCTACATATTTTTGGTAAAACATATAGCAATAGGCGTATTTTGATTGGTTTGCGCAAAAGTTATCTACTAACTATGAGAAATATTTGTCATTTTTTATTGTTTTATTTTTTTTACTAGTAATGGCGGTGATCTGCAATTTTTTGCGGGACTGTGACATTGTGGTGGACAGATCGGACCCCTAACTGATATTTTTGTCACTTTTGGGGGGACTAGTGACATTACTACAGTAATCAGTGCTAAAAAAATATGCACTGTTACTGTAATAATAACACTGGCAGGGAAGGGGTTAACACTGTTGGTGATCAAGGGGTTAAATGTATGCCTCATGCTGACTGACATGTGTGGGGGGAGGGGGTTCTGTGACAGTGACAGAGATCGCAGGTTCAGCTATGCTGAATCCTGTGATCTCTCCCTGTCTGTCACAGAGAAGATCCGCCTGCTTTGTTTACACAAGTGGGCAGATCTTCTCACACTTTCTCCGATGATCGGTTTCTCCTCCTCCGGCCCGACTCCCGCTGTGTCTAAACAAAGTGGGAGTGAGCCTCCGGCGGCCCACTAAGGGTCCAGCGACGTAGACCTATGCAGTAGCAGCACAGTGAGGTCCTAAAGTGGTTAAAGGGAACTTCATGCCAAAATTAGAAAACAAAATGGCGTGGGGGTCCATACCAGATCCTTATCCGAACATGCAGCCTGGTTGGCCAGGAATGGGGGGGGTGAGGGAGCGCCCCCTTCCAACCATTCCAGCCCACATGCCCTCAACATGGGGGGTGCTTTGGGGCAGGAGGGCTTCCCCCAAAGCACCTTGTCCCCATTTTGATGGGGACAAGGGCCTCTTCCCCGCAACCTTGGCTGGTGGATTTGGGAATCTGCAGGTAGGGTTTATTGGAATCTGGAAGCCCCCTTTAACAAGGTGCCCCTCCATGTAAATAAGTAGGGGTACATACCCTACTCATCCACCGAAGAAAAAGAGTAGGGTAAATAAAGACAGGAGCCAATTTTTGACAAGTCTTTAAAAAAATAAAAATAAAGAAATAAAAATTGTCCCCCTGTGCAGATCCAATAGCATTTATTATGAATGTAGGCCACCGACAAGTAGAAAAGAAAAGAAAAAAAAAGGGGTCCCTATGCTGGATCCCACTGAATGACAGCTTTGCTGCCATTGGCTGACAAATAAACTAAGGGGTGGGGCCCCATGCCCCCTTGAGACGTCATTGACCCAGCATACCCCAGCATGTACCTCATACTCATTCATATGGGGGGGGTGGGATCCGGGGGCCCCCTTGTTAAAGGGCACTTCCAGATTCTGACAAGCCCCCTGCCCGCAGGCCCCTACAACCACCAGCCTGGGTTGTAGGGAAGAGGCTAGCCTAGTATGGGATGGGGGGGGGGGCACACAGTTTTTTTAATTTGGAAAAGGTAAACATTAGAACTCATGCACATGGGAGTATTGGGCGTATAACAACCATATTTTGGCACTCAACATTCACCCATATAAATGAATTACAGGATATGGCTGTAGATGGCTGTATGTGGTTATATGCAGCTTTAAGAATAATATAATTATGGATGTACAGCCCTGGATGCTGACTGTGTCCAGGGACATATGTCTGTATGTACACATGCATACACATAATTTCAGTCAGACATGCTTATACCCGTGTACAGCTGTATACTATAAATCATCTGTACAGGTCGCTTCGCAAAACAACTGTGACTCCAAGGTGCTGAAATATAGTTGTATTTAACATAATAACATAATATGCCCCATTACACCTGTGTACATGAGCCCCCAAAAAGCATAAAAATACCGATAGTAAAGAAAGATCGCAAGGAGGAAAGAGCTCACCTGCTGGTGGCACTGTAGCTCCTCGATCCATAGGCTGCAGTTCCAGTGTCCACCAGCGGGTGTCTCTCAGTAGTCAGAAGCTAACATCTCATGCAATCAGTCATCACCTGATGCTGGTTGCAGGAAGTATATTTAAACCCTGTGTATGCTCCTCCTCACTGCCTTGGTATTATGTCAGCAACAGGTGAGACCAGAAATGTGTGGACTGACACAGAGAATATTAGGCATGATTAAAGTAAAAAGAATACAATTTATTTAAAAATAAGTAAATAACACAAATGTAAACGCACCTCCAGAAAACTATAACTGTTCAAATCCAACCAGATAACCAAACAATAGTGACAAACAGCAAACAACTGCTCAACCAAATATATATATAAACAACAGGATAAATGAATAGTAATTGTAACAGAGACGGGGTCATACACGGGAGATCAAGCAGAGGGAGCTGGGAACAAGACAGAACAGAGAGAGGGTTACAGGAGACGGAGTAAGCAAGCAGGAAGGAAGGAATCAGGCTGCAGGGTCAGGATCAGAGTTCAGGATCAGGCTGCAGGGTCAAGATCAGAGTCCAGGATCAGGATGCAGGGACACAGGAATGCAGGTCAGGAGCACATGGAGAAAATACCAAGGCAGTGAGGAGGAGCATACACAGGGTTTAAATATACTTCCTGCAACCAGCATCAGGTGATGACTGATTGCATGAGATGTTAGCTTCTGACTACTGAGAGACACCCGCTGGTGGACACTGGAACTGCAGCCTATGGATCTGGGAGCTACAGTGCCACCAGCAGGTGAGCTCTTTCCTGACAAGGGGGTTGGTTATGGAGGGTGTACAGGGTGCCATGGATGGGTCCTAAAAGCCATGACTTGTGTCGCAATTGTAAATGCTATAATATTCTTTTATTTGCTATTTTTTTCCCATGAAGGTGGAGTTACCTTTTAAGTTGTTATCAGTTTTATGATCTGATTTAAACAAGGCATTTTCATTGGATAAACACTAAAACATCAAAATCACTTTTGTATGGTTTCTCTTTGCATACAATTCTAATAGATAAACATTAATCATTCCATTGGCTTTTGGGATGTAAACTGAGGAATTTCTTTAATTGATGACATTAGCAATGAATAAATTAATCTAATGCTATAATGTAAAACACTGATCAGTCCTAATCCTTTCCAAGTTCTTATGAAGAAATATTTGCTCTCTTTGAAAATAACCCATGCATCTGCCAGGATTAATGTGTCTTCTTTTTACATTTCCAAATTTCTGGCAGTGAGCAATATTTTTACATTAATAAAATGTATACAGTCCAAAACACATTTTTAGTTTTTCCAGCCTCTATACTTACAAAAAAAGACAGTTTATAAATAGGGGAAAGTATTGTGTTCTAACATTTTAACCCTGCTACAAATCTCCTTTACACAAAACAAATCAAAATTTCCAGATCTACTGTAAGGAGATATTTTGATTAAAAACGTGTTAATATTCTTGATATTTTCCAACACACATGTCCTACTCTAATGTTTATTACATTATGATACACCCTTTATTGCTTTTAAAACTTATCAATTTTGATGTTTAAACTATTTTGCTAGGCTATTCTACATTTGTATTACAGCGAAGAATTTGACAGCTAAATAAATGAAAGGTTTGAATTTTTGAAATACAAGAAGCTGTGAAAGTGAAAACTATGTTATAATATAATATTGTACTATATAATAATTACCGTATATACTCATGAATAAGCCGAGTATTTCAGCATGATTTTCATGCTGAAAAAGCCCCCCCTCGGCTTATACTCGAATCACAGTCTCACTTACCTTATCCCTGGTCAGTGCGCATGCACCGCCGCTGCTCGGGAAAGCCCGTACACGTTCAGCTATTTCCGGGCAGATAGCGCATGCGCAGTGACGTGTTACCGCCGGGTGGTGCCATTTTTACATGTAAGGAGGAAAGGTAAGTGAGACTCCTCCACAGCACTGCAGGTAAAGGTAAATGAGACTCCTGTACCATGCCCACAGCACATTTTTCAGTTTTTTATTTGTTAAAAAAGTTTGAAATATCCAATAAATTTCGTTCCACTTCATGATTGTGTCCCACTTGTTGTTGATTCTTCACAAAAAATTACAGTTTTATATCTTTATGTTAGAAGTCTGAAATGTGGCAAAAGGTCGCAAAGTTCAAGGGGGCCGAATACTTTTGCAAGGCACTGTATATTGCTGTCACAAGGGATGTCTACATTGCTTGTGACAGCAATAAAAGTGATCAGATTTTTTATTTTTTTTTTAACCACTTTACCACCGGAGGATTTTGCTGTCTTCCGTCCAGGCCACTTTTTGCGATTCGGCGCTGTGCGATGCCGTACCCAAACGAAATTTACGGCCTTTTTTTCCACAAACAGAGCTTTCTTTTGGTGGTATTTGATCACCTGTGCGATTTTTACTTTTTGCGCTATAAACAAAAAAACTGCGTTTATTTTGAAAAAATAACAATATTTTTCACATTTTTTTATATGAAATTCCCCCCCAAAAAAATTTAAAAATCAAAATTTTTTTTAATTTTTGGCCAATTTGTTTTCTGCTACATATTTTTGGTAAAAAAAATCACAATAAGCGTATTTTTATTGGTCTGCGCAAAAGTTATTGCGTTTACTAACAAAGGGAAAGATTTCTGTAATTTTTCGTGTTTTTTTTTTTAACGCGTAATAGCGGCGATCTGCGATTTTTTTGCGGGACTGCGACATTGCGGCGGACAGATTGGACCCTTGACTGACATTTTTGACACTTTTGGGGGTACCAGTGACATTACTACAGTAATCAGTGCTATATATATGCACTGTTACTGTAAAAATGACACTGGCAGGGAAGGGGTTAATTTTATTGGAGAGGGAGGGGTTAATGTATGCCTGGTGCTTACTGACGTGTGTGGGGGGAGGTGACAGAGTGACACAAGGACAGATCCAGGGTTCAGCTATGCTGAACCCTGCAATCTGACCCTGCCTGTCACTTCAGAGATCCTCCCGCTGTGTTTACACACAGCGGGCGGATCTCCACACCCGATCCCCGACGATTGGGTAAGAGCAGCGGCGATCGCCACTGCTCCTCCCTTGGCCCGACTCCCGCTGTGACTGAAAACAGTGGGAGCGAGCCTCCGGCGGCGCGCGCGTGCCGCCCACAAGGGGCGGAGTCCAGCAACGTAGGTCTACGTCGCTGGACGGGAACGAGCCACTTTGCTGCAGTAGCAGCAAAGTGAGCGGGGGTAAAGTGGTTAAAAAACCTGTGTTAAAATTAAAAAAAAAAAATGTTAGCCGCCCCCGTCACCGTGAGCTCATGCACGAAAAAAAACATATACTGAAGTCATGCCGCAAATGAAATCGCTGTTCAAACCACACATGTGAGGTATCACCATGATCGTCAGAGCGTGAACAATAATTAAAAAAAAAAAGAGCTACATTCTAACTCTATAGATTTTTATTGACCGTAGTTTGTCACCATTCTGCGGGTGTGCACAATTTTAAACTATAACATGTTGGGTATTCATTTACTCGGCGTGACATCATCTTTCACAATATACAAAAACAAATGTACTAACTTTATTGTTTATTTTTTTAAATGCAGTGAAATGTGATTTTTTGTAATTTTTCCCCAAAAATAGCATTTGAAAGACCGCTGCACAAATACCGCGTGAAAAAAAATATTGCAATGACTGTCATTTTATTCTCCAGAGTCTTTGCTAAAAAATATAAATATCTAAGTAGTTTTCTAGCAAAAAATACTGATTTTAACTTGTAAACAAAAAGTGTCAAAAATGGGCTTAAGGCTAAAGTGGTTAAATCTACCACAAATAAGAAATAGAAATAAATACATATTTTATTACAAAATCACATCATCATTAAAAACAATTGCACTTAGAGTTCCAGATTGATGTAATCATCCAATATAATTTAGTGTAATGTAATTGCATTCTCAGGATCCACGCCAATGTAGATGTTAACACAATATATCCAGTCTGGAAGAACAGTATCATCTAAAAGCCAATCCACAAAATCTACTTAGTGTCCCTAAGCCCGAATGGTGGTGTAGCACAAATGTTTATATAGAATTAATCCAATAAACCAAAAGCAATAAATAGCACAAATGATTTCTAAAATGTGAAAGCATGCAAAGAAATATGCACCCAATATTTTTAGACCACAAAAAACGTCCAGGGAAACGACCTGAACAACATATGGGAGATAAACAAACCAACCACACATATTGTACATGTGTGTAGCCAAAGTGGCAATCTAGAACTTTAAGTGCAGTTATAATTATTATTATTATTATTATTATTATTATTAATAAGGATTTCTATAGCGCCAGCAGTTTACGCAGCGCTTTACAATATTAGAGGGAGACATTAATACAATACAATAAAATACAAGAGGATTAAGAGGGCCCTGCTCAGAAGAGCTTACAATCTAATGGAGTGGGGCAGGTGTTACAAGAGGTTGTAAGAGTAGGGAATGAGCTCATGGCAGATTAGTTGGCGATGTGATAGGCTTCCCTGAAGAGATGAGTTTTCAGGGATCGCCTGAAAGCAGCTAGAGTAGGAGATAGCCATACAGGTTGAGGTAGAGCGTTCCAGAGGATGGGAGAGGCCCTGGCGAAATCCTGGAGACGAGCACGAGAATGAGAGGAGGAGACAAGGGAGCTTGAGAGAAGGAGGTCTTGGGAGGAGCAGAGAGGACAGTTTGGGTGATATTTGGAGACAAGATTGGTGATGTAGCTCGGGGCAGAGTTGTGAATGGCTTTGTATGTTGTGGTTAGTATTTTGAATTTAATTCGTTGGGCAATCGGGAGCCAGTGTAGGGATTGGCAGAGAGGGGAGGCAGACGCTGAGCGGTTGGTAAGGTGGATAAGCCTAGAAGCAGCGTTCATGATAGACTGAAGAGGGGATAGCCTATGAAGTGGTAGGCCTATGAGAAGGGAGTTGCAATAGTCGAGGTGAGAAATAACAAGGGAGTGAGTGAGTAGCATGGTGGTTTCAGTTGTTAAAAAGGGGCGAATTTTAGAGATGTTGCGGAGGTGAAGTCTACAAGCTTTTGACAATGATTGGATTTGGGGCTGAAAGGAAAGGTCAGAGTCCAGGATTACACCTAGTACCCTGGCATGAGGGGAGGGATTGATGGTTGCATGACTAATTTTGATAGAAAAGTCATGGAGGGGGGCACGGGCGGGAGGGGATATTACCAGCTCAGTTTTAGAGAGATTTAGTTTGAGGAAGTGGTGCGACATCCATGTTGATATGTCAGTAAGTAAGTTAGCAATGCGAGAGGAGACTGAAGGAGTGAGGTGAGGAGTAGACAGATAGATTTGAGTGTCATCGGCGTATAGATGGTATTGGAGGCCGTGGGCGGTTATCAAGTGCAGTTGTTTTTAATATGTTGTGATTTTTTTGTGTAGTACATTTAAAATCTCATTCTATTTACTAACTTTTAGTTAAGCGTTAGTTCTAGTTAATTAAAGGATGGTTCCCACTGAAGTTGTATGCTTTAAAATGTTCTAAAACTACCTCTGTCTTTACAAGCAATTATTCATTTTTTTTTTTTTTGTTATTTATAATATATAGGAAATCAATGGTGTGCTGTTGCATTAGAGTCGGTTCACACTGGGGCGACACGACTCCTTACTACTTCGGGAGGCGACTTGTCAGTCCCGTGCACCACGACTTCAGGGCGACTTGCAGGGACTTCACATAATGGAAGTCTATGCAAGTCGCTCCGAAATAGTACAGGACCATTTTTCTAAGTCGGAGCGACTTTTGTATTGCTCCTATTAGAACGGGTGCTGTAGCGGTCAACGGACCGCGAGGGAGCGCGACTTGTCAGGCTGACAAGTCGCCTGACAAGTCGCGCTATTGTGAACCGACTCTTAGGGTGTGCACCCCAGAGCACAAACACACATGCATGTATATGAGCACAGCAGAGGACAGTGTCAGTAGAGCAGAGATTGGTGTCAGTAGGGCAGTGGACAGTTACATAGTTACACAGTAGGTGAGGTTGAATAAAGACAATAGTCCATCCAGTTCAACCTGTGTAGGTGTGTGTTGCTGTAATCATCTCACATAGCCCTGAATGTTCTGATCCTTGATATGTACATCTAAGAGTCTTTTGAAAGCCACCATACTACCCGCAGAAACCACCTCTTGTGGTAGAGAATTTCACAATCTTGTAGCCCTAACAGTAATGAACCCCCCACGTTGCCTGAGGTTAAAACGCTTCTCCTCTAATCGCATTGTATGCCCTCGAGTCCTCATGCAATCCCTTCGACTGAACAGCTTATTTTCTAAGCTGAGATCCCCATTGAGATATTTAAAAATTGCTATCATGTCCCCCCTCAGGCGTCTCTTCTCCAGGGAGAATAAATCAAGTGATTGCAGACGCTCTTCATAATTAAGGTCCTCCAATCCCCTAATTAGTTTAGTTGCCCTTCTCTGGACTCTCTCCAGCTCCAACACATCCTTCCTGAGGACTGGCGACCAGAACTGGACAGAATACTCCAGATGAGGTCGGACCAGAGTTTTATAAAGTTAAAGGATTATAGACTTATCTCTGGAATACATACCTTTCTTTATGCATGCTAATATTCTGCCAGCTTTGGCAGCTGCCGCTTGACATTGCATGCTATTACCTAGTCTATCATCAACCAAGACTCCCAGATCTTTCTCCATTTTTGATTCCCCCAAGGGTTCCCCTCCTAATGTGTATTGTGCTTTTATGTTTCCAGTCCCCAAGTGCAAAACCTTACACTTCTCCACATTAAACCTGATTTGCCAAGTCGTTGCCCATTCCGTTATTTTGTCCAGGTCATCCTGTAGGATATCTGCTTCATGCTGTGCAGTTATTGCCCTGCCTAATTTTGTGTCATCTGAAAACTGATATTGAACTACTGACCCCGTCCTCAATGCTGTTTATGAATAAATTGAACAAGGTTGGTCCCAGGACTGAGCCTTGGGGCACCCCGCTTTCCACCTCAGACCAGTCTGAGTATGCGCTGTTTATTACCACCCTTTGGACACGCCCTTTTAGCCAGTTCCGTATCCAAGAGCAAACCCCGCTGTCGATACCTGCAGACCCTATTTTATAAATTAAGCGTTTATGGGGAACTGTATCAAATGCCTTAGCGAAATCTAAGTACACCACATCCACTGGTCTGCCACTATCTAGCTCACAGCTCACCTCCTCGTAGAATGTTAGGAGATTGGTTTGACAAGAACGCCCATTTGTAAACCCGTGCTGGTTACTGCTGATGACGTTGTTGTCTTTGGCGAACTCTACGATATAGTCCCTTATCATCCGCTCCAGAATTTTACATACTATTGATGTCAAACTGACAGGCCTATAATTTCCCGGTATATGCCTCTGACCCTTTTTGAATATCGGAATCACGTTTGCTTTCCTCCACTCCCCTGGTACATCTCCTGTCCTAATACTGTCAGTGTCAGTAGAGCAGAGATTGGTGTCAGTAGGGCAGTGGATGGTGTCAGTAGATTTTTTATTTTTATTTATTTTTTTACAATTTTTTTAAGCACCCCTTTTTGGGGGCTTTGTTCAAATAGTGATGACTCACTTTTGAGACAGAGAAAGGGACTGTGGACAAAGATTTCCCAGTATCTTTCTCTGCAGCATCACCTGCACTGGACAGTGAACGAATGTGAAGTGTTATGTTGAGTGGCTTCCAGTTTGCTATGCTTCAGTTAAGAATGAACACAGAAGCGATCAGTACAGATCACTCTCTGTGTTTACTCAGAAAAGGAAGGGGATGATAAATGAAATATTTACTGGCCCCTTCCCTCGCTCTCCTATACTGAAACATCCCCCGGAGCAGCTGGTGGGAGAGGAGAGGAGGGAAGCTGGCAGTATTGCAGGGGGGAAACAGGGAGTGCCAGGAAGCAAAGGAAATTGGCACCGCACAAAGTTATTAGAGTGTGCCCAGGCACACCTGGCACACACTGTGCGCATGCTTATGTAGGAAATATAAGATTTGATGTTCAACGAAAAGGGTCCTGTTTAACAGTAGGGATGATCGAACGGTTCGGGTCAACCATCGGTTCGACCCGAACATTGGCTGTTCGAGGTTTGGCCGAATTTAGAACTTTTTGCCCAAAAAGTTCGGAATTCGGCAACCAGAACCGACCAAAATGCAATGGTTCAGGAAATGGGCTTTAAAAGCCCGTGATTGAACCAGAACCATCAGTAAAAGCCAATTTAGGGGGCAGGAGAATGCTAGGAATGTGATTGGAGTGACTAGGGGGTCCATAGTCCAATCATTAGTGAATACGCCCCCCAGTATATAAGATAGCCCGCGCCAAATTCCTAGCATTCTCGTACAGGGACATGAAAGAGAGTGGAATGCTGTTCTGTTACTTCTGTTACAATGTGTTACAAAGTGTCATTTAGCAATTTTTAGTGTGAGGAAAGGGATATCTAGTGTAGTTAGGGTGCTATTTTTCACTATAGTTAGCTTTAATTTATTCAGTTTCTGTAGGGAAAGTGTTAAGTGTAAGGGGACCGTAGTGTAGTGTAGGGTTAACTGACTCTGACTGCTATGGCAGGGTGACAAAACCCTTCCATAGCAGGGTGACGGCTATAGAGAAAAGATTGTTTCTCTTGTGTCACTTCAGAGCAGGGATATGGCTCCGCTCCCGTCAGCATTCTTTATGTTGCAGGGGTTGCTAGTGCTTTTTTGAGGACATGTTTGGAGTCAGACATGACATCTGAACATGTCTATAGGGGTATATATACTCACCATATATACACACCCATGTCTGTATATATATACCTGCACATATATAGGTGTTAAAGGAGCAGAACACTATACTTTTGCTAATGAAATAATTTGCACTAATATGGCTAGGCTCCTAACACACCTATATATGTGTAAGTGTAAAATACATATCAGTGTGTGTGTATATATATATATATATATATATATATATACCCCTATACAGAAGTTCAGATGTTTTGCCTGCCTGGCTCCGCTCCCAACACACCTATATATGTGTAAATGTAAAATACATATAAGTGTGTGTATATATATACCCTTATACAGAAATTCAGATGTTTTGCCTGCCTTCAAAGAACCCAAAAAATGCCTGCAAGAACAAACCTGGGCATTTTTTTTGGCGCTGGCATTTTTTTGGGCACTTTTTTTTGGGTTCTTTGGAGGCAGGCAAAACATCTGAACTTCTGTATAGGGGTATATATATACACACACACTTATATGTATTTTACATTTACACATATATAGGTGTGTTGGGAGCGGAGCCATATTAGTACAAATTATTTCATTAGCAAGTATACTGTTCTGCTCCTTTCACACCTATATATGTGTATGGGTATATATACATATAAGTGTGTGTTTTTATATATCCCTATACAGAAGTTCAGATGTTTTGCCTGCCTCCAAAGAACCCCCAAAAAATGCCAAAAAAAATGCCAGCGCCAAAAAAAAATGCCCAGGTTTGTTCTTGCAGGCGTTTTTTTGGGAATTTTTTTTGGGTTCTTTGGAGGCAGGCATGACATCTGAACTTCTATATAGGGGGATATATACACACCTACACATATATAGGTGTGAAAGTAGCACAACACTATACTTTTACTAATGAAATAATTTGCACTAACATGGCTAGGCTCCTAACACACCTATATATGTGTAAGTGTAAAATACATATCAGTGTGTGTGTATATATATATATATATACCCCTATACAGAAGTTCAGATGTTTTGCCTGCCTCCAAAGAGGTGTATATATACAGACATGGGTGTATGTATATATACCCCTATAGACATGTTCAGATGTCATGCCTGACTCCAAACATGTCCTCAAAAAAGCACTATCAACGCCTGCAGCAAAAAAAAATGCTGACGGGAGCCGAGCCATATTAGTGCTCTGAAAGTGACAAAATACAAACAATCTCTTTTTTTTCTGGTTCTGGACATGCTAAAGAGCTGAAACTTCACAGGTACACTTTTTAGACCCCACAGATACTAAATCCAAAGTCAAAATAAAAAAATCTCTTTTTTTTTCTTTTTTTAATTTTTTCAATAATTGGCTCTCTATCAAAAATTAAAATTTTAAAGAACTTTTTTTTGTGTGATTAATAGTCCCTGGGGCATGACTCAGAACCCTAGGCACTTTTTAGGGGCATTTATTGGGTTTTAGGGCTTTAAAATTGTGTTTTTTGATTACCGAAGTTCGGGTCCCATTGATTTCAATGGGGTTCTGAAATCCGGGCCGAACTTTCGGGTAGTTCCGATGTTCTGGCTGAACCAAACTTTTCAAAAGTTCGATCATCCCTATTTAACAGTCCAAATCCTAAATCCAGTTACTATATGATTTACAAACCTGTTAAAGTGACTGAGAAAAAACCTTCTTTCCTGGCAGTCTCCATGGCAGCCTACGTGTGGGGTTAACCCCGCCTCCTCTCCAATGGTATAGGACCCCCCTCTATAAATTTCAGCTTGCAGGCACAGCCAGTGTTCCTTTTTTGTCCTCCTCCAAGGATCAACTATTTGGATTATTTCCTGTTGGAATTTGGTCGGCTTACCTTCAGAATGAAAAGTCGGTGTCTATGTCCAGGGCCCAGCCATGGGCGGGTGAGTGACATTTCAAAATCCCCTTTGGCTAATAACTGTGCGGTGCTTCGAATGGCCGACGGATATTCTGACAGGGTCTGAAGATTTGTCTGCTCCATGGCAGTGTTTTTGTGATGTTTGTTTGTCTCAAACTACCTTTCTTTGCTATCCCTGGTGGCCCAATGGCGGCTGGAACACTCCATGCGTTCCAGCCATCTCCTTCCTGCTCCCCCTCCGCTCAGTCCGGCGGACGCATGCGCTGTGTGGTAATGGAGCTCCGCTCGCTGCCTGCGCACTTCGCCGCGATTCGGAAGCGAGGCCCGGTCCGCGCATGCGCACTTGCGATCACGGCCGGCCGTCGCTGATGTCATCCTGGCGCGAAAATTTAAACGCCTGTCAGCTCCAGAGCAATTGGGAATGCACTGTGGGCATAGCGACGTCTTCCCAGTACCTTGTCCGTTTGAATACCAGGTATGTGGGGACCGGATGCTGCATACCTTTTGGCGGTGTGCGGGGGGGGGGGGGGAGAGCGGTTGGATGCATATTAGGACAACACCTGAATGTTCCTTATTGCCTTGTAGTGATCCGCTGTATGCTCTACTTCCTAGTGAGTTTGTGGTTTTGCCTGAAACATGGATCCTGCTTCACCGCCCTCTTGTGGCCAGCCCTCTCACAACAGGTGAGTGCTGGTACATTTTAGAGGGATATGAAGGGAGGGATGCTGGCTCATGATTCATGGCTAAATCCTGTGTCTCCCTGGACTTTCTCTTTCTCCCAGCTCCTCCAGGTCTGGTCAAGAAAGAGACCCTGTCAGGCCACGAAGAGAATCATCTTCAAGGTCAAGACTCTGTGAGTCTCCATCAGGGAGCAGACTTGAGAGGAGATGCTCACATTCCTCCTCCAGACACCGCACACACCGCCACAGTAGCCATACGGCCCAGAGAGCCTGTTGGGGTTGTGGGGCGCATGTCCCGGAGGACAAGTCCCTTTGCGAGCCCTGTTTCGCTCGTGCATCTGGTGAAAGAGAGTCTGAAGATCAGAGATTGGAATCCCTGGTGAAACGGATTGTCCAGCAATCCATGAAAGAGTGGGGTGCTAGTCCCACACCTGGGTCTGCTACTCCCAGCTCTCCTGCTGATGTTCCTGAAGAGCAAGGTCCCTCTCAGCCAAGCTTCACTAACGGAAAATCCTCAGAAAGCAATTCGGAAGAAGAGGAAGGTGCAGTTGGGGGTTTTGATTTTCCCCTTGTTGCACCTCTCATAAGAGCAGTCAAAGAGGCTCTGAAATGGGAAGATCCCAGTACCCCACAAGTAAAACAGAGAAGGTTTTTCAAACATTTGGGGAAAGAGCGGCTAAACTTTCCGCTCCTGTCAGAATTGAAGGATGTCATCCTAGAAGAGTGGAGTAAAGAGGATAGCAAGACCTCCTTATCCTCTAAATTGTCTAAGTTGTATCCTTTTAAATCAGAAGAAGTCAGTCACCTGGAATCAGCTCCTCTAGTTGATGCTGCAGTTTCCAGACTGGCAAAACACGTTACACTCCCGCTGGATAATGCGGTGTCCTTTAAAGACCCTCTGGATAGGAAGATGGACCTGGATTTAAAAATAATTTATATCACAGCCGGTGCGGCTTGTAAACCTGTGCTAGCACTAGCAGCTATGTCTAAGGCCATGGAAACTTGGGTTTCTGATGTTGAACTAAAATTAAGAAGTGTGTCTGAAGATGCAGTAGAGAACTCTCCTGTTCAGGAATTGAAGTTAGCTTCTGTGTTTCTTGGAGAAGCATCCATTGATGTGTTACGTCTCTTATCCAGATCCATGTTGGCTTCTGTCACAGCCAAACGGGCCCTGTGGTTGCATCCCTGGCTGGCAGACCCAGCCTCTAAACAGGCTTGGTGCAAAATCCCTTTTGAAGGTTCCTCTTTATTTGGAAACAAATTGGATAATGCAATTACTAAAGTCACGGGTGGAAAGTCAGGTCTCCTTCCCCAAGATAGGCGTCTCTTTGGCCCTAAGAAGCAGCAACCAAGAAAGCAGTTTGCAGAGCGATCAAAGGATGCCCGCTCATATAGGCCTGGGCGAGATTACAGGAGAAATTGGAAAAGCAGCCAAGCATCCTCTCGTAAGCCAGTCAGAGGCTCAGCACCTTCCGGACAAGAAAACTCAAAGTCCTTTTGAGATTGGGCCCGTTCAGACATGCCAGGTGGGGGCACGCCTGCTCCGCTTTCAGCGTGTCTGGGCGGCCTCAATCTCAGACTTCTGGACCATCAGGACAGTGTCCACAGGACACACATGGACTTTCTTAACAGATCCCGTGTCCAGATTTATTCCCACTTGCTTGCCTTCTCAGGACGAGAAAAGAAGTGTTTTGCTCGACTATGTAAGCACTTTGGTAGCTCAGGGCGCAATAGTTCCGGTGCCCGTGCAGGAAAGATTCCAAGGCGTATATTCGCCCCTCTTTTTAGTACAGAAGAAGAATGGATCTTGGCGCCCTGTGATAGATCTCAACAGGTTCATCAAGAACGAAAAGTTCAAAATGGAGACCTTATCTACCATCCAGAAAGCAGTGCTTCCAGGGGACTGGCTAGTGTCAATAGATCTCAAAGACGCGTATTTCCATGTGCCTATAGCAGTAAACTTCCACAAGTACCTCCGTTTCGCGGTAGAACATCAACACTTCCAGTTCATCTGCCTTCCTTTTGGCCTGTCCACATCCCCAAGGGTGTTTTCCAAGGTCCTTCTAGCAGTGGTAGCTCTAATCAGAACAAAAGGTGTACGTCTACATCACTACTTAGACGATCTTCTACTGTTGTCACAAGACAGGGATCAACTTTTGTCCCACAGGGACCTGGTCACTACAACTCTCATGGAGTTCGGATGGTTGTTGAATCTTCAAAAAAGTCATCTGGAGCCCTCTCAACATCTGGTCTATCTAGGGGCTCAATTCAACACCGTTCAGAATACGCTTTCTCTGCTTCTAGAGAAAATCCCGGTGGTTCGGGAGAGGATCCTTCCAGCCCTCTCATCCTCTTTTCTGACGGCATCCCAGTGTCTCAAGATCATCGGCACTATGGTCTCGACGGCCCCTATGGTCAAGTGGGCACTGTGGCGAATGCGGCCCTTTCAAAGGGGCTTCCTTCGGCAGTGGAATCCGGAAGAACGCGATCAGCGTATCTTTATTTCCCACAGCATGAGGAGCAGCTTATTATGGTGGCTCCAACGCAAGAACCTGCTCAATTGCCATTCTCTAGTTCCCATCACATGGGTCATCATTACAACTGACGCCAGCAACTCTGGCTGGGGAGCCCATTGCATGGCAGAGGTGGCTCAAGGGAAATGGCCTCCGCAAGCCCACTCCCTAGTTTCCAACGTCCTGGAGCTTCGTGCGGCTTTTCTAGCTCTTCAAGCTTTCCATCATCTAATAGAAGGCAAATCCGTACTTCTTCGAATGGACAACACCACGGCAGTGGCTTATGTGAAAAGACAGGGCGGTACCAGGAGTCTCTCCCTTCTTCAGGAAGTAGACCCAATCATAACATGGGCCCAAGCCCATCTGTCCAACATCTCGGCGGCCTACATTCCGGGGCCACAGAATGTTCAGGCAGATTTCCTTTCCAGAGTTCAGTTGAATCACAACGAGTTGTCTCTCCACATCGACTCATTCAAGTAGATTCTGTCCCTAGGGGTCTCAGCTGAAGTAGACCTGTTTGCATCTCCATGCAACCACAAGCTGGACCGGTACTTCACACGCAGCAAGTGTCATCGAGCCTGCGGAACGGATGCTCTGACCGACAGATGGGAATTCAGCAGAGCATATGCTTTTCCCCCATTTCCCATCATCCTCAGATTTCTTCAGAGACTCCAAGCAGAAGAGGTGGAGATTGTCATGGTAGCCCCTCACTGGCCGAACAGGCCCTGGTTCCCACTTCTCCTGCAACTCAGTTATCGGAGCCCGATTCCCCTGCCCATCAAACCAGACCTTCTCTCGCAGGGAACAACATTACACCCCTGCCCCGCCTTGCTCAGGTTAACGGTCTGGTTCTTGAGAGGGAGAGGTTGGAGTCACTCGAATGCCCTCCTGGGGCAATCCCTACCTTAATGAACTCCAGGAGACCTAGCACGAACAGAGTTTACTGTAGAGTCTGGTCTAGATTCTTGGAATTCACGTACCCGGAGGGAAATCCTTCCCTGAATTTCGGAGTTCAAGAAGTCCTGAAGTTCCTTCAAGCAGGTCTGGATAAGTCCCTATCAGTTGGGACTCTCAGGGTGCAAATATCAGCCTTATCTGTGTTCTCAGGGTTCTCCTGGGCCAAGCATATACTCATACAACAATTCTTCAAAGGTGCGGTCAGACTCAGACCTCAGAGGAAGCCAAGGTTCCCGAAATGGGACCTTCCCCTTGTCCTTAACGTCCTTTCAAGATCTAGTTTGTCGGACTCCATCAGAGATCTTACCATTAAAACAGCCTTTTTAGTGGCAATCACTTCAGCTAAAAGGGTTTCTGAGATCAGTTCCCTTGGTCATAAAGAACCTTTTCTCACGTTCTTTCCGGATCGAGTAGTCCTAATTCCGATGCTCAATTCCAATCCGAAGGTATCATCGGTTTTTCATGAAAACCAGGAGATTGTACTTCCTACCTTTCGATCTTCAGAGGATAATAAACCTCATCCCTTGGATGTAGGGAAAACTCTTATGGAATATCTTCAGTCAACGTCTTCTTTCAGACAATCGGATAATCTCTTCGTCCTTTTCTCAGGCAAAAATAGAGGGAAACTGGCCTCGTCAAGGTCCATTGCAGCCTGGATTGTGTCTGCCATTCAGCGAGCTTACTGTGTAGAGGGTTTGGCTCCTCCGGAGGCGGTGACAGCCCACTCAACGAGAAGCATCTCAACGTCCTGGGCGGCTTCACATCATGTTGCACCAGAAGTAGTCTGCAGAGCAGCTTCCTGGTCTTCTGTAAATACGTTTATGACACATTATTGTGTGGAGCCAGCCTCCTTATCTTCAGTTAATTTTGGCTTGACTGTTTTGTCTGCTAATAATTTGAAGTAAAATTTGATTTGAAACATTCCCACCCGTGTGGTTTGGGCTAGTTATTTCCCACACGTAGGCTGCCATGGAGACTGCCAGGAAAACGGAAAATTCCTATCATACTTACCGTAATTTTCCTTTCCTGGTGGTCTCCATTGCAGCCGAAGTTCCCACCCTCTGGTCTTGGATTCGGCTAAGATATGGAACACTGGCTGTGCCTGCAAGCTGAAATTTATAGAGGGGGGTCCTATACCATTGGAGAGGAGGCGGGGTTAACCCCACACGTAGGCTGCCATGGAGACCACCAGGAAAGGAAAATTACAGTAAGTATGATAGGAATTTTCCGTTTTATTTGCATCTCACATACTATACGTACCCTCCCAGACACTGCAGCGCACAGTGGGAGGGTTTCAGCAACAAAGGCAGTGCTGCCAATCAAGATAAGGCTTAGTGTGGCCAAGTGCTGACTGATAAAATACAGGCTTGCAAATTAACAGTGACAATGGCAATATTGCCCTCTGTAAAACTTTTGTGGAACTTTTTACTCTAGTCTGCATCTACAGTATGCCTCTCATGATTTTTATGGTACAGTGGAAGAAGCATCTGGAGGAAGGCAGCCACCATCTTGGGCACATATTGAGTCTGGAAGAACATCTCATTTTGTATTGGCAGCATTGTTGACAAGAACAGGACTTGCTTGTATCTATCATCTACCCCACACTTCAGTAGAAAACATTGTTTTAGTGTTGAATTATGTGTTTTTACTGTTTGTTTCTTTCTACGAGGGTTCTTCATAAAGTTTACGCACTTTTTTAACTCTTTTAAATATAAAAAAAGTAGTGAAACTTTTGGAAGACCCCTTATATTTCTATTTTGTTCTCTGTTTAACCTACCATAAAATATCCTACGATGCACATTCACTTTTAGTCCTGTTGTCCATCGATATAGATACACGTCAATTAGGATGCCCAAAGAAAAAAATGTGCCCACTTACACACATACAGTCCTGTTGTTTCACTCTCAACAAATGAGAGGTCCAGTGGATGACAGCTGATATATACAAAGCAGCAGGGTTTCTCGGGTGACATCATTGACCATGAGATCCATGTGATGTCATTGGCCATATATGGTATGTCCATATATGGTCAATTACATCAGGTAGGAGACCCTGGTCCATGACGGTGTAGTGTATTGTAAGTGTCATTTTGTATATATACATTTCTTTTGGTGGTATTTGATCACCTCTGCGGTTTTTAGATTTTGCGCTATAAACAATAAAGGAGTGACAATTTTGAAAAAAACACCATATTTTTTACTTGCTGCTATAAAACATTCTCAATAAAAAAATGTTTTAAAAATCTAACTTTTCTTTATTAGTTTAGGCCAATTTGTATTCTGCTACATATTTGTAGTAAAAAAAAAATTCCCAAAAAGCGTATTTTAATTGGTTTGCGCAAAAGTTATAGCTACAGGATGTATTTTTGGATTTTTTTTGTTTTTATTAGTAATGGTGGAGATCAGCGTTTTTTTTATTTTTATTTTTTTTAGCGTTTTTTAGCAGGACTGTGACATTGCGGCGGACAGATCGGGCCCCTGACATTTTTGACACTTTTTGGGAACCAGTGACATTAATACAGCAATCAGTGCTAAATAATATGCACTGTTACTGTAGCAAGGAAGGGGTTTATACTGGGGGTGATCAAAGGGGTTAATGTATGCCTAAATGTGATTACTGACTGTGTGGGGGAATAGTTCTGTGACAGACACAGAGAAATCAGGGTTCCAGCGTAGCGTGATCTCTCCCTGCCTGTCTAACAGAAGACTCGCCTGCTTTGTTTTCATAAGCAGGTGGGTCTTCTGTCAGTTTCTCTGATCGTGGGAGGCCGACGGCAATCGCCGCCGCTCCTCCCATGGCCCGCCTCCCGCTGTGCCGAAACACACATCTACGTGATAGATCTACGTGATTTTGCGCAGCTGAGCCGCCCTGCCACAGTAATACTGCGGTGGCCGGTCGGTAACAGGATATATATATATATAGACAAGGATAGAATGTATATGATAGAATAGAGGTGAGAGACAGGCAATAGAATGGTGAGCACTTAGTAGTAGTATTCAGGAGAGTGGTAGGTGATGATAGTATGCAGATAGGTTTTAGCAATCATGTATAGTAACAGGTGGTAGGGGACAGCAGATGAAGTATGCAAGAGAGAGTAACCTAGTGCAATGATAGGTGATGGTAGTCCCAAGAGCTAGCAATCTATGCAGATGATAGAAATAGCTTAGATAGTAATAGTCCCTTTAGTATGCAGTAGTAGATAGTGAAAGTTAGGTTGAGGAAGGAATCCCCTGCGGGGTACTTATCACTAGATGGGTTAGTAGTAGCAAGGTCCAAGAGTAATGGAGTAATCCGGTAGCGAGATACTGGATAGGTAGCGAGGTTCCGGTCTTGTTCAGGCAAGGGGAATAGCTTGAAGCTCCGGCAGCATTGGACAAGACAAGGCAACATGCGGTTTGAACGAGCCATGAGTGAGAGAAAGCCGGCGATTGAAATAGCCGCTCATAGCGGCACCCGGCGATGACGTCGTTGCCCTTAAAGGTGTATGCGTTCCATTTAGATAGCAAGATGGGACGCAATATTAAGAGAGAAATGTGGAAATAAGGGTACCAGAGGTACCAGAACATTACATATATATGCTCCTAATTTACCAGGCTAATCATACTTTCACTCACAATTTGAGCGGCTTTTGAGGAAGCCACAATTTATCCATTTAGTAGAGAGTGACATTAACAAGGTCCTAAAGGTGGAAGAAGATAGCTCAGGTTGGGTCACCCCTTCATCGATTACCAACTCAGATCACCCCAAGCCACTGTCTCAATTGATGTGGCAGTAGGTCTGTTCGATCCCTGCAGAATAGCCCACCTTATAGATAAAGATTATACTTTTGTTTCCTTTGCCCATAATACACACGCTAGTCTTGACTACTTTCTATGTACTTTGTTGCTTTTGCCAAATATTCGGGATTCAACAATCCATGATATGGTCATATCGGACCACATTCCCATCTCTGTTAGGCTTGACAATTTTTTAAACGAAGACACCCCTAAACAGTGGAGATTTCTCTCTTATTTAGCGAACATAGAGGCATTGGCATGTTTCCTTTTGGGAAGCCTGGGATGAATACTCGACGACAAACACGTCCTTACTTAAAGAACCAAATCTATTCTGGGATGCTGGGAAAGCCTTCATATGGGGAAAAATCATATCCTATACTTCATATTACAAGAAAAATTTGCTATGCAAATATAAGGAGGCTGTCCAATAGCATACTGTAAAACATAAACAACAATAGCAAGAGGCCAATCATTTGTTTACTGGGGAAGAGATTGACTGATCCACAGCTATTACATTTCTAGACTCACTATCTCTGCCAATTGCAGACTCTGAGGACCTACAAACCCTGAATGCTCCCATAAATTACCACGGCCATAAAAACCCTTGCAAACGGCAAAGCTCCGGTTTCCGACATTCTAACGCTGTAATCATCTATAATCCACTTTAGAAGAGGTTTATAATGGATTTTGGGGGGAGGTTCTTATCTTCCATCAGGTTTCCAAGCCCATATTAAATTGATAGCCAAAAAAGGTAAAGACCCCACTAAGCCAGCCTCCTATCACCCAATATCCCTTTAAAACCTGGACTCTAAGCTTCTATCCAAAATGATAGGCGTCCCATCTCGAGCCTTTACTGTTGTTGTTGATACATCCCACCCAGGCAGACTTTGCAAAGGGTCATTCAGCATCATCCAACATCAAAAACATAATCACTGTTTTAGAATATATGAGGACCCATTCATCGGAGGATCTGGCTAATATAGCATTAGATGCCCAAAAGGCTTTCAATAATGTGAGCTTTCAATGGCTCTTTCTGGTCATCAGTCTAATGGGTTTCAAAGGGGCATTCCACGACTTTGTCAGCAGCCTATATTCTTCTCCATCAGCTAGAGTGGTGGCCGCAGGACATATCCCAGATCCCAAAAAGCTTCATAAAGGCACACATCAACACTATCACCCTTACTCTTCAACCCCACCATCAAACATTTATCACCAGCGGGTGATTGATATTAATTATGGATTCTAATTAAAACCTATGAATTGTCCACACCCCTTCTGACGTGACATCATTAATTTATTCACTGTACCTGAGCAGTGGATTATGGGGCACTGGTGACGTCAAAGCCCTATTGAAGAGCTGTCAAACTCAGATAGAAGTTAGTTAGGCAGAGAGAGTCTTAGGCTAATCAGCTGGCTCGATGGCGTAGCTGGTAGACTAACAGGCTTGCAAGTTAGAGGCTATGGGTTCGAATCTCCCCTGGCCAGCGGGTGATAAATAGTCACTTACATTTAAGCCTTTAAAATGAGGACTTGTGATTGTTCGTATGTTCGCTAGAACATTTCCCCTGTTCGAGATGTTCTGGTGCGAACCGAACAGGGGGGTGTTCGGTTCATCACTACTTACAACCCAATTCACTGATTCGGGAAACAATTGCCTGAAGAAAGTCTAGGAAGATACTAGGACTTTCACAGTTTATTTATCAACACCTGCCTATATATTCCCTCAAAGCTCTGAATACAAAGCCTTCCACCTATATACAAGCAGACCTGGGATATTTACTATCATTTTTATCCCTGGCCTCAAAATACAGATGTTTGTCTTAACATAATTTTTATTTTTACCTGTGCATGTAGATGCAGATGCATGGAAATGCTTAAACATTTCTAAATACTGTACAGTACAGTGCCACCTTAAACGATCTTGTTGGAGAGCATGGGACTAGTATTATAGAGTCAGAATCTGACTCTGATGCTGGAGTAATTTTCTTGAAGTAGGCATCAACGAAGGTTTGCACAGAGCTTTTTTTTCTCAACATAAATAGCCCTGTAGCATCTCGAGTCTTCAGTAACTGTACGGTCAACTTTGGTGAACCTCTTTATATCTGAATCTTGCTTGCTTGCTTTTTGCACAAGCAAAAACATTCACCAGCAGAGACAAAATGGTTTAAAAACCATTCTTCAAAGACCGCAACTATAACCTATAGCTTTGAATTTTCCCTTCAAATAACAGGAAGAGATGCCTCAGTGACATCATGTAGTGCCCTCAGATTTAAGGAGTGATGCACTAGGAAAGGCTTGTGCTTTAAATCCCCATATACATTACCCCCAAGTAATATAGTTTGCATGTCCTTTGATGCCTTATGTCCCGGTGCACTTTTTTCCTCTTTGAAAATGTAGGTCTTTGCAGGCATTTTTTTCTAAAACAAGCCAATTTCGTCAACATTAAATATGTATTCTGGCAAATAACCTCCTTCGCCAATAATATCTTCCTTCTATCTTGTGAAAATCACTTGCAGCATTTACATCACCACTCGCTGCTTCACCTTGAACTTTAAAGTGATATTATCATTTGAAAAAACTTGCTGCTTCACCTTGAACTTTAAAGTGATATTATCGTTTGAAAAAATAAAAAAATAACAAACATGTTATAATTCAAAAATGATCATGCGCTGTTTGGAGGACCAACACATATAGCAGTTTGTGTGATGAACAATAAGCCTCTGCAGCTAGAGGGGAAGCAAAATCCCAGGGAGGTGTTATGCAAAGGAACAAGCAAAAGATTCCTCTTGGTCCAGCGCTGGGGTTCCACAGGTATTCTGTGCATCCCGATGCAGGCAGTCCCATTAATGTCAATTGGGATGCATTGGCTGCAAAGATGAATCTGACATCTGTGTTGGTGTAGGTACTTGACCCCAAACGCATACAGTGTGAGTTCCAGGACAAGCATCCACATGGATGTCAAGTTGGGAGCAGTTGCTGTGTCCATGCAGCCACTGTGTCCCAAATGACATGAATGGGACTGCCTGCCCAGGAATGCATGGAACACCTGGGCTTTCCCGGATAGCAGCTGCGTTCCAATTGACATCGATAAGACTGCCTGGATGTGGGTGCACGGAACAAGGTCTTAAACCTTGTTTAGACTTTACGGTTGGAGGGCGGCAAAAATGTGTTGTTAAGCTGCATTTCTGCCATCTGTCAACTTAAGATGCAATAGGCAGCAGACAGGGGTGTTTACATTTTGTGGCTGAATTGCTTCACTTTGCACCTGTGGTAAAGTTGACCTGGCTTGTAGTGATGCCGCCCACCAAACGCTACACATTTAAGTCAATCTGCCTGCTGAGCAAGTGGATGGCTAATCCGTGTCCTCTCCGCTTATTCAGAGCGGACATAGACACAGCCCTCTGTCCTCTAAGAGCAGTCAGATGTAAACAGACCGCCTGTACGTTTACACCCGACTGAACTGCTAGGGGAATATATTCCCATCTGTCTGTTATTTGCAGATCTAATTGGATGTAGGTGGGTGTAAACAAATATAAGTCCATTTATATCTGCTGTGACATAGAGGATAATGGAAGGCCCGATGGGGTCCACCTAAAAACTGACAGGCAGACTGGATTGGTCTGCCCATGTGACAGTGGCCTTACTATGTTTTTTATATTTTAGGATTATTTACAATTTTTTTTTTTTTGAGGGACAGACCCCTAATATCTCTTTTTTGACACAGAGAAAGGGACTCAAGACAGTCCCTTTCTCTGCAGCTTCATCTGCACTGTAGATGAATGAAAAGAAGTCGGTATAGAGACTCTGGAGCATAGTAAACACTAATTACTATATAAAAAGGAGGATAAGGGATGGTGGCGCTGCCTAGGGAGATAGGGTCAGATGTGTATAAGGAAGAATGTAAAAAGACAAAGTGTCAGTAATTAACAACATATAACTTAATTAGTTATCCCAACACTAAGTAGGCCAACCGGCCAGTGGTAAATAGCAGTGTGGATAGGTGATTATATTAAAGTGCGGTCAGAAAAGTAAAAAATACATTAAAGTGAAATGCCCAGCAGTACATTAATAAAGTGACTTAGTGCAGATGATGATACAATTTGTCCCAAAGGACAAAATTGTGTACTGGCAAGGTAATAATAGTGACGCAATAAACTACAACCAAATAAATATGAAAAATAAATGGCGGACAATCGAGTGTTCCAAAAGGTAATAAATAAAAAGTATTTGTAATCATGCGCATCCAGACCTGAATAATAGTGACTTAGTGCATAATGTGCTGCAATATATCAAAACCAAATGATTATAAATAAATATAGTGGACAGTCGGGCATTTCAAACCAATCAGAAGTCCTTATAATCATGCACATCCAGTGAAGAGGTTAATACTCGTGATGTTCCCAAGGGTAAAAAAATGGGAATAAAGTGAAGTTGGAGAGTGCTCCTGATCCCATTAGTAAATAATGCACATACCAGACAGAACCACCCCACAAAGGGGTATTGAGCCAAGATATAATCAGATTATTCTCTGAGCTGGATCTCAATCACTGGAGTTTCTTAGAAGGCCTCAATTCCTGCATAGGGAGTCTGTGTTTCCAAATTGATCACAGGTGCAGCCATCAGTGCTCTCTTCTCCACTTCCAGCTTTTCAGTCCGTACTCCAAACAGACCTGGCAGCAAAAGGGTTAAAAGTAATCAAGATTGATAGTGTTGGCAGACACTTCCTTTGCAAATTCTATTTCAAAGGCAAACTGTATCTGTGTAACTGTAACAAGAAAAATTGGAATTGGTCTAACGTTCAATTGGCGACTGTCTTGGGTAACAAGGATAACACTGAAGCTGGCCTTAATTGTTGTCTTCAGTAAAATGCAAGTAGGATCTTTACATGTTAGGATTTATCAGCCAACCAGAAATCCCTCCATTTTCAGGCACTGGCATTTCAGGGGGAGGTTTTAGCTGTTAAAATCTTATTATTATGGAAGTACAGGTCTAGAATATAGCACACATTATAGCATGCATGAAAGCTACCTAGGTGCACAATATACAGTATATATACTGGATGGGTAGAATGCCTATGTTTGCCATGATAAAAAAAGGATTTCATATTTTAAATGGTACTCTGAGGGCTTCTGATCATTATAACATTTACAAATACTGTGCAGGATTTTGTCCTCTGTTCTGGAATCCAATCAGTTTGATTAGAGTTTTGGGTTAAATTGGTGTACTCCTGTTTCCACGGTAATACTAATAATTACAGTAATTATTATTAGTCATCCATATATTTACAGCATATTGGTGCCGTGACTTGGCTATTTGCAACAGACAGTTGGCAGTGATGTGAAGCGACAGGAACAGATGTGTCGGCAAGTGGATTTTTTTTTTCTTTTGGAGGGTTGGAGGCTGTTGATTGTTATGATTGACAAGGATATACAGTACTTCCCCAGATGATGGGATTGATAGTGGATGTACATTGTGGGCCTTTTTTTATATTAAAAGAGTAGTCAATAACTTTTTTTTTTTTTTTTTTTTTTTTTTTACGGTTTACATTTTTTGTGAATGATTAGAGGGCTTTAACTCATACACATACATATTTATGCACATAAGGGGGCCCATATTTGGGCACCCCCTCTTGTTACAAGGGGCTTCCAGACTCCAATAAGCCCATCACCCGTCCACCCCTTCCCGCCTAGAGACTCAAACACAGGGCTGTGGGGAAGAGGCTCTTGTCCTTAACATGGGCAAGGTACCCCCCATGTTAAGGGCATATGGCCTAGTAAGATTTTAAAGAGGAGATCACATGCTTATCCTCCCATTTTCTGTCCTGCCAGGCTACATGATTGGATAGGGGTAAAGTGTGGATTTTTTTTCATTTTTGCATAAGGTTCCACTTTAAAACCCATACCAGCCCCTAAGGGTCTGGTATAGAATTTTGGGAGATCTTGTACTGTTCTTTTTTTTTTTAATGAAGTCCCCCCTAAAATTCATACCCTGCCTGAAAGATCTAATCTGTGCAATGCCAAGAGATAATACTACCTCTCTACACCAAACAGATGTAAGCAAGAAAATGACTGTACTAAGTTGTATAATCAAATTTACATGGCTGCTTTTTTCTGATAGCAATGTATTTTGATTTATCTGTGAATGCTCAAAGGTTGTGATGTCCTTCCTGAAGACGATGCTTTGCAGTTTATCATAAAATTATCAAAAGTTGTAATTACTATCCCCGTGCTCTGAAGAGGAAGGGGTGGTTAGTACAGTAGCAGCTGCTGCATACAGTAAGAAGAGTAGAAGACTGCTGCTGCAGTGCTGCCATGTGCTATTTATGTCTATGTATGCATTAACCTTAAAGATGAAGACTGGGCAAACTTTTAAAAAATGGCACAAAGCACATAATGCAGCCTGTCAGTAACATGCACACAGCAGTTTTTTTTTTTTTTTTTAGCCAACCTCTGCCCCCATTCCCTGTATGAACTAGTTTTAAAATGACAAATACTATTGATACTAAAGTAGATACCTTATTTTTCCGCTTCCTTTAATGGGGTGACAAGGCTGTTCATTCTGCAATGCAATCACAGAAGCCATATACTACCTATGGGAAGAATAGTTTTAGATGGACATGTAATCTTAGCTGGACATTAGGTAAGATGCAAACAAATTAAAGCCCAGCAACCATATATATTTATAGTATATGAGCAAATGGGCTTTGCAAGCCTCCTAGGCAGTGTTAAATGTTTTTTTTCCAACTGCAACTGCCACCTTGTTGGACAGCTTGATCTGTTAAAGGAAGGCAGGATCAACAGTATATGTCATTTTTAATTTTACCAACAGTTCCACTTTATTCACTGTTCATAAAAATGCTTGTGGCATTCTACCCCTAACACTTTTGCACTATGATGCTTATTCACTTTCTGAATTGTCAACAGTGCAGACTGCCAGTCATCCAGGTAACCTGCATTTGTCATACATGTACTTGGGCGCAGGCATATTAGACTACAATGTGAGTACAAGAGTGTGGAGAGGGGGGAATAGGTCTGTCACAATATTTCCCGAAGGATGAATACAATCTTTTGTATTTCTCACAGCATATGGTAGGCAGAAAAAAATTGACATGCTCATAGAGTTTACCCTAAATCTGCAGCTGTTCCAGAATAACACAAACAAAACTTTATAAAGCATGGCCCAATGTGCACTAGCAGAAAACTAATTCCCTCATTATTCCCAAAGACAATCACATACTCCCTGAATTACCAATATACAGTGCTATTTATTATTAAGATTAATGGCTATTTATATAATTTGTAAAGAAACATGTTAGAAACACATCAAGCCCTTTTTGAAGTAATCTACTCAGTTGGCTAGAATCAGCACCTGTGCAAGATTCAGCACCTGTGCACGCATCCAATTCGCATGACAGGTGCTTGTGACCGGCTCTCAATGGAGTCAGTTCTCACATCTCCGGAGTGGCTGCAGAGCGAATTGCACAGAGGTCCTGTATGTCTTTGGCTCCGCTTCAGGTCCGAATCCAGACAAAAACTCAGGCTTGATTCATCTCTGAATTGGAGAACAGGGACGTACCAGACTCCTGCTGTCAGCAGCATCTGTCTGCAGTGTGAACCCAGCCTAATTACAATTTGCTCAAAGCCTGCCTTATGGGTGTTGGAAAGCTGCTACAGATATGCAGTTGACTTACCAGTCAAGATAGTGCTGGACACGTGGCTGTGCTGTTTTTGTTTATTGAAAAACTAGAACCTAATTAGACAGAATATTTAATTATAACCATGTAGTTCCTCAAAGAAGAACAAAACATGCATTAAACAAGTCAATATCATAACATTACCTTCTAGTGACAAAACTACCAATCAAAGTATAATACATGAGAGTTACTATTGCACCTACAGCATCTCACAAAAGTGAGTACACCCCTCACATTTTTGTAAATATTTTACTATATCTCTTCACGTGACAACACTGAAGAAATGACACGTTGCTACAATGTAAAGTAGAGAGTGTACAGCTTGTATAACAGTGTCAATTTGCTGTCCCCCCTAAAAATAACTCAACAGTCATTAATGTCTAAACCACTGGCAACAAAAGTGAGTACACCTCTAAGTAAAAATGTCCAAATTGGACCCAATTAGTCATTCCCCCCCTTCCCCGGTGTCATGTGACTCGTCTGTGTTTCAAAGTCTCAGGTGTGAATGGGGAGCAGGTGTGTTAAATTTGGTGTCATCGCTCTCAATCTCTCATACTGGTCACTGGAGGTTCAACATGGCACCTCATGGCAAAGAACTCTCTGAGAATCTGAAAAAAAGATACATAAAGATGGCCTAGGGTATAAGAAGATTGCCAAGACCGTGAAACTGAGCTGCAGCATGGTAGCCAAGACCATACAGTGGTTTAACAGGACTGGTTCCACTCAGAAGAGGCCTCGCCATGGTCGACCAAAGATGTTGAGTGCAGTGCTCAGCGTCATATCCAGAGGCTGTTTTTGGGAAATAGACGTATGAGTGCTTCCAGCGTTGCTGCAGAGTTTGAAGGGGTGGGGGGTCAGCCTGTCAGTGCTCAGACCATACGCCGCACACTGCATCAAATTGTTCTGCATGGCAGTCATCCCAGAAGGAAGCCTCTTCTAAAGACGATGCAAAGAAAGCCTACAAACAGTTTGTTGAAGACAAGCAGACTAAGGGCATGGATTACTGGAACCATGCTCTGTGGTCTGATGAGACCAAGATAAACTTATTGGTTCAGTTGGTATCAAGCGTGTGTGGTGCCAACCAAGTAAGGAGTAAAAATACAAATGTAGTTGGGGGGAGTACCGCGCTTTAAAGTGCTTAATACAACATAGATAAAATTATATACATATGTGAAAAAGTGCCTTAGTGCTTCTTAAATACAATATTCAAAAATTATGTGTCTCAATGTGCAAAATAAATACAATCCGATATAAATCCTTCAATTAATATAATAGGTGATAAAATGGACTAAACTAAAATTGATCTTAGTAAAACCAACTATATCAATACAATATATAGTGAAAACATGTATATAAAGTTATAAGTCCGTGACCTTTTCAAAATTTAATAATGTGCTCTAAATAGGTGATATCCAATAAAGTGCTGAAGTGTCCTTAAAATAATTATATAAATATATAGTGATCAACAAAATCTTCTTTATCCAAATTTGGCATGCAGGTGCTCTTTCGTGCGGTGCCCACTAGGTGTCCTAAGCGCTCACCTCAATGCTCCTTTAAAAGAGCCTTAAGTTGTATGCCTCAGTATGCTGTTCCTTCCTCCTTATTGGCATATATGTACCATTATGAATCCTCGGTTATATCTCCCTTGTATAAACAGCTATATTCCAGGGGATATATGCGGTCCTTTATATCTCCAAAAAATCAAATTGGGCCAAACATGGTGAAGTACGTCCCATAAAATTTATTAAAAAAAGGTAAGAGTAACACTCACATTGCGTTGCGTCTTGTTTCTAGCATAACAAACATTCCTTTGCCGATACGTCACTTCCGGTTTGGCTATCCTACGCGTTACGCTGCGTACCCACGCAGCTTCTTCCAGGGATTCCTGGAAGAAGCTGCGTGGGTACGCAACGTAACGCGTAGGATAGCCAAACCGGAAGTGACGTATCGGCAAAGGAATGTTTGTTATGCTAGAAACAAGACGCAACGCAATGTGAGTGTTACTCTTACCTTTTTTTAATAAATTTTATGGGACGTACTTCACCATGTTTGGCCCAATTTGATTTTTTGGAGATATAAAGGACCGCATATATCCCCTGGAATATAGCTGTTTATACAAGGGAGATATAACCGAGGATTCATAATGGTACATATATGCCAATAAGGAGGAAGGAACAGCATACCGAGGCATACAACTTAAGGCTCTTTTAAAGGAGCATTGAGGTGAGCGCTTAGGACACCTAGTGGGCACCGCACGAAAGAGCACCTGCATGCCAAATTTGGATAAAGAAGATTTTGTTGATCACTATATATTTATATAATTATTTTAAGGACACTTCAGTACTTTATTGGATATCACCTATTTAGAGCACATTATTAAATTTTGAAAAGGTCACGGACTTATAACTTTATATACATGTTTTCACTATATATTGTATTGATATAGTTGGTTTTACTAAGATCAATTTTAGTTTAGTCCATTTTATCACCTATTATATTAATTGAAGGATTTATATCGGATTGTATTTATTTTGCACATTGAGACACATAATTTTTGAATATTGTATTTAAGAAGCACTAAGGCACTTTTTCACATATGTATATAATTTTATCTATGTTGTATTAAGCACTTTAAAGCGCGGTACTCCCCCCAACTATATTTATCTGAATTGTGTAGGTTACCAATTTCAGTACCTGCGGCATTAAAGGTGTTATATTATATTGTAGACAACAATTAGAGAGACAGCGCGAGAATTTCACCAACCCTTTATACAAATACAAATGTGTCTTGCCTACAGTCAAGCATGGTGGTGGGAGTGTCATGGACTGGGGCTGCATGAGTGCTGCCAGCACCGGGAAACTACAGTTCATTGAGGGAACCATGAATGCCAACATGTACTGTGACATACTGCAGCAGAGCATGATCCCGACTGGCTCGCAGGGCAGTATTCCAACATGATAATGACCCCAAACACACCTCTAAGACAACCACTGCCTTGCTAAAAAAGTTGAGGGTAAAGGTGATGGACTGGCCAAGCACGTCTCCAGACCTAAACCCTGTTGAGCATCTGTGGGGCATCCTCAAACCGAAGGTGGAGGAGCGCAAGGTCTCTAGCATCCCCCAGCTCCATGATGTCATCATGGAGGAGTGGAAGAGGACTCCAGTGGCAACCTGTGAAGCTCTGTAAACTCCATGCCCAAGAGGGTTAAGGCAGTGCTAGAATATATTAGAATATATAGTAAGAAAATGAAGCCTATTCAGTAATAAACACAAGGTAATAAAGTTTAAATTATTAGGAAATCAAAAATCTGCTTCTAAAATAGACTTTAAGGCCTGGTTCACACCTATGCATTTTTTAATGCATTTTCAGTTTTGCAGAAACAAACTACAGTCCATTTAACATGGTTGCATTTTATAGAAAGGACCAGGGACTTTTCTTGGGTTCCATAGACTTCAATGGATCAAAAACGTGTATTGAAAAACGCAAAAAGCACCTGGAATATTTCCTCCTAAAAAAAAAAAACAATATGCTTCCTGGTATGTGAGGGTGTCAGGGCACTCCTATGCCTACAGCCTCATAGCTGTATGAGATCTAAGGAGTTGCTAGCTTCAGGCAATTTGGTATGAGATTTGGTATTATCACTACTGTGCTGCTCACTGTTGTGCACCTCCTTGCTGGAGGCTCTAACACGAGGAAGTAAAGCCCTGCCTATATTAGGATGGCTGATCACAAACAGACAGTGCAAAACAAGCCATCGTAGGTTAGTAATAGAGAAAATATCAGCTTTAGGGAGGCGTCAGGCAATGCTGGTGACTAGCCTTATATTTGTCTGCCTGTCTTTGGTCAAATTTCAGTTCCTCTTTAATACATACAGTATAACCAAAGTAAACTGATTATATATATATATATATATATATATATATATATATATAGTGGGTGCTGGCAGAATATAATATACAAAGAATATCTTATACATCCGAGGAACTTAAAAAATTGAGCCAGAGTGTTAAATCCAGCTACTGCCTATTTCATACTATAAATCCACAAAGTGAGCTATTGCTAGAATGTGTTTATACATTCTTTGACTGGATTAAGGACTATTGGACTTTACTGAGGACATACACAATGGCTGTGATATCTTTTATAGGTGACAGATTTATTGGAACATGCCAGCTGGGACTGTCTTAGCAGATGATTCATATCACTGCATGACCTCAGTTAAATAGCCACATTTCCATGCAGGAAAACTGGGGAGCTTGACCATTTTCTGTGAGGCGCCTAAAAAACAAGAATTATACTGTATTTATTGTCATGTTGCTGCCAGCAAATATAATGTTTTCAATTAAAGATGTCATAGAGGATTGTGAACCAAAAAGGCAAAAAATAAATTCTGCATTCACAGGAAAAAAAAAAGTTATTTATTAACCATTGTCATTTGCAATTAACAGCATTTCTATTCTGGTAAATATAATCAAAGTTAAATTCCCCTAAATTGTTTATGTACAAATTTAACCAACAATTTATATTTTATGTAACTATTCTTCTATAGAAGAGCTGCATTTTGTTCTTCTGTTCAGCAAATGGAAAAAGAGGGGGAAAGTCTAAAGGTGCTAACAGGTACTAAATTAGAACTAAAATATCTTTCTTTAATGCAAATAATTTGAAATTGTAAGGTAAAGAAGAACTTCAGCTATGTGTCAACAGCAGGCTACACTCATAGAAAATAGGCAGAATGATGTGAGTGTCTTTCCACCAAAGAAGAACCAGCAGCATTCGACTGAAGAGGACTCCAGGGACAGCACTGTTGCTGGAGCATACAGCATGGGCTGGGAGAAGCATCAAAAAGCCAGTAAGGTATGCTTCAGTACAAGGAACCTGCTCATAGAAGGAAATATCAGAGATACAGGGTGATGAACACTTTAGTTTGCGGTTTCCACTTCATTGTCCAGTCACAGGCTGGGAACTGGGAATGAGATGTGAAAGTGAAACTGCAGCAGAGAAAGATCAAGTCACCCCCTTGATAGACAGGGTTGGGTGGGGGGATAATTCTGGAGACTGTATTGACAGAAATACAAATCCTTTGGTAGGTAAAACAAATCTCACATACAATGTATTTGTTGTATATTTATTTTTGCAGTTCAGCTGTGGCCTACTTTAATCAACCTTTTACTTTTTCCAACATAACTACTAGCTTTATGGCAGTGGTGGCATGTCAACAATTCATGGCTGCAATATTAGTGAAAGCAAGCTGCCAGCTATATTGTAAAAGTGAAAACAGTGGCTATACAGCCACTTGATTACTTCTACTGTGCTTTTGATTGTGGAGCCCCCCCCTTATCTGCCCCTAAGTTCACCTGCTTCCCCTGAGAGACATAAAACACATTTCAGAATATGGATTAGGAAAAGATGAAGTAAAATCCACTCCTCCAGCTTTCTTGTGAGGTATAAATCCATAAGAACTCAGCTCTGAGCACTTCTGGTTTCAGAATCATCAATCCCCAGTAAGTCAGGTTGTCACGTACCTGATCCGAGGCTGAGATGCAGAGAGGGCTCCCCTTGTGGTTAAGTGTGGCACACCTCTGGGGTTGAGACAGAGGGTGTAGCGCCCACAGAAGCACTGGTTGCCAGCAGGGTCCTGATGGTAGACAGGAGGTCTCTATCAAAGTGCTGGGCAGGAATACACCAGACAGTCGAAGGAGGAACCAGGAACAACCAGGGTTGCTCAGGAATGGGAAGTAAACTTAGCAAACCCCAAGTCTTGGTATTTGACCCCTTGTTACGTTGGCAGATGGTACAAGAGCCGATGTAATCCTTGCAATCCTGCCCAAGGTTGGGCCACCAAAAAGAGCGTTGTATAACCTCCGAAGTTTTCCGCACCCCAAAATGCCCAGCAAGTTTACTGTCATTAAATATTTTAAGAACTTGAGGTCTTACTTGGGGGGGGACAAAGAATGTATCCTGATGCCACAGCAACCCTTCCTGTTTTTCCAAGGAGGGTACTTCAGGATCCATGAAAGTGGGGGGTGTCATGGCGCTCTTCTAATATCCCAAGATGGTACAAGGAATGTGGGTGGATGGGAGGGGGGGGGGGTTATGGGGCTGCGTGGGGGGGGGACAAAGTTTGGTACTGTAGGGAAGCTATAGTCCGCGGCAGCCGGCTGAAGCGTGGAGAAGCCCTGAGAGATGCAAGAAAGGAGAGAGCGGCGCCAGCTTAGTATAGTACAAGTTTATTTAACACTGTTAAAATTGGTGACTCACTGTCCGAGGTTGGGTGAGACCGGTACACAAAGACTGTTAGGGTCATCCATCTTCCTCTTCCAGGATAGTGGTCATAGGAGAAGGTGGTGAGGTTCCAGAGGTATAGCCGAGCCGCTGTGGGGCTGCTAGTTGTCACTGGCCGCGGCGGAGCATGCACAACAGGGCTCCGGCTGCCGACTTCTGATCCCTGATGACATCACTTCCTGGCAGGAGAAAAATAGGGGTTGCACGCGTTCAGAGCATCCGTGCTCCTTCGTCAGGCAATCAGCCCCACAGCGGCTCGGCTATACCTCTGGAACCTCACCACCTTCTCCTATGACCACTATCCTGGAAGAGGAAGATGGATGACCCTAACAGTCTTTGTGTACCGGTCTCACCCAACCTCGGACAGTGAGTCACCAATTTTAACAGTGTTAAATAAACTTGTACTATACTAAGCTGGTGCCGCTCTCTCCTTTCTTACTTCAGGATCCAAGCAAAGGGCTGAGGCCTGTCGGATTGCCGTCATCAGGTCAGGCTGGATAAGGAGAAAATTTTGGGCAGAAAGGATGGTATCAGGTTCTGCTGTTTCTGGGGTATCTGGAAACATCCGGGAGAGAGCATCTGCTTTCCCATTCTTGGAGCCAGGTCTATAAGAAATATGGAAGAAAAACAGGGCCCATCGGGCTTGTTGAGGTCTCAAACGTTTGGCAGTCCTGAGGTACTCCAAGTTTTTGTGGTCCGTGAAGACCATGATAGGATGGGTGGCTCCTTCCAATAGATATCTCCACTCTTCTAGTGCAAATTTAATGACTAACATTTCTCGGTCGCCAACCTCATAATTCTTCTCCGGAGGTGACATTTTCCTAGAAAAGAAGGCCACAGGATGGAGGAGAGATTTGGGCCCTTGACGTTGCAACAGGATTGCCCCGGTGGCCACTTCCGAGGCATCGACCTCCAACACATAGGGCAGAGCCGGATCAGGGTGTTGTAGGATGGGTGCAGAGATAAATAGCTATGTATAAATAATGTAAACAATGCGAATCACAGTGTTCAAGTCCCACTCAAGCATTAAGCACATTCAGCGGCGCATAGACATACTATCTAAAGCATGTTATAAATGATCTGTCCACATATCATAAATAGTTCATAGTGTTCAGAGTAAGAATGTCCAATCTTTGTGCAGGAAAAACATGTATAGTGTGCAGTCTTCTTGATTGAAAGGCACCAGTGTTCTTAAACAAATGATCAATAGCCTTCACCACAACTTCCGTGCTCCCCTAAGAAATGGACACTCACCACATCTCACATTAATCTGAGCTTGTATGCATCAGCTGCATGAGCCCTTGCCCCCGGATATTCAGCCGTCTCCAGGAGCGTTGATAGCAGCTTGTACACCCGGCCATGTGGTGCAGTGAAACACATGCCTACACCACCCGGGCTGGCCTCCGTCCGCCTACTGGCAGATTCAGCATCTTTTGCTCTTGTGATTGGCTGGCCCAGGATCATGTTCAGAGTTTCTTCTTCTATAAAAGCCTAACTGCTATCAAGTAAAGAAAAATCACTCTGTGACCATATCTGCTGATCAGATTTGGCTGAGATACGGTGCCTGACCCTGTGTTGGAGGAAGCTATTAAAAGTGTCCTGGTTAAGCAGAATCACTGGAGACGGCTGAATTTCCGGGGGCAAGGGCTCATGCAGCTGATGCATACAAGCTCAGATTAATGTGAGATGTGGCGAGTGTCAATTTCTTAGGGGAGAACGGAAGGAGTAGTGAAGGCTATTGATCCTTTGTTTAAGAACACTGGTGCCTTTCAATCAAGAAGACTGCACACTATACATGTTTTTCCTGCACAAAGATTGGACATTCTTACTCTGAACACTATGAACTATTTATGATTAGATAGTATATCTATGCGCCGCTGAATGTGCTTAATGCTTGAGTGGGACTTGAACACTGTGATTCGCATTGTTTACATTATTTATACATAGAGTTTTCTGTTTACAGTGGCTGCTAGTGTACACAACACGGACACGGACACTTTACTGTATGTTCGGGTAAAAATCCGTGTTCGGTCGTTTTATTTCCGGGTTTTGCATGCTTTGGCGCTCTTTTCATGGCGGGCTTTCAACAGCCAATCAACAATCGTTTAACTGGTGTGCCTTAAGCCATCCCAGCCATGCCTGCAAATGTCTTAGTAGCTGTGATTGGCCGTCTGAAGCATGTGACCAAGTCTTTATAAGTTCGAGGCAGCCGCCGCAGCAGCGTCATTCTGCTGCTTAGCTAAGGGACAGAGCACACATCAATGTGCTGGCTGCTGATTAGGGACAGATAGGCAGGAAAAAACCATTTGTGTCCGGATAGAATTGAGGGACAGGTCGGAGTGTTTAGGCAGGGCGAGTTGTAGGCATTTTAGGGATAGAGTCTGCTGAATTATAGGGTCAGTGTCTTCTACAAACTACAATCGATATTGCTGTGTGGGGGGTGGGGTGAATCTGCACTCAATCCTGATCTACGATCTCTTCTCAATCCTGTTAGGGACAGAGTCTGCTGAATTTTAGGGAAACTGTGTTCTACAAACTACAATCGATATTGCTGTGTGGTGTGGGATTGGAGATAGGCAGGTGTCAGTGATCCACATCCATTTTTCTGTGTGTGAGCTGCAGTGAACACAATCTTTTTGGGCTGCAGTGAACACAATCTTTTTGGGCTGCAGTGAACACAATCTTTTTGGGCTGCAGTGAACACAATCTTTTTGGGGTGCAGTGAACAAAATCTTTTTGGGGTGCAGTGAACACAATCCTTTTTGGTGTGCAGTGAACACAATCTTTGTGGGGTGCAGTGAACAAAATCCTTTGTGGGGTGCAGTGAACACAATCTTTTTGGGGTGCAGTGAACAAAATCCTTTTTGGGGTGCAGTGAACAACATCCTTTTTGGGGTGCAGTGAACACAATCTTTTTGGGGTGCAGTGAACAAAATCCTTTGTGGGGTGCAGTGAACACAATCTTTTTGGGGTGCAGTGAACACAATCTTTTTGGGGTGGAGTGAACAACATCCTTTTTGGGGTGCAGTGAACAAAATCCTTTTTGGGGTGCAGTGAACAAAATCATTTTTGGGGTGCAGTGAACACAATCTTTTTGGGGTGCAGTGAACACAATCTTTGTGGGGTGCAGTGAACACAATCTTTTTGGGGTGGAGTGAACAACATCCTTTTTGGGGTGCAGTGAACAACATCCTTTTTGGGGTGCAGTGAACACAATCTTTTTTGGGGTGCAGTGAACACAATCTTTGTGGGGTACAGTGAACAGAATCTTTGTGGGGTGCAGTGAACACAATCTTTGGGGGGTACAGTGAACACAATCTTTTTGGGGTGCAGTGAACACAATCTTTGTGGGGTGCAGTGAACACAATCTTTTTGGGGTGGAGTGAACAAAATCATTTTTGGGGTGCAGTGAACAACATCCTTTTTGGGGTGCAGTGATCAAAATCCTTTTTGGGGTGCAGTGAACACAATCTTTTTGGGGTGCAGTGAACAAAATCCTTTGTGGGGTGCAGTGAACAGAATCTTTGTGGGGTGCAGTGAACACAATCTTTGGGGGGGTACAGTGAACACAATCTTTTTGGGGTGCAGTGAACACAATCTTTGTGGGGTACAGTGAACAGAATCTTTGTGGGGTGCAGTGAACACAATCTTTGGGGGGTACAGTGAACACAATCTTTTTGGGGTGCAGTGAACACAATCTTTGGGGGGTACAGTGAACACAATCTTTTTGGGGTGCAGTGAACACAATCTTTGTGGGGTGCAGTGAACACAATCTTTGGGGGGGTACAGTGAACACAATCTTTTTGGGGTGCAGTGAACAACATCCTTTTAGGGTGCAGTGAACACAATCTTTGTGGGGTGCAGTGAACAACATCCTTTTAGGGTGCAGTGAACACAATCTTTGTGGGGTACAGTGAACAGAATCTTTGTGGGGTGCAGTGAACACAATCTTTGGGGGGTACAGTGAACACAATCTTTGTGAGGTGCAGTGAACACAATCTTTGTGGGGTGCAGTGAACACAATCATTGTGGGGTGCAGTGAACTCAATCTTTGTGGGGTACAGTGAACACAATCTCATACTTCTGAAGATTTGAGGGTGCTGCCTGTTCCATACTCCCCCTACTCCTCATCTAGCCTTTTAGGGGTACAAACAATAGTAATTGGGGCCTAGTGTGGTTGTGTACGTGTGATATACATACACTTTTTTTGGATCATATTTTCTATTCCGCTATTTAATCAAAAACCTTTGGGGATCAGTTAAATTGGGGGATAGTCTGTGTTGGTACGTGTGAGAGAGATCCACCTTTCCAAGTTGTTGGGGTTCATCTCATACTTCTGAAGGTTTGAGGGTGCTGCCTGTTCCATACTCCCCCTACTCCTAGCCTTTTAGGGGTACAAACAATAGTAATTGGGGCCTAGTGTGGTTGTGTACGTGTGATATACATACACTTTTTTTGGATCATATTTTCTATTCCGCTATTTAATCAAAAACCTTTGGGGATCAGTTAAATTGGGGGATAGTCTGTGTTGGTACGTGTGAGAGAGATCCACCTTTCCAAGTTGTTGGGGTTCATCTCATACTTCTGAAGGTTTGAGGGTGCTGCCTGTTCCATACCCCCCCTACTCCTCATCTAGCCTTTTAGGGGTACAAACAATAGTAATTGGGGCCTAGTGTGGTTGTGTACGTGTGATATACATACACTTTTTTTGGATCATATTTTCTATTCCGCTATTTAATCAAAAACCTTTGGGGATCAGTTAAATTGGGGGATAGTCTGTGTTGGTACGTGTGAGAGAGATCCACCTTTCCAAGTTGTTGGGGTTCATCTCATACTTCTGAAGGTTTGAGGGTGCTGCCTGTTCCATACCCCCCCTACTCCTCATCTAGCCTTTTAGGGGTACAAACAATAGTAATTGGGGCCTAGTGTGGTTGTGTACGTGTGATATACATACACTTTTTTTGGATCATATTTTCTATTCCGCTATTTAATCAAAAACCTTTGGGGATCAGTTAAATTGGGGGATAGTCTGTGTTGGTACGTGTGAGAGAGATCCACCTTTCCAAGTTGTTGCTGCTGGCATTCCCATCTGACAGCGGGGCCACAGTGGAAGCACAAGGCAGAGGAGGAGGAGGAGGAGGTCGCCAACGCAACCAGGGCACCGCCAGCACCTCAGAAGGCAGGGTTAGCATGGCCGAAATGTGGAAAAGCTTTGTCAGCACGCCACAACAAACAGCAGCACCAGCAGCTCAGATGGAACGTCTTAGCAGGAGGCAGCATTTTACCAACATGGTGGAGCAGTATGTGTGCACACGCCTACATGTAGTGAATGACGGGTCTGCCCCCTTCAACTTCTGGGTCTCCAAATTGGGCACATGGCCTGAGCTTGCCCTTTACGCCTTGGAGGTGCTGGCGTGCCCTGCAGCCAGTGTATTATCTGAACGGGTATTTAGCACGGCTGGGGGCGTTATAACAGACAAGCGCAGCCGCCTGTCCAGAGACAATGTGGACAAGCTCACGTTCATTAAAATGAACCAGGCATGGATCCCACGGGACTTTTCCGTACCTTATGCAGAATAGCAATGGATACCGACCTTACCCACCCATTGTTCCATTTTTGCTCTTTCTCACTCTTTTGGGGTGTACCCTCATTTAAAATTTTTGAAAAGAAGCAGTGTTGGCTACCTCGTCCTCCTCCTCAGGGCCAGATTAATGTAGGGGCTATTGGAGCTGCAGCTCCAGGCCCCTACCTTTTATATAGGCCCCGGGTTGGCCATATTCACTGTTACCGCTCTTCTGTCACTTGTAAACACAGAAGTCTGGCTTCTATGCTCGCTTCCCCAGGCAGCACCCTCAGAACCTCCCCACACAGCGTGAAGGCCGGACAAGGAGGGACAGTTGGCGATGCATGGATGTGTTTATGGGCTTCAGAGACAGCATCCCATGTTGAATTAGGCATGCATGGCTGCACCCTTCCTCCTCTGGGTGCATGGCAAGGCACGGCCCTTAAGGCCCTTCAAAATCCTCAGCACCAAGCCCATGATGCTGTTAATCCGGCCCTGGTCCTCCTCCACCGCCGCTTCCACCTACACCGCCCATAGGTGTGCGCAGCCTATTGCATTAAGGTGTGCACCCCAAAGTTGAAATACACATGCATGTGTTTGCCAGCAGGGAGAGTAATGTATCGGGGCCATGTACCTGTAGGCAAGGAGAAATAGAGCAGAGCAGGTCCCAGGGAGATCTTTCCCATCTCCTCACTGGCAATGCTATGTGCCCTAGGTGATTAGGGTGTGCCCAGGCACACCCAGCACACCCTGTGCGCACGCCTATGTCACCGCCACATCCACCACCACCTCAACCTCCCTCCTACTCCATATGGGCCTCGTCCTTCAGAGATGAAGAAGAACATTGTTTTATTTTTCTGTTTTTTTTTGTTGTTTTAAGTTATTTATATAAGTTATCCACATTTGTTTGCAGAGCACTTGCCATGCTCTTAATTACGTTTTGCTGCCATTTGCAGCACTCTAGCCCTTTCCTTTGGTGTTTTAGAGCCATTTTAGTGCCTTAAAGTTCGGGTCCCCATTGACTTCAATGGGGTTCGGTGTCCGGGAAAAGTTCGGTAAAAGTCCGGGACACGGACCCGGACTTTTTTTTAAAGTTCGGCCGAACCCGTCGAACACGGACATCTAGGTGTCCGCTCAACCCTACACATCAGTGTTACACATATATTCATTTAAATATTTTAATCGTATGATTTTAGATATTTACTATTTTTATCACTAATTCTCATATATTTTAGACCGTGAGCGCCGGGCGGGTGGATGTGGTTTTAGATTCAGACACCTTTTTTTAGAGATAAATAGCTGTTTAAGTTTGTCAAATGCCATTTGGGCCTCCTGAGACCACAGAAAGTGGGACTGATGACGGGTTAACTGGGTGATGGGGGAAATGATGGAAGAAAATGTTTTCACAAAACGCCTGTAAAAATTAGCAAAGCCCACGAATCTCTGAACACCTTTCTTGTCACAAGGAGCAGGCCAATCTAGGATCCCTTTCACTTTTTGTGGGTCCATGGCGATCCCATCGGTGTAAATGATGAGTCCCAAAAACTGAATGGACACCTTTTCAAAGTCACAGTTCTCTGCCTTGGCATAGAGTCCGTGTTTTCTCAAGGTAGAAAGGACTTTAACGTGAACCCGATGGAGTTCCACAAAGAATATACCAGCACCTGCAGGAGAAGAAGATGGGCAAATAAACCCCTTTTTCAAATTCTCATCGATATAGACCCGTAGGGCCTCCAGTTCGATTTCAGAAAGGGGGAATATCCTTCCAAACGGGATCTCGGTTCCGGAAAGCAATTCTATAGGGCAATCGTAAGGCCGATGGGGAGGAAGGACCTCTGCTTTTTTTCTTGTCAAAGACGTCCCTGAAGTCCTGGGAAGCAGGTTGGTTGAACAGACAAGCAACTAGCAGGCCCACTACGTCTTTGAGAGAAGCAATGCTGCTGACGGTAGGCAGAAGAAAAGGTGAGTTCCTTCTTGGCCCAATTGATTTGGGGGTTACAGGCTTGCAGTAAAGGAAGCCCCAGGATGATGGGAAACATGGGGGAATAAATGGCATCAAAATGGATGAACTCCTGATGACCGGAGTCTGCTGTGGTGAGGATGGGTCCAGTTTCTAGGGTAACTGGTCCGGAACTGGGTAGGGACCCATCGGCGAGATGGACTTCGAGCCTTTGTGTCTTAGGGATAAGAGGAATATGAAGTCTCTTGGCCAAAGAAATGTCCAGAAAACAGCTGCAGGCCCCAGAGTCAACGATGGCTGGAAGTTGGACCTCCCCTTCCGTCACCTGTAAGGAGACCGGGAGAATAAGGTGAGAGAGAGAAAGTCCAGAAACTCGGCAGTTAAATGGGGGCTGAAAATAAGGCTTACTGGGTCTCACGGGGCAGCTCCAAAGAAAATGTCCAGCACCGCCGCAGTAGAGGCAGAGGTTGGCCTGCCGACGTCATAGTCTCTCATCAGGAGTCAGGGAGGAGCGGACCAGGCCCAGCTGCATAGGTTCCCCTTCAGATGCTGCCATGGGGGAAGAGACCAGAGGTGCAGGTGGAGCAGAAGAGATCTTGGGAAGCATCCAGGTAGGCCGGAATGTTTGGAGACACTCTTAACCTCGTTCCCGCAGACGTCTATCAAGTTGAATGGCCAGTTGTATGAGACCCTCAAGAGTAGCGGGGGTCTCCACTCAAGCCAGCTCATCTTTTAGTCCTTGGCAAAACTGATACTTGAGGGCAGCCTCGTTCAAATCAGTGTCAGCAGACCATCCATGTAGTCCTCCACTGGGCGCTTGCCCTGTAGCAGGGTGTGTGTAGGGCGACCGCTGCGGTGGCCCTGCGCTGGGGATCATCTTAAAGCTGAGCCATAGCCTCAAAGAAAGTGTCCACAGAGTCCAGAACAGGGCTCTTCTGTTCTATTAAGTTATGAGCCCAGGTTTAGGGTTTTTCAGAGTCCAGAGAGAAGGTCTGGGGTTGCAAGGCCAAGCATAGCAAGCAGGCGTTCTTAAAGGCCCTGAACTTCGATCTCCAATAAATCGCTCAGGCATGGGTACTCATGGTTCAGGAGGGGGGGACTAGCATGGATTGGGTGGAGCTAGCATGTCCTTGTGGTAAAGGGGATGAAGAGGTGCTGGCATGCGATTGATTGGAGTCTGTAAGAGGCGAAACGGCCAGGTGTTGCAGATGACCTTCCAACTGGAAATAACCCTCCTGGAGTCTTTGCACTGTCTGAGTGAGGGCGGTGACTTGCTGGCACAAAGCCTCAATTGGGGAAGCACCTCTATTGGCCTCTGACATGGCTGGATTGTACTGTCAAATACCTGATCGGAGACTGAGATGCAGAGAAGGCTGAATGCAGCACACCCCTGGGGTTGAGACAGAGGGTGTAGCTCCCGCAGAAGCACTGGTTGCCGGCAGGGTCCTGATGGTAGACAGGCAGTCTCTAGCAGAGTGCTGGGCAGGAATACACCGGACAGTCCAAGGAGGAACCAGGAACAACCAGGTAGTAGGTGTAAGACCGGCCGGGGGTCAAACACAGGGCTCGGCAGGAAGCTGCAACAGGTGCAAGCCAAAGGTATAGCAGGAAGGCCAGGAGCAAACAAGTCCGTGGGAAAGCCGAGATCAGGTACTGGAGGGCAGGTAGACAGGAAGCAAGTCCGTGGGCCAAGCCGAGGTCAGATAACTGGAGAGCAAGACTGGAGCAGGGATGGTCAGACTAAGCCAAGGGTCAAAACCAGGGGAGAGAGCAGACAGGTCAGGAACAAGCCGGGTCAAACTGGAATCCAGGAAGTAGCAACGCTCAGGACACAGGAGAAGCTGAAGACAATCCAGCAATTTGATGGGCTGAGCAGAGTCCTTTTAAAGGCCAGTGAATGAGTCTATGGCCTGAGCCATTGCGGCCATGGGAAATACTGGCAAAGTTGACAGTTGCAGCATGGCCATTTCTCTGACACAGGGGAAGCAGCATTTGGGAATGCTAATTTTTTTTTTATCAGAGTTACAAAAGAGGTATTGATGCCTGTTGTTTCCATTAGGAATACCTGTCGTTCAAAAAACCCATGTGATAGTAATAAAGTTAAATGAAAAAAAAAGAGTGTAAAATAAAAACATATACAATATAAAATAAAGAAAGATAGGAAAATATGAAAAGTAAAGCTTCCCATCCTCTCACACGCACAAAAGCACGTGAACGGAGCACATTTGTACATAAACAATGTTCATGCAATGTTGGGTACCACCATGCACTCCAGAATGAGAGGAATAATTATATGGCCATCATGTTTGGTTGTAATTGACAATTCTAAGAATTATCTGAATTCTAAGATGATGAACCTATAAAGGATATTAAAGCTCCGCCTATAGAAAATTTGGGGCATAGTAGTTTGTTGTTGTGACGCGGGTTTAAATAAAATAATTTAACTACTTCCTGCACGCGCTAAAGCTGAAAGACAGCTACAGCGTGGGCTTAGTTTGCCGGGAGGGAGTCTATGAATGTCCTCCCGTGATTGGGCTGTGGTGCGTTGGCAGCATGCTCTGTGATCGCCGAATCCATCGGACTCAGCTGATCACAGATCGAGGTAGAGGGCCAATCACAGTGGCCCTTTACCACGTGATCAGATGTCAGCCAATGACAGCTGATCACAGGATGTAAACACAAGCTGGTTATTGGCTTTACTTTCCTCACGTTGACAGTGTGAGGAGAGAAGAAAGCCAGTAACCGGTTTATGTAAAAGGGACATCGGCACTGATAATCAATGTCCTGATTATCAGTGCAGGCCCACCAGTGCTGTAAATTAGTGCCTATAAGTGCTGCCAATCAGTGCCCACCAATGCTGCCAATCAGTGCCCACCAGTGTCACCTATCAGTGCTGCCTATCAGTGCAGCCTCATAAGTGTCTCCTCATTAGTGCTCATCAGTGCCCATCAGTGCTTATCAGTGCCCATCAGTTCCACCTATCAGTGCCTATCAGTGCAGCCTCATCAGCACACATCAGTGAAGAAGAAAAATTACCTACCCAAAATGCTATAACTAAAAAATTTTTATTATTTTTTTTTTTTTTTAATTTTTGGTCATTTTTCGTTTGTTTAGAAAAAATGATACAAACTTCATAAGGGTACAGTGTTGCATGATTGCAAAATTGTCAAAGTGTGACAGTACTGAAAGCTTAAAATTATGAAAACTGCTGAAATGCTGAAAACTGCTGATTATCACCGCCCCGGAACACCTGCAACTATTGGGGCGGTCTATTTAAGATCTATAGGCTGTTTTTGTCATTGTAATGATTAAGCACAAGATGTATGTGTGAAACGCGTCTACGTGACCCTATGTTGGGGTCTTTGATGTCACTTTGGAAATTAAAGGCAATTCGAATTCCTGGATGTGCGGCCGTTTCTTTTCTTACAATGTTCTGGATTGCTCTGCTGCACACAAAGGAAACCTGTTGACCCCTTAATAAATAAAATACATTAACAAAATTAATTCTAAAATAAAATAAAGCCTAAATACAAAATAACATAAAAATAATAATAATAATTAAACCCAAAACACCCACCACTACAAGCAAAAAAAAAAAAAAAACACTTTTTCTTTTTTACATTTCTTTTTTTTTTTTTCGGTTTAAGGGAAAAAATGCTACTTTTAAAAAAAGCCATAAAAACACTAAAAAAATAACAAAAAAAGGTGGAACAGCAGTAACACAGCAACAGAACCTGATGCTAACACATGAAAAAAATAGTCCTAAAAGGACTGCTCGGTCTTTAGAAAACACATTACAGGAGATTACAGGTGGATATACATACACTCCACTTTTCTTAGCCACACAAACTGCAATTTACTGCCTCGCATCATTAACAAATACTTTGTACAGCCCTGAATTTAGTACTGTATATAACACTGAGTACTATATTAACTGCTATGCAGTTGTAGCACACTACACAAAACAACTCTCTCTCCTTGAAATACTTTCAGCTGTCCCTGACTAAACTCCCGAACACACTGAAAAATGGGCTGCTGGAAGACCAGCCTTTTATAGTGTGTGGGCTGAAACTTAGGCCAAACCATCACTGGTCAACGTCTTGCATCTGCGCAGAGCAATACCAATTCATTATGGGATGGTCAGACCAAACACTCAGTTCATCTCTAGTAACCATACTAAAAAAAAGATTAAATACTTTTCCTGAACACAATTTACAGCAAAAAAAAAGCTAGGTTCAAACTGGGTTCATGTGAGCCAGCCTTTATTCACACGTAAAGCCGTTAGAAGTGATCTGACTGAGTTACTCACAAAAGGGATTAATGTATATCTATAATTATTATTTTTTTTTTTTTTTTGTAAGAATCTTTATATTCCATTTTGAATAGTGCAGGGAAGTGGTAAAACAGATTTTTTTTTTCTTTTTGCTGTCTGTGTTCTGTTGATGAGATTTCTCTGCATTTTCTTACACATGGACAAAGCAGAAAAGGAAAGGACATCTATCCAAAGTGAAAAAATGGAAAATTTTAACAAATACTTACCGTAATTTTCCTTTCATGACGCTAATACATGGCAGCATACACATGATATAGCTCCGCCCCTAAATCCACCCACAGGACCTATTTAAATCTATAAAAGTGTGACTGAGAGCAACCTCCCCATTCTTCATAAAAAGCATAAAGATCAAGAGGGAGGGTCCGTATGCTGCCATGTATTGGCGTCAGGAAAGGAAAATTACGGTAAATATTTGATACAATTTTCCATTTTCCTGACATGGCAGCATACACATGATAAATAATGAGCTTCTGAGAGGGAGGGTTTTGTGTTGCAAACTCAGTCTTTATTTTAAAATGTAGACATAGATGCCTGAATAGTTCTTCTCCCGAACTCCACCATAGTGAGAGCTGCTGGATACACCCTGTAATGTTTCAGAAACGTATGGCGGGAAGACCAGCTAGCTGCTCTGCACACTGTCTCCAGAGACACCCCTGCACGTGCTGCCCAGGATGATGACACTGCTCTGGTCGAATGAGCCCTTACCACCTCTGGAGGTTCCTTCCCGACCGCTCTATATGCATTTTGAATGGTTTTGACTATCCATGCTGATTGTTCTGGATGAGGCATCCTTCCCCTTCATTTTTCTGGAAGGAATGATGAAAAGCCTCTCAGATTGTCTGAAGGCGGCTGTTGCCTGTAGATAGGCCTTTAGGATCCTGGGGATGTCCAGTTCCTGGATGGTGGCCTCTAACTCCTCTGGAAATCCCGGAAGAACCCATTCACTATTGAGATGAAATATCGAAGCCACTTTAGGCACGAAGGGATCCAGTGGTCTTAATACCACTCTATCTGGGAAAATAGTTGTATACAGGACAGTAGCACCCAGGGCCTGAAGCTCTGACACTCTCCTGCCTGAAGTTATGGCAATTAGGAAGGCAGTTTTTAGGGTGATATTCCCTAATGAACAGTCCTGCGTTGGAGCAAACGGGGGCTGTGTCAGGAAATTTAGGACTACCACCAGGTCCCATTGGGGAAACCTATTTCTCTTCGGAGGGCAAAGCCTAAGAACTGCTCTCATAAACCATTCCACTAGCGGATTTGCTGACCATTTTTTCTGTGTAAAGGCCGAGATGGCTGAAACGTGAACCTTCAGAGAGCTTAGACTTAACCCTAGATCTAGCCCCGTCTGCAGAAAAGAAAGGATCTGCGAAATATTGGGGTTACTTGGTTCGAACTGCCGGTTGGTCGCAAAGCGTGCAAACTTCTCCCATATCTTGGTTTATATGGTGTTCGTGGAGCTCTTCCTGGAGCTTTGCAGTGTACGTATGACCTCTGGTAAACGTCCTAGGTCTTGTAACCCTTGCCTTTCAACCTCCAGGCCGCTAGGGCCAGCCGAGATGGATTCGGGGGTGTAGGATGTCTCCTTGCACTAAGGGAAGCGGGGTTTCTGGCAGCATGATCGGAGGACACATGCTCAGATCTATTGCCAGAGAAAACCATGGCCTGCGTGGCCAGTATGGAAGTATCGTAATGACACCAGATTCTCTGCCAGTAGTCTCCTCAGAAACTTCAGTATTAGTGAGATTGGAGGAAAGGCATAGGCCAGTTGTGCCCTCCACACATGTGTCAAGGCGTCGGTCCCCTCTGCCATTGGGTGAGGGTAGCGCGAGAGGAAGCAGGTTACCTTTTAGTTGTTCGAGAAAGCAAAGAGATCTATTTGCGAAAGCCCCCACTGGAGGACGATCTGCTCGAACACATCCGGGTGAAGAGCCCATTCGTTGGGATTCCTGAACTGCCTCGAGAGAAGGTCCGCTTCTATGTTTTGTCTGCCTAGCAGATATATTGCCCTTATGCCAGGTGTTGTTGTGCCCATGTCATTATTGGTTCTACCTCTGCTAGGAGAGAACGACTGTGTGTTCCTCCTTGCCTTTGTATATATGCCACTGCTGCCGTATTGTCCATGCGGATTAGGACTGGACGCCCCTGTATGTAGGGTAGTAGGGTGGTTAGTGCCATAAAGGCTGCCCGAAGCTCCAGGATGTTGGAGACAAGACCCTCTGTCAGGAATTCCCATCTGCCCTGAGTCTTGTGTGTTTTGCAAGTGGCTCCCCACCCTGCTGCGCTTGCGTCCGTAGTGACTGTGATCCAGTCTTGAGGACCCAATGGCCGGTGTCTCAATAGGGTATGTTGGCGTGTCCACCACCAAAGCTGACCCTGATGGGTTGGGCTAGCCGCAATTTTTTTCACTGCGCTAGGAAGCCCAGCTGGAAGATTCTGAGTCTCCAATGTGCCCATGGAAGCATCGGGATACAGGACGCCAAGGTCCCTAATAGGCTCATACATTGGGCTGCTGACATCACTGATGTTGCTAGGGCCTGCTGTATCTTTTCCCTTATCTTGGGCATTTTTTGTAAAGGTAAAGAGACTGTGGCCTCTTGGGTATTGAATTGGGCTCCTAGATAGACCATATTCCGCGTAGGTTCCAGCTGGCTTTTCTGTAGATTTACTATCCAGCCGAATGTCCTTAGGGTGGCCAAGAGTATGTCTCTTGGTCTCTGCTGATGTAAGAGGTCTAAACTTTGGGATATAAGAATAATATCGTCCAAAAATGGTGGACCCTGAGCCCTCTCTCTCTGAGGAGGGCTAAGACTGCAATTAGTACCTTCATAAAGGTTCGCGGGGATGTTGACAGCCCGAAGGGGAGGCACACAAATTGGAAGTGGTCTTCCCCTAATGCGAACCTGAGGAACTTTTGATATGCTTCGCGTATTGGGACGTGCAGATATGCGTCCTGCACATTCCTAATTCTGCGTCCAAACTCTTATGGCGCTTGCCACAGATGTTAATGCCACTGCTGGTTTACAGGCATTACCTGCTGCAAGGTAGGCTTTTTTTAAGTCAGTGTCGATACGCCTGTCTAGAACATCCCTGAAGGAGGAGGAATCCTCCATTGGAAGGGTTACATTTTTGGCCAGTCTGGTGACTGTCGCGTCCACCGCCGGTGGATTGGACAATGACGCCCCGTCTTCTTCTGTGAGGGGCTATAGTTTCTGGAGTCTACTGGAAGAAGCGGATCTTCTTTCTCCCTTCTCCCATTCCTCCTGAAACAGACCTCTTATTTCTGTCATAAAAGGGAATGTAGCGACCTGCTTTTGCAGTCTGGGCTCTGGGGTAGCAAGTCTTCCCCTTCTTTTGGGGGGGTTCCGGGGTCCTCCCATTCCAGTGCCGCCTTTACGGCTCTTATAAATGGGGAAACCATGGAAAATTCAAATCCAGAGTCCTCTGGGTCCTCTGCCGAGGAAGAGGTTATATCCTCACCTTCTCCCCTGATGTTCTGCTGTGTCGCTGAACCTGGGGATTCAGCTCGCGGGATCCGCTGAGCTGGCATTATCCCTGACGTACCGGGCCTTTCCCTTTCCGAGGAGACCTGGATGGCAGGATCATGAGCCGGTATGGGGACCGTGACTTGCTCACTTGCCATTGGATGTGTCAAGCGTCCCGAAAATTTTGCCAGTGAGTCTTGAACTACCCTTTTCAGCAGGGTTGAGACTTGTTGGCTTTCAACCTCTTGGTCTCTGGCTAGCTGTCTGAAGCAGAGACTGCATACTAATTTGCCCTCCATTGGGTCATTTCCGCACGACCAGCATTTGCCCTTCGGGCGCTGTGCCCGCTGTGGCGATGCTTTTCTTTTTTGAGAGCATTTGCGTCCTCGTGCTTGAGGCCTGCCAGGACTCGAGGAGTCACTTTCTGCCCTGGAAAAACTTTGGTGATCCAGAGAGGCTTTGGACCTCGTGTAGCGGGAATGCGAGTGGCTGGGGCTGAAATAGATAAAAAGGCACACTCGTCAGGGCATAGGGCACTGTTTTTTCCCCGCTTCTTCTTACTTACCCGATGTTGGCTCTTTACCTGATATGGTGGTGGTCTTGTGTGTGTGGCGGTAAGCTCATGTTGAAAAAGGAATACCGAAAGGTGCAGGGGGGGCTGCATAGTCATAGAGAGGAAAGAAAAGAGGAAAGATTTCTAATAATTTTCTTATTTATATACATGCAAAGATACCTTGTGACATGAAATGAACACCTATGTTTATTTAAATCTATGCCAACACACTGAACCTTTATATATTTTTTAGCACTATCCCCTCCCGCCGCCCCTTCGTAAAAACCCCTTGGAAAGGGAAAAAAATTATTTTTAATTTTTATTATTATTTTTTTAAATATATATTTTTAAATATATATATGTATATATATATATATATATATATATATATATATATATATATATATATATATATATATACTGTATATATATATATATATATATATATATATATATATATATATATATATATATATATATATATATATATACATACATACACAAAAACCCTTTTTTTCTTTTTTTTAAATAGTCATAAAATACAAAAAACTGCCTTCTCTCTATTTCCTATCCCCTCCCCCCCCTCTAACGTCCCCCCATAAGACACTTACCTGTTTTAGTAGACTGTCCATGGCGTGCTGCTTTCTTGACGTCCTGTTCCTATGGACATGTTTTTCCTTGTTGGCTGGAGAGGGTTTAAATAGGCTGTTGAAATAGCCATGACCCTCCCCCCTCCCAGCTTTTTATAATAAAGTTAATTTGCACACACCAGCTACTAGATCACCAGGGAATGTTATATAACAGTCTATATATCAATATACATATAGGGGAATAATTTTGATGCAAACCCCTGCCCCCCCTAACAGATAAACATCAAGGAAAGGAAGGAAAGAACCATGAGATATGCTGCCCTGCTGCCATAAACAGATCCCACAACATGGAAGTCACGAGAGGGACACCATCTCTACTAAGAGAACTCCTCACCCCAGAAGACCACCAGAAGGGGTTCCTCACCTTGTTGGCGCCATTGGCATGCCTAAGATGCAGGACTTCGACCTGGGAGAGGCTGAACCCAGACGGAACTGCGACATAGTCGGTAGGTAAGAGCTTTTGTCTTGAATATGATGGTCTGTAGGTGTTGATCTTTTGAGGACAAAAAGGAGAATGAAGAGGTTGCTCTTAGTCACACTTTTATAGATTTAAACAGGTCCTGTGGGTGGATATAGGGGCGGAGCTATATCATGTGTATGCTGCCATGTTGGCGTCAGGAAATATCCTTTTTAATACATGCTCATTTTAACCACTTTCAGACCGGAGTATTTGGCTGCTCAAAGACCAGACCCATTTTTCAACTTCACATTGCGTGACTTTAACTGACAATTGCGCGGTCATGCAATGCTGTACCCAAACAAAATTTACATTCTTTTTTTCCCTCAAATAGATCTTTCTTTTGGTGGTATTTTATTACCACTGCGCTTTTTATTTTATGCGACATTAATAAAAAAAAGAGCAAAAATTTTTAGAAATAATGACATTTTCAACATTGTCTTTTAAAAAATATCCAATATACTCAATTTATGTCATATATTTTGGTAAAAATGTATTTAGCTACATGTCTTTGACAAAAAAAGTCTCAATGAGCGCATTTTTATTGGTTTGTGCAAAAGTTATAGCGTCTACAAACTATGGTGTAAATACTGGAATTTATGCAGCTTTTACTTTCTGACTGCCTATCTAATTTCATGAAGTGCTAAAATGGCAGGGCAGTACAAACCTCCCCCCCCCAAATTACCACTTTTTGGAAAGTAGACATCCTAAGGAATGTCCTGAGAGGCATGTTGAGCTCATTGAATATTTAATTATTTTGTCACAGGTGTTTGAAAAATTACTAAAAAAAATGTTTTTTTTTTTTTTTTTACACAAAGTTGTCATTGAATTGATATATTGCTCACGCATGCCATGGGTATATGTGTAATTACACCCCAAAATACATGCTGCTGCTACTCCTGAGTACAGGGATACCACATGTGTGAGACTTTTTGGGAGCCTAGATGTGTACGGGACCCCGAAAACCAACCACTACCTTCTGAATTTCAAAGAGTGTACATTTATTTTTTTAATTTATTTTTTTTAACACAAAGTTGTCACTAAAAGATACATTTCTCACACATAACATGGGTATATGTGAAATGACACCCCAAAATAAATTCTGCTGCTTCTCCTGAGTACAGGGATACCACATGTGTGAGACTTTTTGGGAGCCTAGCTGTGTACGGGACCCCGGAAACCAATCCCTACCTTCAGAATTTCAAAGAGCGTACATTTTTCATTGCATTTTCTCACTACCTATCACGGTTTAGGAGGCCCTGAAATGTCAAGATACCACAAACCCCCCCCCAAATGACCCCATTTTAGAAAGTAGACACCCCGAGCTGTTTGCTGAGAGGCATTGTGAGTGCATGGAATATTTTATATTTTGCCACAAGTTTTGGGAAAATTACATTTTTTTTTTTATTTTTTTTTAACACAAAGTTGTCCCTAAAAGATATATTTTTCACACATAACATGGGTATATGTGAAATGAAACCCCAAAATACATTCTGCTGCTTCTCCTGAGTACAGGGATAACACATGTGTGAGACTTTTTGGGAGCCTAGCTGTGTACGGGACCCCGAAAAGCAATCACCACCTTCAGGTTTTCAAATGGAGTAAATTGTGTATTTGCTGAGAGGCATGGTGAGTCCATGGAATATTTTATATTTTGCCACAAGTTCAGGGAAAATTATTATTATTTTTTTTTGTTTTTGTTTTTTTACAAAAAGTTGTCACTAAATGATATATTGCTCATATATATTGGGTATATGTGAAATGCCACCCCAAAATACATTCTGCTGCTTCTCCTGAGTATGAGGATACCCCATGTGTGAGACTTTTTTGCAGTCTAGCTGCGTACAGGACCTCAAAATCCAATCACCACCTTCAGGCTTTCCAAGGGCGTAAATTGTTGATTTCATTCCTCACTACCTATCACAGTTCTGGAGGCCATGAAATGCCAAGACAGCACAAACCCCCCCCCCCCCCCACACACAAATTACCCCTTTTCGGAAAGTAGACACCCTAAGCTATTTGCAGAAAGGCATGTTAAGTGTTTTGCAGATCTCACTTTTTGTCACAAAGTTTTTGAAATTGAAGAAAGAGGGGGAAAAAAGCATTTTCCTTTTTTTTCTTCATTTTCCAAAATAAATGAGAGCTGCAAAATACTCTCCATGCCTCTCAGAAAATAGCTTGGAGTGTCTACTTTGCAAAATGGGGTCATTTGGGGGGGGGGTTGTTGTGCTATCTTGGCATTTCATGGCCTTCAAAACTGTGATAGGCAGTAAGGGGTGAAATGCACAATTTACGCCATTAGAAAAACCTGAAGGCAGTGATTGGTTTTGGGGTCCCGTACACAGCTAGGCTCCCAAAAAGTCTCACACATGTGGTATCCCAGTACTCAGGAGAAGCAGCAGAATGTATTTTGTGATGTCATTTTACATATACCCATGGCATGTGTGAGCAATATATCATTTAGTGACAACTTTGTGTAAAAAAACAACAACAAAAAAATAATAATTTTCCCAGAACTTGTGGCAAAATATAAAATATTCCATGGACTCACCATGCCTCTCAGCAAATAGCTTTTAGTGTCTACTTTGCGAAATAGGGTCATTTGGGGGAGTTTTGTGCTATCTTGAAATTTCAGGGCCTCTGGAACTGTAACAGATAGTGCGGAGGTAAAATGTGCAATATACGCCATTAGAAAACCTGAAGGTGGTGATTGGCTTTCGGGGTCCCGTACACAGCTAGGCTCCCAAGAAGTCTCACACATGTGGTATCCCTGTACTCAGGAGAAGCAGCATAATGTATTTTGAGGTGTCATTTCACATATACCCATGGCATGCGTGAGCAATATATCATTTAGTGACAAGTTTGTGTAAAAAAAAAAGGAAACAAATTGTCACATTCACGAAACTTAGGGCAAAATATAAAATACTCCATGGACTCAATATGCCTCTCAGCAAATAGCTTTGGTGTCTACTTTTCAAAAAGGGGTCATTTGGGGGTTGTTTGAATTGTCCTGGCATTTTATGCTCAATCTTAGCTACACATCATCCACTCTTCTAACCACTTGAAAACCAAGCCTTTGCTGTGACTTTTTGATTACATGAAAAATAAATATTTATTTTTTACTAGAAAATTACTTTGAAACCCCAAACATTATATATTTTTTTAAAGCAGAGGCCCTACAGAACAAAATGGTGGATGTTGCAAATTTTTTTGTCACACGGTATTTGCGCACAGATTTTCCAAACGCAATTTCTGCAAAAAAAATACAATTTTTTAAAATGTAATGCACAAATACACTATATAATTCCAAATTGTTTGGTAAAATTTAAAAGATGATCTTATGCTGAGTACATAGATACCAAACATGACATGCTCTAAAAATTGCGCACGCCTGTGCAGCGGCAACACACTACGTACATTTTTAAAAGCCTTTAAATGTCTTTACAGGTTACCACTTTAGACTTACAGAGGAGGTCTACTGCAAGAATTACTGCCCTTGACCTGGCATTCGCAGTGATACCTCACATGCGTGCTGCAATTGTGGTTTACATATGACACTAGACCAACGCTTGCGTGTGCCTTTGCATGCAAGCACAGGGGGACAGGGGAGTTGATTTTTTTTATTTTGCTTTTTTATGTTATTTTGACACCTTTCCTTTTATTTTTATTTTTTTTAATTATTTTATTGTTATCACAGTGAATTTAAATATCCCCTATGATAGCAATCTGTAGTGACAGGTACTCTTTTTAAAAAAAAATTGGGGTCTTTTGGACACTAGATCTCTCCTCTGATCTTAACGCACCTTACCACACTAATATTTGTGTGATAAGATGCTTTCCCAATTTCCCAATGGCGCTGTTTATTTCTGGTGAAACAGAAGTCATGAAATGCTCGTAGCTTCCGGTATCTTAGGCCAAAGAGATGATTGGAGCCATTCTCTATGATTAGATGATTAAACCACCGGTTGCACTCTCGGGTTAACCGGTGGAACAGGAGAGCCCGAGAAAAAACGCGGAAGGCGGCGGGAGGGGGGAGAGTCCCCTCCCACTGCTTGTAAAAGCAGTCTAGCGGCTAATTATCCACTAGGATTGCTTTTACATGTAAGCCAACCGCTGGCTGTAAAAAATGATACCAAGATGATGCCTAAATCTGCAGGCATCATTCTGGTATAACCACTCAAAGTCCAGCAACGTACAAGTACATTGCTGGTCCTTGTTTGCCATATGCAGTAGTGTAGGTTTTTTTTTTCATGCAGCCTGTAGGCTGAAGGAAAAAGAGAGCCTAACAGAAATCTCTGCAAGAAAATTGTGTAGTATACCCACCATTAACCGCCCAAACATCCAAACCCACTTCTTAATGGAGGGTATACTTGACAAAATTCCATGTATACCTAATGGTATTTTAACTGCAGTGGTGAAATCACCTACCACACCGCTGCCATCAGAGATATCCATATATGCTGAGCGCAAACGCTGTTTGTGTCAGAATATATAAAATCAGTGTGGCAGCCGATGAGTGTACCTGCAAGGCACACTGGTTAACAATAGAATGAAAAACAAACAAAGTACAGTAAAAGTACAGTAGGACGAGTAGAAGAGCAGAAAAACAGTTTTTGGCTTTTTAATTTTATATTTTTTTGTAACTTTTTTTATATTTTTGAGGGGGGGGGTTTTGTAACTTTTTTAATTTTTATTTTTTTACACTTTTTTTTTCTGAACTGCAACTTTCCAGGTTAGGGTCTCTCAAAATGTCGATAGCCATCGAACATCTTTCAAGACCCTGTGTTAGTGTGCCCTACACTGTATCGTGCTGTACCCTACATTAAAACTCCACTAGTGTGTGGTAGCGTTGGAAACATTCCCCGATGCAGAGACCAGGTTGGTCAGGACATAAGGGACAATAAAAACGGGTGTCACGCCTATATCCGCGCCTGCTACAGACACAACATCTTCTTTTGGGGTGTCTTTGGGTAGGGGTACGCAGGAGGACATGTGGAAAATGCCTCTCATGCAGCCGGCTCACTGCATCTGTAGGGGAAGTGGGGCAGGAGCACCTCCTGGATACAGGTAGGCGCCGATGATCTCTTCCTGGAATTCTAGGAAGAATCCAGTTCGCCCTGATGCTTTGTATAGCACAAAGGCGTTCAGCATAGCCAATTGGAATAAATAAACAGACAGACACTTTTTTGTACCAGCGTCTGGCTTTACGGGCAACTAAGTACGGCGCCAAGAGCTGGTCATTGAGGTCCACCCCTCCCATATTAAGGTTATATTCGTGGACACAGAGGGGTTTCTCCAAAACGCCAGTTGCCGTAGTAATTTGGACTGTCGTGTCTGCGTGAAGGGAGGACAGAACGAAGACATTCCGTGTATCCCTCCACTTGACTGCAAGCAATTTGTCCGTTTTCAAGCAGGCTCTCTCCCCCAGACTAAGACTGGAATTTACAAGCCGTTAGGGGAAGCCCTGGTGATTAGGTCGCACGGTGCCACATGCGCCAATTTGAAATTCAAGCAGGTGACTAAATAGTGGCAGACTGTATAAAAATTGTCCACAAATGGTACCCCTTTCCAAATAAGGGTGACACCAAGTCACAAACTATCTTGCCGCTGCTCCCTATGTAGTCTTGGCAGCTGGGGGGCTCCACAGTGCTATATTTTCCCTCGTAAACCCGGAAGCTAACTGTATAGCATGTGGCCCTGTCACAGAGCTTATACAGCTTGACCCCGTATCTGGCACTCTTGCTAGAGAGATACTGCTTGATAGCAAGGCGGCCAGTAAACTTAATCAGGGACTCATCAATGCAGACAACTTGTTGGGGGGTAAACAAGGCTGAAAACTACTGATTGAAGTGGTTTACGAGGGGCAGAATTTTGTGGAGCCGGTCATATTCAGGGTCTCCCCGAGGACAGATTTCATTGTCGTTGAAATGCATAAACCACAGAATTTGCTTGTATGTCGCCCTGGACATGGAAGCAGAGTACAAGCGCATATGGTGAATTGGGTTAGTGGACCAATATAACCGCAACTCATTCCTTTTGGTTATGCCCATGTTGAGGGAAAGGCCAAGAAAAGTTTTAAACTCGGAAACCGTTACAATTTTCCTGCCAAATTGTCTGGCAAGGGACGAATTTGGGTTGGCGGCGATGTGTTGACCAGCGTATAAATTTGTTTGGTCCACAATAGATCTGAAAATATCTTCCGTGAAAAACAGCTCATAAAAATTCAGGGGAGTAAAATTGGCTGTTTCCATGTGGATTCCAGGTTGGGCAGTAAATGGGGGAAGTACTGGCGCTGTAGTATCAGTGGGCTGCCAATTAGGAAATGCCAGCGCATCAGGGAGGACCCATCCGTCGTCAGAGCTGTCTGTCAGGGAGCCACTGCTCTCTTCAGGTTCATATACTGACCCTGAATCTGCCAGCGCGGCTTCCCCATCGCTCTCATCTGACATGGTCAGTATAATGTAGGCCTCTTCACTAGTGTACCTCTGTGTGGTAATTTTAGCAACTAAATTTACAGGTACACTAGTGTGACTCACAGGTAAAAAAGCACCTGGTTGTCAAGGACTATTTCAACCGCTACCAAAAAAAAACTGCTAATAGTAGTAGGGATCGGGCCTGACTCTGCTAACACAGCGGTTTTGTGTGTTGTGTTTTTTGGAAGTGACAGTAATCTAATGATTACTGCACTTACCTGGGTGGGATGGGCTGGGCAGAGGGGCTAAACGCAGGTGCTGGCAGGAATCAGTGATGATCGTGTAAACGCTGCGTTTTGGAAACCCTAAACTATTGGGGACACTAGTATAGTTCTGATCAGATCAGATATTGATCTGTTCAAACACTATACTAGTAATGGAAGTGGATGTGTGTGTATGTGTGTGTATGTGGTAATCAAGGGGTTAACTAATATTTCTAACTATGTGCCGGGGATCTGCGCTGTCCTAGACTGCCGCTAACGCTCACTAATGTCACCACTGACACTAATAATAGTGATCAGAAAAAAAACTGTACACTATAAAGATGACACTGTGACAGGGCAATGAAGGGGTTAACTGGGAGTGATCAGGGGGGGATCAGGGGGTTAAATCTTTATTGGGGGGTGTCGGGTATCCTAACCCTAAACGGCCACAAGCGCAAAACCAGGTCACAAGTCACACTAATACAGTACAGGTATATAGGAAACAACTCTATACTGTATACAGTGTGTGTTGTGACAGGGGGTGTAGGGGTTAACTGGGGGTGATCAGGGAGTTAAATCTTTATTGGGGAGGGGTGGCGGGGACCCTAAACCTCCTTGGGACAGAAACTAACTCGCTATCGCTAACTGAAGTCACAATCACACTAATGAGAAAATACAGTAAACCACTATATTACCTGTATATAGTGTGCAATGTGACAGGGGGGGAGGGGTTAACTGGGGGTGATCAGGGGGGATCAGGGGCTTAAATCTTTATTGGGGGTGGCGGGTATCCTAAGCCTAAAAGAATGGCCGCAAGCGCTAAACCAGGTCACAAGTCACACTAATACAGGTATATAGGAAAATGCTAAATACTGTATACAGTGTGTGTTGTGACAGGGGGTGTAGGGGTTAACTGGGGGGTGATCGGGGGTTAAATGTGCCTATCTAACATATGTGTGTGGGTGTTTGCTCCTCTCGATGAATCTAAAAAGGATTTTGGGAGGAGAGAGTGGGTCTTTTCTGTGCCTGTGTTTACATTACACAGGCACAGTCAGTATCTGATTGGGCAGGACCGATCAACAGGTCCAGGCCAAAAGTCATTGGCCTGGACCTGATGACTTATCGGTTCTCAACCCAATCAGATCATCAGCGAGGACGGGGACACCCCCACACCAAAAAAAAATGAAAAATGGCATGGGGTACCCCCAAAACCCATGTCAGACCCTTATCTGAGCATGCAGCCTGGCAGGTCAGAAAAGAGAGGGGACAAGAAAATGCTCCCCCCAACCACACCAGGTGGCATGCCCTCAACATGGGGGGTTGCTTTGGGTCGCCTTGTCCCCATGTTGATGGGGACAAGGCCCGTTTAATGACAACCCTGGATGGTGGTTGTGGGGGCCTGCGGGCAGGGGGCTTATTGAAATTTGGAAGCCCCCTTCAACAAGGGGACCCCAGATTTCAGCCTCCCCATGTGAATGAGTATGGGGTACCATGTACCGCTACCCATTCACCAAAGAAAAATAAGCGTAGTGTTACATTAGACAAGAGACCGCTTCTCCCTCCGGTGTTTCTTCTTCCTCTGGTGGTTCCTTCTCCCTTTTTGCTCCGGTGATATCGTTTTCTTCCTCCCCCGCCGCTGCCCACTAAAAATTAAAAACATGGTCATCCTCCGCCACTGTCTGCCTTCATTGTGTTGGCTCCCGCTGTCTGCCATTGCATATATAGCCATGGGGCATGGCCATCCATTGATGTCACCTGGAGATCCTGCCCCTTGTGTTGTCATCACGTTGCTCGCTTGTCCCTCCCTTTCCTTACCTGCCAGACTGCATGCTTAGATAAGTGTCTGGTATGGATTTTTGGGGGGGACCCCTTGCTTTTTCTTTTTTTTAATTTTGGCATAGGAGGTGTCCCCTACAAATCCATACCAGACCTTAGGGCGTGGTATGGATCTGGGGGGGACCCCACACCATTTTTATTTTTACCGGCAACTTGTTTTTTACATTCAGCTGTCAGTGGGGAATCCTGCAGAGATAACTGTCTTATTTGCACTGCTGGGAACAGGACCTGAAGGAGGGATGGGATCTAGACATCTGGCATCAATGCTTTCAGTGTTCCTTTAAAGGGGTAGTCAACGTCTCATTAATTGAGGCTAACATTAAAATATTTATGTGCTGGTACCTGGTGCCTAGAGATGGCCTTGCGGTTCGCCCGGTGTTCGGTTTGCGGCAAATTTTGCTTGTTTGCTACCCGCCAATTTTGCGAACACGTGGCGTAGTTCGCGGCGGCCACATTAGTTTACATTGGGGAGAACTTTGACCCATGACACAGCCGTCAGGTGGAACAGGACAGCCAATTTAAACATTTCAGCACATGGACATGCCCCCTACCTTATAAATAGACCAGAGCAGGCGGCCATTTCACATTCTGCTTTTTGTCAGTGTTGGGAGAGGTCTGCTTTATGTATCAGGGAGAGATTGCCAGACACAAATAGCTCTGTTAAGATCCACAAAAGTCCTTTTCAGGGCTGGTATTTTGGTATAGGTCTACTACAGTCTCTTTTCAGTTTAGGGACAGGTATCCAGTCTGTGCTCCAGGGACAGTTAGAGATCGGCAGTGACACAAATCGCTCTGTTAATGTCCACAAAAGTCATTTAAAGGGCTACAATTTTTTTGGTAGTGGTGTGCAGTTTCTGTTAAGTTTAGGGACAGGTATACAGTGTGCTCTAGGGAAAGATCTGCAGTAACACAAATCGCTCTGTTATTGTCCATAAAAGTAATTTAAAGGGCTGCAATTTTTTTGGTATTGGTGTGCAGTTTCTGTTCAGTTTAGGGACAGGTATTCAGTGTGCTCTAGGGACAGATCTGCAGTGACACAAATCGCTCTGTTAATTTCCACAAAAGTCATTTAAAGGGCTGGAATTTTTTTGGTAGTGCACTATATAGGGGTGTAATCCACGGTATAATATACTTTGTAATATAGAAAGCATATTATAGTGGATTTGTATTTTGCACTGTGCAGCATTGTGACTGGTGTGGTGACTGAGCATTGCTGCAGCAATACTACAAATAGTGACAAAAGCACTTTTAATGTATTATAACTAGTGTGATAGACCAGTGGCCCCCCCAATACCACATATTGAAGTGGGGTGTTATCTGAGTATACTTTTACAAGTGTATTTGTGTCCTGCAACAATATTGCCTCTTTTGCTGTGTTAACTCTGCTACACACAGTGCCAAACTCCCTGGCCAATTTTTTGAACAACTAGTGTGATAGACCAGTGGCCCCCCAATACCACATATTGAAGTGGGGTGCTATTTAACAGTATACTTTTCTAAAAGTGTATTTTAGTCCTGCAAAAATTTGGCCTCTTTTGCTGTGTTAACTCTGCTACACACAGTGACAACAGTTACTGGCCAATTATTTGTAGAACTAGTGTAATAAACCTGTGGCCCCCAATACTACAGATTGAAGCAGGGTGTTATCTGAGTATACTTTTACAAGTGTATTTGTGTCCTGCAACAATTTTGCCTCTTTTGCTGTGTCAAGTCTGATACACACAGGGCCAAACTCCCTGGCCATTTTTTGAACAACTGGTGTGATAGACCAGTGGCCCCCCAATACCACATATTGAAGTGGGGTGTTATCTGAGTAAACTTTTACAAGTGTATTTGTGTCCTGCAACAATATTGCCTCTTTTGCTGTGTCAAGTCTGATACACACAGTGCCAAACTCACTGGCCAATTTTTTGAACAACTGTTGTGATAGACCAGTGGCCCCCCAATACCACAAATTGAAGTGGGGTGTCATCTGAGTATACTTTCATAAGTGTATTTGTGTCCTGCAACAATATTGCCTCTTTTGCTGTGTTAACTCTGATACACACAGGGCCAAACTCCCTGGCTAATTTTTTGAACAACTGGTGTGATAAACCAGTGGCCCCCCAATACCACATATTGAAGTGGGGTGTTATCTGAGTACACTTTCATAAGTGTATTTGTGTCCTGCACCAATATTGCCTCTTTTGCTGTGTTAACTCTGATACACACAGTGCCAAACTCCCTGGCCAATTTTTGAACAATTGGTGTGATAAACCAGTGGCCCCCCAATACCACATATTGAAGTAGAGTGTCATCTGAGTATACTTTCATAAGTGTATTTGTGTCCTGCAACAATATTGCCTCTTTTGCTGTGTAAACTCTGATATGCACAGTGCCAAACTCACTGGCTAATTTTTTGAACAACTGGTGTGATAAACCAGTGGCCCCCCAATACCACATATTGAAGTGGTGTTTTATCTGAGTATACTTTCATAAGTGTATTTGTGTCCTGCAACAATATTGCGTCTTTTGCTGTGTAAACACTGATACACACAGTGCCAAACTCCCTGGCCAAATTTTTGAACAACTGGTGTGATAAACCAGTGGCTCTCAGATGCCACATATTGAAGTGGGGTGTTATTTAACATTATACTTTTCTAAGAGTGTATTTTAGTCCTGCAAAAATTTGGCCTCTTTTGCTGTGTTAACTGTGCTACACACAGTGACAACAGTTACTGGCCAATTATTTGTAGAACTGGTGTGATAAACCTGTGGCCCCCCCAATACCACATATTGAAGCAGGGTGGTATATACCTTTTTCCAGATATAGTGCGATTCTCAAGAGACTTTTGTCACAGGGTAATTTAAAAACATGACAGGAAGAGGAAGAGGCAGACACTTACGCAGGGGTGGTAGGGGTAGGGCAGGAGCAGTAGGCCGGAGCCAAAGTGTGAAGTTTCAGAAAGCGCGTTCGATTGCGTCAAAGGACGCACCAGACTTGGTTGAGTGGCTCCCTCAGCCTTCCTCTTCTGCACCCTCCTCATCCTCTCTATCTGCACCCTCTTCACTCTCTGCTGTGTGCACCCCCAAAGACACCACCACAAACACCACCACCACATACCCTCCGCTTGAGTCACTGGAATTATTTTCCGATCCATCACAAGACATTTGCGATGTGCAGCTATTGTTGGCATCGGATTAAGAAGAGGAGGTAGCAACAGCCGCCACTCAGCAGTCTGACGACAGTACCCAGATCAGCCCGAGGAGGTTGGTCCCCGCTGTTGCTGCCTACTCCGAGATCTTGAATGTTAGTGGTGGGGAAGGTGACGTGGATGATGACGTGTCTATGGACGTCACGTGGGTGCCAACAAGAGAGGAAGAGGAGGGGAGTTTAGAGGGAGAGACGAACCGGCAGATAGGGAGGAGAGGCAGGCAGAACTTGCATTGCACAATAGGTACAAAGCAGACTGAAAATGTCTCAGGAGCGAGCCATCAACCATGTACAGTCACATCTGGCGCTCCCAGGATGCCGGCACATGGCTCCGCAGTGTGGGCTTTTTTGAATGTGTCCGTTGCTGACAACAGTGTTGCCATCTGCAGCCTTTGCAGTCAATGCATAAGTCGCGGTAAGCCCAACACTCACCTAGGGACGACCACCTTAAGAAGGCACCTGAACTCCCATCACCGAGCCCAGTGGGAGCAACACGGTCAGAACCCACAAAGCCACACTCCAGGCTCTCACCATCCAGCATCTTCTCCTTCTCCTTCTCCTTCTCCTCTCTCCTCACATTTGTCCTCCACTCCACCTTCCATGATGCCGTCGCCACCTTGTTCTGGAAAAAGGCAGGCTTCTGTGGTCCAAATGTTGGAGCGGAAAAAAATGATGACCCCGGATAACCCTCTTGCCTAATGTTTGACTGCTGGCTTGTTGGAACTGATAGCCCACCAACTACTGCCATTTCAACTGGTGGACTCTGAGGCCTTTTGTAAATTTGTGGCCATTGGAACACCACAATGGAAGATCCCAGGCAGGAAATATTTCTCGCAGAAGGGCATTCCAGAGCTGTATGGCCATGTTCAGAGGCAAGTGAATATATCTCTGGCACACAGTGTTGGTGCCAAGATACATCTGACCACAGACACATGGTCTAGAAAACACGGGCAGGGAAGGTATATCACTTTTACTGCCCACTGGGTGAACCTTCTGACGGCCGTCAAGCATGTAACCTGTGGCACCCGTGTAGATTTGGTTGTACCACCACGGATTTCATGCAGGGCTGCCTCTTCTTCTCCTCCTCCTCCTCCATCCTCCCTCTCCTCCTCTACTGACTCCTCCTTTTCCGCTGCTACCGTCTCTTCCGCTGTGCCGCCCAAGATCCCCAGAACCTATTCCACATGCCAGGTGAGATGTTGCCATGCTGTGCTGCGTCTGTTGTGCCTGGAAGCCAAGAGCCACACTGGTCCTGCACTCCTTTCAGCTTTGCGTTCACAGGCAGATCAGTGGCTGACACCGCTGAATTGGACAGTTGGTAAAGTGGTGTGCGACAACGGTGCCAATCAGCTGAGCACGCTGAAACAGGGCAAAATAACACACGTGCCATGCATGGCACACATCCTGAACTTGGTCGTACAGCGATTCATTGCCAAATACCCTGGGGTCCAGGATGTCTTGCAGCAGGCAAGGAAAATCTCGGGCCATTTCATTATACTCTTACATTATATTCTTACACAGCCATGGCTCGCCTTGCTGACATTCAGCGATGACACAACCTGCCCGTCAGGCGTCTTATTTGTGACTGCCCGACGTGATGGAACTCAATGTTGCATATGCTTGATAGGCTGCTCCAGCAGAAATGTGCAGTTAACGACTACCTGTACGAACTCTGCGGCAGGACAGGTTCTGGGGAGCTTGGGTTTTTTTTACCTTGCCAGTGGCTGCTCATGCGGGATGCATGCAGACTTCTGCGGCCATTCGATGAGATCACCAAACTGGTCAGTCACGGCCAGGGCGCCATCAGTGACATCGTACCTTACTCCTTCTTTCTGGAGCGTGCATTGCATCGTGTCATTGATCAAGCCATCGAGGAGCAGGAAGATGAGGAAGTCGCAATGTTGGATGAATTCCCAGTGGGTGCTACTCCATCTGAGACAAGTCAACAGCAGGAGACTGAAGAGGAGTCAGAGGAGGATGGTGTCGGGGGGGATGAGGAGGAGCAAGAAGAGCATGCTTTAAACCTTTCTGGGATCCCTGGTGTTATCCATGGATGGGGGGAGGAGAACGAGGACGACATTATCCTGGATGATGAGCTGGAAGCAGGCCACTACACCGCTTCCAGTTTAGTGCAAATGGGGGCCTTCATGCTCCAGTGTTTTAAGGGGGACCCCCATAAAAAAAAACAAGAAGGCCAAGGACCAGTACTGGGTGGCAACGTACTTAGACCCCCAGTACAAGCAAAAAATGGCGATAAGGTTGCCACAATCACAGAGGGGGGTCAGAATGTAGCACTTCCAGACCTTGCTGCGAGAAATGCTGCATTCTGCTTTTGCGTGCGCTGGCAGAGGAATTTCCAGTCACAGAGAGACAGTTAGGAGTAGCAATCCAACAGCGCCTGCAAGAAGAGGGCGGTTTGTAAATGTCTTGGTGATTTCAGATATGAGATCCTTCTTTCAGCCGACCCATCGACAGCTGTACTCCGGATGCAGCATCAGGGAATGCCGAGACCGACAGGTGTCCGACTACATTGGGTTAACGGCCAATGTGGACGCTCTGAGGAGTGATGAACCCCTGGACTACTGAGTGGGCAGGCTTGACCTCTGGCCAGAGCTTGCACAATTTGCAATGGAAATGTTGGCTTGCCTCCGTCCAGTGTCCTGTCCGAAAGGACGTTCAGCGCAGCAGGGGGGATTGTGACCGATAAGCGCACTCGCCTAGCTCATGACAGCGTAGACTACCTCACATTTATAAAAATGAATGAGGCATGGATATCTGAGGAATTCAACACATGTGACCAGTAGACCATGTTTCATTGAAATTCCTCATGCCAGGCCACAAATATCCGCCATCCACCCACAACAATTCCTGGTCCTTGTCTTCGCTAAATACAGCGGCATAAAAGGCATTTAATGTCCATGGAATGCAAAATTTTCTGGCCTATCAGGGCCGACAATTATTTTTTCTGTGAATGCCTAATGTACCTCCAGCCACAGAATACAACTTTCTTTGATGTCAGGTAAACCCATGTGGGCTAATTTTTGGGGCCTATACAGGCCGACACTTAATCCTGTATCCTGTGAATGCCTAATGTACCTCCAGCCACCAAATACTACATTCTTTGCTGTCAGGTAAACCCACGTGGTCTAATTTTTGGGGCCTATACTGGCTGACACTTACTTCTGTATCCTGTGAATGCCTAATGTACCTCCAGCCACCAAATACTACGTTCTTAGCTGTCAAGTAGACCCATGTGGGCTAATTTTTGGGGCCAATACTGGCCGACACTTACTTCTGTATCCTGTGAATGCCTAACCTACCTCCAGCCACCAAATACTACGTTCCTAGCTGTCAGGTAAACCCATGTGGGATAATTTTTGGGGCCTATATTGGCCGACACTTACTTCTCTAACCTGTGAATGCCTAATGTACCTTCAGCCACAGAATACAACATTCTTAGCTGTCAGGTAAACCCATGTGGGCTAATTTTTGGGGCCTGGAATGGCCGACACTTACTTCTGTATCCTGTGAATGTCTAATGTACCTTCAGCCACAGAATACAATGTTCTTAGCTGTCAGGTAAACAAATGTGGGCTAATTTTTGGGGCCAATACTGGCCAAAACTTACTTCTGTATCCTGTGAATGCCTAATGTACCTTCAGCCACAGAATACAACATTCTTAGCTGTCAGGTAAACGCATGTGGGCTAATTTTTAGGGCCTGGAATGGCCGACACTTCTTTATCCGGTGAATGCCTAATTTTTCAGACTGGAATTGAAAATCAATCAAATCAAATTGTGGAATGAATGCAATGACATGTATTTACCGGCTGCTGTCAGTTCTGGCTGATTTATGAAAAACAATTTTGCTGTAAAAAAAGAAAGAAAAAAATTTTAGGGCAACTTTTCCAATTGCAATACTTCTGTTATGACATTGTCCATGTGCTGGGAATATTTGTGCACAGCTAGTACATCGTTTGTGGCTGCAAATATGACCTAAAGGTTTTTAAAGTTTGCCTCCCATTAAAGTCAATGGGGCCCACCGCAAACTTGCGGTTCGCAGACTTTTGAGAAAATTGCGGCTGACGTTCGCGAACCGCCCTGGCCGATGTTCGTCCATCACTACTGGTGCCTACATGCCTAGCTAAAATGTTTCTGGAATCTTCTCCTCTCTGCTTCCGAGGTTGTGATCATTTAGGCAGCTTTTTCCACATGTGGTGGACATGCCCTAGAAATTGCAATTTCTGGAATAAATTCTTCCAGATCATATGAAAGGTCACGAGTTACCCTGTTTCCCAGACCTCAAATCCCTCTAATAAATAGTAGAGAGAAGGGGATCCCTAAACATACCCAATCTCTCCTGTTCTTTATGCTACTAGGTGCTAAGATTATTATAGCCTAGCCAGAGCTTGGAAAAAAGCCAGAGTCTCTTTAAGAGCGGCTAAACAAAAATCTCATGGATCATGACCTATGAAAAATGGTTAGTGAACTACAAGATAAGACTGGGAGATTTGAACTTATATGGGACCCCTGGGTGAAATATATGAACACTCCCTGTAATACAACTTATTTATATTACCTCTTAATCTCTCTATTAACTAGTCTCAAACTTACTTTAATTCTGTATCAACCTATTACCTTCAGTTCAGCATTCTCAGAGACCGTGAGGGGAGTGCTATACACAGACAGATTACATTACAATCAAGGTCGGTACAACACTCAACTTTTAATTCAGTGTTTCCTCTGTTGTATAGGGTTTTATAACAATGACACAATACAGGATAGGATGATGCGCAGTATAGGATATCACATGACAATGAAGGCGGCACACACTCAAGGTACTGCATTTTCCTTGATAGGACATAATTCCCTTGCTATGGGTGGGTGCATTTACGCACTAAAGTACCTCCCCATCTATGTGTTAATTATACCAGAAATCTAACTATAGATTCTGGCTAACAGTATTGCTTACTAAAGACATTGTATAAGTCTGTACATCTGTGGTCAGTAGGGTTGAGCGACCACAGACTGTATTGTTTGGGATCGTACCGGACTTTTGGGTGTTCGGTACCCGAACATTTTACTGTATATTTGGGATACAGTCCGTCATTTGGTAATTTTATTTCATGTATTGGCGCGGTTTTAAAGTTTTGGCGCGGTTTTGACAGCTGCAGGGCAGCCAATCAACAAGCGTTTAACTAGTGTGCCCTTAGAAGCCATCACAGCCATGCCTACTAATGGCATGGCTGTGATTGGCCAGTGCAGTATGTGACCCAGCCTCTATATAAGCTGGAATCACATAGCGCCCAATGTCACTCTGCTCTAACTACTGTAGGGTCAGGTTCCTGCTGCTGCTGATATGAGGGAAAGATAGGAGATTATTGTAGGGGCAGGCTGGAGATTGCTTTCAAGGAAAGAATAGGAGAATCTTCTTTAATCAGACAGCGATCTACATCGATTTTATTGTGTGGGGGTGCAGTGCACGATCTTTTTGCCCTGACCTGAGCCCAGTGAGGAGGAGGGAGAAAAAAAACCGTTTATCAGTCTGTTAGGTGGGCGGCTTGTGGCGTGTAGCTGCCATGTAATGAAAGCTCAGTGCACATGTGTCTGCCTAATCTGGATTTTTTCCTTCATACTTTACTGTGACATACAGTGTTTAGACACTGCTGTTCTAATCTGCTATTCAAAAATCACCAATTTAAGGGGAAAATAATGAATTTTCAGTTTTTAGGGAAAAATTATTTTTCAGTTTTTTATTCAAATGTTTTTTTATTCAATAGCGGAATAGAACAACAACAGTATCCAACCTGTTAGGTGGGCGGCGTGCGGCGTGTAGCGGCCATGTAATGCAAGCTCAGGGCATATGTGTCTGCCTAATCTGGATTAAAAAAAAAATATATTTTTTTCCTTCATATTTTACTGTGGCATACAGTGTTTAGACACTGCTGTTCTAATCTGCTATTCAAAAATCCCCAATTTAAGGGGAAAATAATGAATTTTCAGTTTTTAAAAATCATTATTTTTCAGTTTTTCATTCAAATGTGTTTTTATTCAATAGCGGAATAGAACAACAACAGTATCCAACCTGTTAGGTGGGCGGCGTGCGGCGTGTAGCGGCCATGTAATGCAAGCTCAGGGCATATGTGTCTGCCTAATCTGGATTAAAAAAAATAAAAAATAGTTTTTTCCTTCATATTTTACTGTGACATACAGTGTTTAGACACTGCTGTTCTAATCTGCTATTCAAAAATCACCAATTTAAGGGGAAAATAATGAATTTTCCGTTTTTAGGGGAAAATCATTATTTTTCAGTTTTCCATTCAAATGTGTTTTTATTCAATAGCAGAATAGAACACCAACAGTAAAAGGGAAAAATAAAAAAAATTCATGCCTACGTTACTGTGAGATACACCCTTTGGATACTGTTGTTCTATTCTGCTATTCAATAAACACCTATTTACAGGAAAAAAAGATATTAAATTGTGGCTTAGTCTGTATGTGTACGTGTGAGATACACCCTTTTAGATAGTGTTGTTCTATTCTGCTATTCAATAAACACCCATTTAGGGGAAAGAAAGATATTAAATTGCGGCCTAGTCTGCATATGTTACTGTGAGATACACCCTTTGGATACTGTTGTTCTATTCTGCTATTCAATAAACACCCATTTACAGGAAAGAAAGATGTTTAATTGTGGCTTAGTCTGTATCTGTACATGGGAGATACACCCTTTTAGATACTGTTGTTCTATTCTGCTATTCAATAAACACCCATTTAGGGGAAAGAAAGATATTATATCGTGGCTTAGTCTGTATCTGTACGTGTGAGATACACCCTTTGGATACTGTTGTTCTACTCTGCTATTCAATAAACACCCATGTAGGGGAAAAAAAGATATTAAATTGCAGCTTAGTCTGTATCTGTACGTGTGAGATTCACCCTTTGTATACTGTTATTCTATTCCACTATTCAATAAACACCCATTTAGGGAAAAAATATTAAATTGCGGCCTAGTCTGTATCTGGACATGTGAGATACACCCGTTGTATACTGTTGTTCTATTCCGCTATTCAATAAACACCCATTTAGGGAAAAAATATTAAATTGTGGCCTAGTCTGTATCTGTACGTGTGAGATACACCCTTTTAGATACTGTTGTTCTCTTCTGCTATTCAATAAACGCCCATTTAGGGGAAAGAAAGATATTAAATCGCGGCTTAGTCTGTATCTGTACGTGTGAGATACACCCGTTGTATACTGTTGTTCTATTCCGCTATTCAATAAACACCCTTTTAGGGAAAAAATATTAAATTGCGGCCTAGTCTGCATATGTTACCGCGAGATACACCCTTTGGATACTGTTGTTCTATTCTGCTATTCAATAAACACCCATTTACAGGAAAGAAAGATGTTTAATTGTGGCTTAGTCTGTATCTGTACATGTGAGATACACCCTTTTAGATACTGTTGGTCTATTCTGCTATTCAATAAACACCCATTTAGGGGAAAGAAAGATATTAAATCACGGCTTAGTCTGTATCTGTACGTGTGAGATACACCCTTTGGATACTGTTGTTCTATTCTGCTATTCAATAAACACCAATTTAGGGGAAAGAAAGATATTAAATTGCGGCTTATTCTGTATCTGTACGTGTGAGATACACCCTTTGGCTACTGTTGTTCTATTCTGCTATTCAATAAACACCCATTTAGGGGAAAATTAATAATTTTGCAGCGTTTGCTGATTATGATACTGTGAGCTACACCCTTTAAATTTGTTTGGCGCATTTCCTTCCACCACAAAGGATTGCAGGGCGCTTCAGTTTGCCTCCTGTTGCTAACTCCTCCTACTTCGGTTCCTCATCGTCATCCTCTACCGCCTCCGCATCTGGAGCAGTGATCATTTCCAAGGCTTTCAGGGCAGTCATTCACAAGTGGCTCCGAGGGTGGGTTCCTGCACCCACAAACGCCAGATACACAATTGTCCAGCAAGGGCACAGTTCTGGAGGATGACGAGGTGGAGGATGAGGAGGAGATGGAGGAGGAGGAACCATGTTCACAGCAGGGTGGCACCCAGATAACTGATAACAAAAGATATTACACTTGATCTTAGCCAAAAGGTCGAGAAGCGATGCTGGTGGCATTCCCACCTGACAGCGGGAAGCACAAGGCGAAGGTAGAGGAGGAGGTCGCCAATGCAGTCAGGACACCGCCAGCACCTCATAAGGCAGGGTTAGCATGTATGAAATGTGGAAAAGCTTTTGTCGGCATGCCACAACAACCAGGACCACCAGCTGTTTTTTTTTTGTTTTTTTTTTAAGCCCGTGGTGTGTGAACACACTCAGACTATCACCCGGTGGGTGCATAAAAAAGTGCACACCAAAAAAGGAAACACAAAAAGTGCACAGGGTGTACACATGGTCCTTGACCCTGATCCCATAGGGCGCAAGGCTCCTGACAGGGACTGAGGTACTTACACTGGCTAACCTGGCCGAAACCAGGCAGCCCGGTTCTTTAGGAGGTCTGCTGAAACAGACCACCCCAAGTACTAGGCGGGGCTCTCCCGAAGAGAGACCCCATGAGAGAGGGCGAACCAAGCCAGAAGGCCATATCCACCCCCTCCCAAGACTTTCAGGGACAGGCCCAAGGACCTACACCCTACTAATCACGCAGGGCACAATAAAGTGTACCGCCACAATAAAAAACACAAAACGTGAGACACACAACACATAAAAGTGGGGAAAGGGATAGTGGAGAAGTGCTAGGTTAGTGCCACGTTGCAATACTATGGCAGTCCCTTCAGCCAGGAATAAAAAAATCCTCTAGTCCTGACTCCTGACCAAAAGGTCCAGCCCTAGAGGCAGGTGTGGAAAACATGTGTAGGAAGTGCAGTGTCCTTGGTGCCATACTCATAGTGTTGCCATCCACCGTGAATTATGGCACCCCTGGACTGCCACTCCAGGGGTACATACACCAAAGGCTTTTCAGAATCCTGGTCCCTGGCAAGACCAGTGCAGCCCCGTCCCTACCAGAAGGCCTCAGAACTTAGACAGCTTTGGGAGAGCCCGGCCCACAACCAGGGACACATTCCTTTTCCAAGGCCAGACTCAACCCAGAAGGGGGAAACCCCCCCCCCCCCGCCGCCATCACCGTTCCTTACCATATACCATGTACCATATACAGTTCCTTACCATTCCTTATGTAGTGAATGACGGTTCTGCCCCCTTCAACTTCTGGGTCTCCAAATTGGGCACATGGCCTGAGCTTGCCCTTTATGCCTTGGAGGTGCTGGTCTGCCCTGCAGCCAGTGCATTATCTGAACGTGTATTTAGCACGGCTGGGGGCGTTATCACAGACAAGCGCAGCCGTCTGTCCAGAGCCAATGTGGACAAGCTCACGTTCATTAAAATGAACCAGGCATGGATCCCAAAGGACTATAGAATAGACATGTATACCGGCCTTACCCAGCCATTGTTGTATTTTTGATCTTTCTCACTCTTTTGGGGTGTACCCTAATTTAAAGAGAAATAAAATTAAAAACAAAAAAACAGTGTTGGCTACCTCGTCCTCCTCCACTGCCGCTTCCACCTACACCGCCACATCCACCGCCACCTCAACCTCCTACTCCAATAGGTGCCTCATCCTCCTAGATCAAGATGATTATTTTTTTTTTGTTTTTTATGTTATTTTAAGTTATTTCCCTATCCACATTTGTTTGCAGAGCACTTGCCATGTTCTTAAGAAGATTGTGCTGCCATTTGCAGTCCTCTAGCCCTTGCCATGTTTTTTTTAGTGCCATTTTAGTGCTCAAAAGTTCGGGTCACCATTGACTTCAATGGGGTTCGGGATCGGGGTAAAGTTCGGGTTAAGTTCGGGTCACGAACCCGGACTTTTTCTTCAAGTTCGGCTGAACTTGCTGAACCCGGACATCCAGGTGTTCGCTTAACTCTAGTGGTCAGCTAGGACATGAAGACACTTCCTCTTTCTTATACAAGCCATTTCTTCCTCTTCCTGGTGACTTCCTTCCCTGTTTTCCCCCATTTTCTTTCATCCCTTACTCCTCTTTATTCCCTCTTGTGTTCCTCTTTACCTCTTTTTAAACATGGTTCCCCTTGGCCATTGATTTGGATTGGCTTCCTTACTCTACTTTCCTCCAGATGACTATTCCTAATGGGCCTGGAGGGGTACAATAGGTTTCCCTCATGGTTATAACTTATCCCCGTAAGGAGTTCTAGGAAGCGGGATGGATTTCAGAAGGTTTACACCCTGAGTAGATCCTTATTCCAGATTGTTCCAGATAAACATTTAAGAAAGACTTTGTTTTCTCTTGTTTTTTATTTGTATTCCTGGTCATTCTGCCTCCAGGTGGGCAGGGACTCTTTGGACTGTATGTTTCGCAACCAATTCTTGGTGCACGTCCTGCTTGCCCCTGACAGTAGGGCCTGGGCAAAAATTCATGCTTATAACCATGACTTATATGTTCCTTTTATGTATCCCCTAGGGAAGGTAGCACGGCTAGAGAAAACCATCTGTACTACTCTTAAACTATCTTATGATTTTCTCCTTCCTGTTCATTGACATTTTGGTTTTATTGTCATGTATGTTTGCATAATCTTCAATAAAAAAGATTGAAAGTAAAAAAAATACACACGCCATTGAAAAAGTATTCATCAAAAAAAGTCCCACACAGTAAACCCAATCATAATATCATCATTCAGCAATGTGGATCCATTGTCAATCATGATTATCTGCAGATATGATGACCCCCTTCCACCAGACTCCTATTGAAAATCACAGTTTCTGTGATACTGTTAAAATATACCGCAGCACTGGGAAACCTGGCTGATGACCAGATGTGGTTATAATCAAATGTGGTCACTATGTTGGAGGATTTATTTTATATGTTCAATGACTGTCCAGAGAACTGAACTTTGCTATATTTTCTTATCACTAGCAGTGGCGGCCAGTGCGTTGGGGGCGCAGGGGTGCTGCCCCCCTATCCATGCGTCTGGCCCCCTAATCTACATGCGGGGCACCGGACGCATGGAGTTCAATGGGGCTTTTTTTTTTACATCACCTGATTAGAGCCAGAGACTCTAATAGGCTTCAGCAAAAGGTGGACCCGGGGCGCAGAGCAGTGCGTCCCGAGCCCACCCATTGTGTGACAATAGCAAATGAAAATTCGCTATTGTCACACGGATCCTCCTCCTCCTGGCCAATCAAGAAGCAGGTCCGATACCCGCTTCCTGATTGGCCGAAAGGCAAACCACATGCAATTGGCCGAGGAGGAGGCGGCAGGACTGAGGACTCGAGGAGACACGGGGACTGAAGAGAAGCCACCGCTACAGGTAAGTGCACTGGTCTTGGGGGGGCTTGTCATGCTGTTCACTTTGCATTGAAAGGGAGCACGCTGATCTCTGCATTGAAAGGGGGCACGTTGGTCGCTGCATTGAAAGGGGGCATGCTGGTCTCTGCATTGAAGGGGGCACACTGGTTTCTATATTGAAGGTGGGCATGCTGGTCTCTGCATTGAAAGGGGGCATGCTGGTCTCTGCATTGAAAGGGGGCACACTGTTCACTCTGCATTGAAAGGGGGCACACTGTTCACTCTGCATTGAAGGGGGCACGATGATCTGTGCATTGAAGGGGGCACGATGATCTCTGCATTGAAGGGGGCATGCTGGTCTCTGCATTGAAAGGGTGCACGCTGGTCTCTGCATTGAAAGGGGGCACGATGATCTCTGCATTGAAGGGGGCACTCTGGTCTCTGCATTGAAAGGGGGCACACTGGTCTCTGCATTGAAGGGGGCACACTGGTTACTGTGCATTGAAAGGGGGCACGCTGGTCACTGTGCATTGAAAGGGGGCACGCTGGTCATTCTGCATTGAAAGGGGGCACGCTGGTCATTCTGCATTGAAAGGGGGCACGCTGGTCACTATGCATTGAAAGGGGGGTACGGTGGTCACTGTGCATTGAAAGGGGGCACGCTGGTCTCTTTGCATTGAAATGGGGCATGCTGTAGTCTCTCTGCATTGAAAGGGGGCACGCTGTGGTCACTCTGCATTGAAGGGGACACACTATACCTTGATTACTGAAGGCCCCTTTCACACTTCTGTTACCTCAAAGTCACACAATTTTTTACAGTGTTTTTTGCCGCAAAGCAATGCCTATAACATTTTTCTGTTTGCGCCCCCCTAAAAATTTTGAGCACCAGCCACCACTGATCACTAGTGGCAATGAGACAATAACAGAGATGCTAATTCCAACGAAGTTAACATGTACTATCATGGGTTTGCTGACAAGTTTATTGTGCCAATGCAGTTACTCCCAAAAATAATAATCTTTTTTGTACTGCAAGCTCTGGTTTTGAAAAGTCTATTTCATATTGAAATTATCCACATACACTACTAGGCAAGTGCTTAGCTCATTCTGGCTTCCGGATCAAGCGCCCCCTGGAATATCAGCCTTCTCCCGTAGCTCCCTGCCTAACACTTGCACATTGGCAAGCCTGTCAGAGGAACTCAAGGAGTCCAGTTTCCCTCCTTGCATCACAGGGACACCCAAAAGAGCAGTTCCTGGAGAAAAATGTCTCCTACTTGCAATGCACTCCTAGACAGCCTGATCCTCCAGAGGCTGCCTCGGACACCAAGTTGACACACTCTTCTGACATGGATTTCAAACAGGACTGCTCACAACCACTCTCCCTGCCTGAGGCTGATCATTAGTGCATTGCACAAGCTGTAGCCGCTCTCCTCTCCCCCATTATCACTACGGCTGTGGAAAAGGCTGTACAGGCAGGTATAGAGCAAATCAGGAAGGAAAATAGGTAACACTCCTCTCGTCTCAACGAAACACAGATGAGAATCTCAACTTTTGAGGATGAATTTTACCATGCTCAGACCTCTATCCATAACTAGGACAAATCTCCACAATATCTGTAACAAAAGCTAGAGCACCTGGAAAAAAGGTAAAGACGCAATAGTCAGCAGATTATAGGCTTCCCAGAGTCCTATAAATCGACATCATTGGTGGATCTTTGCGCCTCTCTTATCCCCCAAGGCTTTTGGGATCACGACACCCTGCACCGCTGAACGAGCTCATCGAATAGGCACATTTGCCACAAATCGCTCTTCCCCTCATCCGATCACAAACGCTCTTCCCCTCTTCCCGTCTTCCCCTCATCCGATCAAATACTTCTACTATGCAGATAAATCAGCTATACTACAAAAATACCGCCAAACCCGCATTAAACTCCTTCTATTTGTGGATTACTCTCTGGAGGTCTTGCATAGGCATAAGGCCTTCCAAAATATTTATCCCATACTTATCCCATCATATGCAGATAAAAATGGAAACAGAAAATTTCAGAATTAACCTGAACTAATTATCTAGCCATCTGGACAGAAACAACATGTGAGTTCATTAACATTTAACAATGTAACTGAAAGGCTTAACAGAAAACACATCACACCTTAATACACAGACAATAGGAAGAGACCACCAGTGACAGACTGTCCATCTCTGACATTGAAGAACATGGAACAGAGGCCAATGTGATTAGCGCTTTCAATGAACATGTTCAGAATCAAACAGGCCCAGAATAGTCTTCATATATTTCTTGAGATGTATGGTTGATAAATATTACTGTCCCATTTGAACTAATCCAAACCATATTCTCAGTGTCCATTAATTACCTGTCTTTCACTCCCAGTAACGGTGAGTACCATCACACCACATCATTTGGAAAACACTCAATGGCAAATTACTGGGAAGCCAGCACGTGTTTTAGAAGAGCTCAGAATGTTCTTCAGTCACAAAATACCCCTGACACTAGAACTCTATGCCCACGATCCTATTGATCAGCCCTGTGCCCAAGCTTTCTTAGACTTGGGCTCCAGCTCCCTAGTATCACACCCTCTCAACTTGGTTCCTAGAATCAAAAATTACGCTTCCTTATTCTCTTGGGTTGTTATTACATAGCAAACTGAAGAAACTTCCAAGCATACTTCAACACAACTTATTATTACAGTATATAATAGCATGGAAAGAGGCTGGCAAAAAACTAGGCCTCTAGACACCTACCCATCCAGGGTAAGCCAATGTTCCGAGCAGGGCTGCAACATGAGGTCTTTTCAACATGAAACACTCTAGGGCTGACATCCATCTCTCACCTTTTTGACCTCGACTCTGGCAACCCACAGACCTTCAAGGACATCACAAACAGGTTTACTCTACCCTCATGTCACCTCTTTCACTTTTGGCAATGCATCTTTCACCTAATCATCAATGAATTATGGAGAGAAAGCCAACTCAAACTAATACACAGAGCCTATACCCCCTTCTTTCTCCTCCAAATCCAGTCCACAGGCTGCTCTTTGCCCTCTGTGTGGCACTCCTAAACAAACACTGGCTCATCGTTTTTGGATATGCCTGCCCATAGCTGTTTTTTTGGATCAGGTGGTCAACTTCATCTATAGGATAACACACTGTCACATTCCCAAGAACCCCCTCACACTACTTTTTAGGTGTGATAGTCCAGCACCCCAACCACCAATGTTTGCTACAACCTCTCACCCACATTGGATCCTAATATGCTTGCTGGGGGCTCGTAGGGCCATTCTGAAGAAATAAATGACCTCTTCTGCTCCAACTGTAATAGATGTCAAAAGGGAATTAAAAACCCTGCTGTATAAGGAAAGGCTGGATTCTCAACTGTTTTACCATAACTCTGAAAAATGTTTCACCTCAGGATGGCAAGCATGTATAGACTCCACTGTCTCTACCTTAGAAGTAGTATCCCTCTCTACTTAATTCTGCTACAATAAAGATCTACCATACCTTCGCAAACACTTCTATAGTTACTGACTTGAGAAGGTAATTCTTCCTAGTTCTACCATGATCTTATTGCATGTCAGTGCTCTACTAACTTGCTAGGCATCTTTTTTTGTTTTGTGCTCAATCAGTTCTAGTCTCCTTGTTTTCTTTTCTTTTTTTTCTTTTTTTATTATTATTACTTTTATAGTTCTGAGGCTTTTTTACCCATCTAGGCATTTTTGGGTGATTTTCTGCTCTAAGCCTCAGCTTTTAAAATACCCAACAAGACAAATCCCATTCATTTCAATGGCCCCTGTTCACATCTGAGCGTTCTGTCCCCTTTTTTTCATTGGTCACTTGTCAACCTAAAAACGTCTGCACAAAAACACTGCGAAAATGCATGTAAAACACCTGTAAAACACCTGTAAAACACCTGTAAAATGCCTAAAAAAAATAGCAATGCCTAGATGTGAATGTACCCTAAGCATTTTCTCTGAGGGGCTCACTACCTAACGCTCTTTTTCTAGGCCTCATTTTTTGGTTGGTCTCTTGACCCCCTTCTAATGGATGGCAGCCCATTTGAAAGGATCCATCCATGTCTCCTTATTGTTCAGCTCTTTATTAGAATGGACTGCTACTTGGCTAGACTGTTTGCTGACGTTTACACATTTCTCAGGTACTTCACCCCTGGGTGATAATGGCAGCCCAGAAATGGGGTCGCAGCCTCTAAACAAAGTCTGCAACCCCATTTTCAAACTGCCGTTATCATCCTAGGTATCTGTACTTTTTAAAACCAAATTAAATTTATTTTGGAAAAAAAAAAAAACTCTTTCCACCAACTGTGCAAAAAATGAATGCACCCAACCTTTATGAAGATTTAAGTCCTATATACAACTGTATATCAGCTGCAATGAAAAGAGATATATTACTTCTTGTAATAGCAGAGTTGTATTTATTTAATAAGCTGCCAGGAAGCAAACAACTAGACCAGTTTTCATTACTTTCTGCAAATACACTTTCTGCTTATTACTGACTGTGTGGTCCTCTCTACCTGCAGATGTTAAGCACCAATTAAATTAACAACATTTCTTGTTCTCTGCTTCATTGTATTTTTTTTTTTTCTTTTTGGGATTTGTGTGAAATGTCACTTTTGATCAGCTGGATTGTTCAGCTGGATTGTTTTCCTTTCCATTTCTTCATTTTCTCTATAGCATATTACATACATGGGAGTTGCACAACAAAATAACTCATTGCTGTTGGTAAGACATTGAAAAAGGATATGTTTGCTTTCCCACTTCCCTCTGCCCCTCATTCACAAGCAACAGAACAATTTCTCCAGAAAAAGATTAACTTGATGGATGTAGCAAGCTCACAGCTCTTTAAAAAAAAAAAAAACAACAAGCCTTCTTGAAATACTACATTTATATCAAAGACCAAGGATCCTAACATGGTTTTCATCCTGACACCAAGAACAAGCAGTTGTAAAAACGTGCTTTTAGAAGCGTTTTGCATTGGCGTTAATGCACGTTCTAGCCACGTTTAGCAGCGTTAGTATTCGGCAGCCTTTCCTTGCCCTCTTCTACTATCAGTAGTATAGAAATGTAGTTCTTAGTTGCAACAGATAGAAATATTGATATTGTTTGTGTGTTGGAAGCCAGAGTAAAAACTTGCAAATCATATTTCCTGTGACTAAGTTATTTTTGTCATGTGAAAATGATAACATGGAGGAGATATTGTGTAGTTTATAGAGGAAAACTGGGCAAGGCAAACAAAACTGCTTAAGATACTACTACAAAATGCAAGCTTGTTGTATTACTGGGTGGATCAATAGGTACTTTTTTACTTATCATACTGAAAATACAAAAAGTTTTTAAGGGTTTATTAAACAAAAGGGTGCAAATAGGAAAGCAAAAAGGGACCATATCAGGAGATGGGGCCGCAGTATGAGATATTGTTCATAGTATAAAAATATGTGCAAATATGTGCAAATAAAGTGTTGCACTAAGCCAATACAGTGATGAAAAAAAACTATAACAAATGCATCTGTGAAAAAAGAAGTAAAAAATAAAGATAAAAAAGTGTGAGTTTATAAATGAAAAACAGTCCACTTGTGTAGATATCAAATCCAGGTCCCAAATATAGGTGAGTAATCCAGACTTCATCACCACAACTCGCCAGGGAAACCACCACCTTGAAGGTACAAATGTAGGCTTACCAACGGCATTAGAGCCTCTAACTAAAGAATGGTCAATAAAGACTTTTGTGCTAATCATCCAGACCACATCACTTCTACTGTTAGTGCTCAAGAATTTCCACAATGAGTATCCCTTGTTTCCTCCTCACCTCTCTTTCCACAGGATGAAGTGGAAGGAAATAAGAAAGATTGCATAGCATAAAACCCTTTTTAAAAACATTTATTTATATTTAAAATGTCACTCACAAAAAATAGAAGCAATTGCACATTGATAGAAGGCCTTCCAGCTGGCATACACAGTGTTTTCTGTCATTTTTATTCATTGTATTTGCTTAGTGCTACGCTTTACATGTACAAGATATTTTGATTGCTAGGGTTAACATATACCACAGGTGGCAGGCTTCTTATTTTTAAAAGGGTAACTGAGGAGAAAGCACAAGCGCCATACTAAGTGCAGCATATCTGGAATTTTCTATCAATGACAAGAGTATTACTCACAAGGGTAAATTACTCAAAAGCATATGACACTGCAGATCATCCCTGTCAGTGGAGCGGTTGGTCAGGAGGCACGCTTCTGGTGGATACCGGCACTTCCTTGAGCCGTGGAACACACAGACGGCTAGTCATGCCGTTACTTCCCGGATATGATGGGATGTCGTAGGTGACGCATTTGCAGAGCATGTGCTCCTTCTTCAGGCCTAAGTAGTGCCATTAAATAAATAATAAATATTTTTTTATAATTGCAGTTGCCTGGCCTGCCAGTGACTGTCAGGTCCACAGAGTGTACTGTGCCCACTGCAGTGCCACTGCCCACCACTGATATATACTGTGGCACAGCAGCTTGCAAATTAAAAATATATATATATTTTTATAATTGCAGTTGCCTGGCCTGCCAGTGACTGTCAGGTCCACATAGTGTACTGTGCCCACTGCAGTGCCACTGCCCACCACTGATATATACGGTGGCACAGCAGCTTGCAAATTAAAAATATATATATTTTTTTATAATTGCAGTTGCCTGGCCTGCCAGTGACTGTCAGGTCCACAGAGGGTACTGTACCCACTGCCCAACACTCCTATAGGGTGGCACAGCACCTTGCACTCATAGTACCACAAATCTAAAAAAAAATGACAGGCAGAGGCAGGCCACCCCGCAAGGGCCGTCGTGGTCGTGGTGCTGTGATTTCCTTTGGCCCTAGAATAATGCCCAGTGTTCAGAAGCCACAGACCCTGAACTCAAAAAATTCTGAGGACATAGTTGACTGGCTTACACAGGACACCCAATCTTCTACAGCTTCCGCTCGGAACCTTAATGCACCATCCTCCTCCAGCTCAGCTTCGGGCACCTCTCAATTTACCACTCGCCCGCCCGCCGGCACCACCACCAACACTAGCACCACAGCCGCTTCACTTGATCTGTCAGAGGAGTTATTTACACATGAGTTGGAAGAAATAAGTGATGCGCAACCATTAGTGCCAGAGGATGTAGATAACGGGGATATGTCTCAGTCAGGCAGCATTATACATATGGACGTACATTGTGATGATGATGATGATGTTGTACCTGCTGCTGCTGCCTTTGCTGAGTTGTCAAGTAAAGCGGCTGATGATGACGATGTGTCTGTGGATGTGACCTGGGTGCCTGCTCGAAGAGCAGAAGAAGAGGGGGAAAGTTCAGATGAGGAGACAGAGAGGAGGAGGAGACGAGTTGGAAGCAGGGGGAGGTCATCGCAAGGAGCTAGTGGCACAGTCAGACAGCATGTATCGGCACCCGGGGTCAGCCAGACAGCACGCCAATCAACGCAAGCTGTTGCCACCACCAGAATGCCATCATTGCAAAGCTCAGCAGTGTGGCATTTTTTTTTGTGTGTCTGCCTCTGATAGCATCGATGCCATTTGTAACCTGTGCCAAAAGAAACGGAGTCGTGGGAAGTCCAACACCCACCTAGGTACAACTGCTTTGCGAAGGCACATGATCTCACATCACAAACGCCTATGGGATCAACACATGAGTAAAAGCAGCACACAAACTCAAAGCCACCATCCTCCTCCTGGTCCAGCATCTTCAGCCACGTCAACCACTGCTGTCCTCCTTGCCCCCTATCAACAACCTGCCCCTCCACCTCTCACCTTCTACAGTTCCTGCTCATCTGCCCACAGTCAGGTGTCTGTCAAGGAAATGTTTGAGCGTAAGAAGCCAATGTCACAGAGTCACCCCCTTGCCCGGCGTCTGATAGCTGGCTTGTCGGAACTCTTAGCCCGCCAGCTTTTATCATACAAGCTGGTGGAGTCTGAGGCCTTCAAAAAATTTGTCGCTATAGGGACACCGCAGTGGAAGGTACCCGGCCGAAATTTTTTTTCACAAAAGGCAATCCCCAACCTGTACTCTATTGTGGAAAAGGAAGTCATGTCATGTCTGGCACACAGTGTTGGGGCAAGGGTCCATCTGACCACTGATAGCTGGTCTGCAAAGCACAGTCAGGGCAGCTATATCACTTACACTGCGCATTGGGTAAACCTGCTGGCGGCTGCCAAGCATGGAATGCGTGGCTCTGCTGCAGAGGAGTTGGTGACACCGCCACAACTTGCAGGCAGGCTTGCTGCCACCTCCTCTATTCCTCCTACTCCATCCTCTTTGCTAACCTCCTCGGCTGCGTCCTCTTCTGCTGTTGCGTCTTGCTCCACACCAACTGCACCCCCCCAGCTCCCCAGGGGCTATTCCACATGCCGGATACGACAGTGTCACGCTGTCTTGGGGTTGACTTGCCTGAAAGCAGAGAGTCACACCGGACCAGCACTACTGTCCGCCCTGAACGCACAGGTGGATCAGTGGCTTACCCCACACCAACTGGAGATCGGCAAAGTGTTGTGTGACAACGGAAGCAATTTGTTGGCGGCATTGAATTTGGGCAAGTTGACACATGTGCCGTGCATGGCACATGTGTTGAATCTGATTGTACAATGCTTTGTGCAGAAGTACCCAGGCTTACAGGACGTCCTCAAGCAGGCCAGGAAGGTGTGTGGCCATTTCAGGCGTTCCTACACGGCCATGGCGCACTTTGCAGATATTCAGCGGCGATATTCAGCGGTTGAAGATCAACTGGAAACCGGAAACGACACACAGCGAGGAGAGCTGAGAGCTGTGTGTGTGTGTGTAGAGGAGGAGCCGCACGTGCGGAGGAGAGCGGGGGAAGCCGCACTAGGAGGCCGGGGGCAGGAGCTCGGAGCCTCGGACCAGGGAACCAGTGCGGGGGACAGCCGGGGGCAGGAGACGCACGTGCGGAGGAGAGCGGGGGAAGCCGCACTAGGAAGCAGGAGACGCACGTGCGGAGGAGAGCGGGGGAAGCCGCACTAGGAAGCAGGAGCTCGGAGCCTCGGACCAGGGAACCAGTGCGGGGGACAGCCGGGGGCAGGAGACGCACGTGCGGAGGAGAGCGGGGGAAGCCGCACTAGGAAGCAGGAGCTCGGAGCCTCTGACCAGGGAACCAGTGCAGGGGAGACAAGGACCAGACTGAGACCGAGGGACGTAAGTTGGAAACAATCTGATCTGATCTCCTGGTAGGGGGGCGGGCTGGTGGGGGGACTACAAGTACAAACTACATACAAGTACAAACACTACAAGCAATACAGGTTACTAAGGGGTTACTATAGACTGAGAGGTGCTCTGCGACTTGCGACTGGTGAGTATCTTGCGACTGGTGTGGATCTTTGTGACTGGTAAGTATCTTGCGACTGGTGGTGAGCATCTTTGCGACTGGTGAGCATCTTTGCGACTGGTAAGTATCTTTGCGACTGGTGAGTATCTTTGCGACTGGTGAGTATCTTTGCGACTGGTGAGTATCTTTGCGACTGGTGAGTATCCTTGCGACTGGTGAGTATCTTTGTGACTGGTGAGTATCTTTGCGTCTGTTGGATCTTTGCGACTGGTGAGTATCTTACCGTCTGTTGGATCTTTGCGACTGGTGAGTATCTTAGCGACTGGTGAGGACCCCAGGTTTAGTACCAGGGGAGACAGAGGTAGTGTAGGTAAGGAAGAGCAGGTCGTTAATATATCCCCATAGAGTAGTGGGTAATAATGTCCGACAGGATTGCGGATGCCACTCAGTGCACTTCTTGCTGCATGTATGCGTTCCTTGATGAACCAATCGAGGGCGAATACTGCTGTGCAAGATGTGAGCGACTTGTTGCTCTGGTAGACCAGATCCTGGACCTACAGAACACAGTGGCAACACTGCGTGGCATCAACAACCTGGAAAGGAGCTTGGACATTACCTATCAGGTGCTGGCAGGGGCCAGCATAGAGGAGGGAGGAATAGAGGGGACGCCAGCAGCAGAGGTACGCAGCTGGGTGACTGTTAGGAAGGGTAGAGGGAGGAGTGCCAGGGAGGCCAATCCTGAGTTGATAGACCCTAACAAATTTGCCGAGTTGCAGGTTGAGGGGGATATCAAATCAGGGGTGGCAGAGCTGGAGCATGCGCCCTCCCCCAGCTGCCAGGGGAGGGACGGCTCCAGGAAGAAGGGGGGCTGTAACTCAGGAAAGGTTGTGGTAGTTGGGGACTCAATTATCAAGAGGACAGAGAGGGCAATCTGTAAAAAAGATCTCGTGAACCGAACAGTATGTTGTTTACCGGGCGCCCGAGTTCGGCACATCGCAGATCTGGCAGACAGATTGATGTGGGGGGCTGGGGATGACCCAGCGGTCATGGTGCATGTGGGCACTAATGACAAAGTTAAAGGTAGGTGGAGGATCCTTAAGAACGATTTCAGGGACTTAGGTAATAGATTGAGGAAAAGGACCTCCAAGGTGGTTTTCTCTGAAATACTGCCTGTACCTCGAGCCACACAGGAGAGGCAGAAGGAGATTAGGGAACTTAACAAGTGGCTGAGGAATTGGTGTAGGAAGGAGGGGTTTGGGTTCCTGGAGAATTGGGCTGACTTCTCAGTCGGCTACCGGCTCTTTAGTAAGGATGGGCTGCACCTTAATGGGGACGGTACAGCTCTTTTGGGGAGAAAGATGGCCACCAAGTTGGAGGGGCTTTTAAACTAGGAGACGGGGGGGAGGGCTCAGAAGTAGAATCAGTCAGGAGGGAGCAGAGGACTGAAGGCAGTTGTAGGGTCAGCAGCGACAGTAGGTCCACAACGCCAATCGGTAGGTCTGTGCGGGAAAACCTCAGACCAAACAGGAATAAACATAACCACCAATTGCGCTCAACTTCCGTAAAACTAAGAGGGGTATATGCTAATGCCAGGAGCCTAGCTAATAAAATGGATGAGTTGGAAATATTAGTACATGAGGAGGACATAGACCTTGTGGGAATAACAGAGACTTGGTTCGACCCCTCACATGACTGGCTGGCCAATATCCAAGGGTATTCGGTGTACCGGAAGGACAGGGTAGGAAAAAGAGGGGGAGGGGTATGTCTCTATGTCAAGAACAATATAAAGGTGATAGAAAGGAGTGACATTACGGAAGGGATGAGTATGGAGTTAGAATCTGTGTGGGTTGAACTCCATAGGGAAGGAGAAAAGGGGAAAGTAATTGTGGGGGTTTGCTATAGGCCACCTAACCAAGGGGAGGAGGTAGAGCTGGAATCCTTAGCACTAATGAGTAAAGTGGCAAAATTGGGATCAGTCATCATATTGGGGGACTTCAATTATCCTGACATTGACTGGGATGAGGGGACTGCACACTCACAGAAGGCCCGCCTATTCACAGAAACCTTACTGGATAATTACATGTCACAGTTGGTGGATTCTCCGACTAGAGAAAATGCAGTCCTGGATCTATTGATCACTAATGACCCAGACATAATCTCGGAGGTAGTAGTTCAGGACAAACTGGGCTCTAGCGATCACAGGATGATCACATTTAGTATAAATAACAATATAACAAGGCAAGTGGGGAACATAAGAACCCTAAACTTCAGAAGGGCAAACTTTCCAAAATTGTGCTCATTGATGGAAAGGGTAAACTGGGACCAAACCCTGGGATCCCTGACCACAGAGGAAAAATGGGAATGCTTTAGGAACATATTAGGCAAAGGCATCTTGCAGTGCATTCCTATGGGAAATAAATTTAGAAGAGACAAAGCCAAACCTGGCTGGCTAAACCGTAGCATTACAAAACTTATTAGGGGAAAAAAATTGGCCTTCAAGAAATATAAATCAGAGGGCACTGTATTGGCTTTCGAGCAATACAAGGAGGCAAATAAGAAAAGTAAACACGAAATCAAAATGGCTAAAATCAACTTTGAGAGACAAATAGCGGAGGATAGTAAAAAAAACCCAAAGAAATTCTTTAAATATATCAACAGCAAAAAAACTAGGGCAGAGCATATTGCACACATAATTAGCGATGATGGGGGGATGGTTACAGAGGACACTGAAAAAGCAACCGTGCTGAATGCTTTTTTCTCGTCAGTCTTTACACAGGAAACGGAGGGGTACACTGACCATGACTGTATGGTTAGTAGTAATACACAGGATTTGCCACTATGGCTAACAGAGGGTGAAATCAGGGAAAGGCTGGATAAACTTAACACAAACAAATCACCAGGCCCGGATGGCGTACATCCGAGAGTACTCAAGGAACTCAGTAAGGTTATATCCAGACCACTGTTCCTGATCTTTGCTGACAGTATTAGGACAGGAGATGTACCAGGGGATTGGAAGAAAGCTAACGTGATTCCGATATTCAAAAAGGGCCAGAGGCATATCCCGGGAAATTATAGGCCTGTCAGTTTGACATCAATAGTATGTAAACTTCTGGAGGGGATGATAAGGGACTATATCGTAGAGTTTGCTAAAGACAACAACATCATCAGCAGTAATCAGCACGGGTTTACAAATGGGCGTTCTTGTCAAACCAATCTCTTAGCATTCTACGAGGAGGTAAGCTGTGAGCTAGATAGGGGGAGACCAGTGGATGTGGTGTACTTGGATTTCGCTAAGGCGTTTGATACAGTTCCCCACAAGCGCTTAATTCATAAAATAAGGTCTGCAGGTATCGACAGCAGAGTTTGCTCTTGGATACGGAATTGGCTTAAAGGGCGTGTCCAAAGGGTGGTAATAAACAGCGCATACTCAGACTGGTCTGAGGTTGTAAGCGGGGTGCCCCAGGGCTCAGTCCTGGGACCAACCTTGTTCAATTTATTCATAAACAGCATTGAGGACGGGATCAGTAGTGCGTTATCAGTTTTTGCAGATGACACAAAATTGGCCAGGGCAATAACTGCACAGCATGAAGCAGATATCCTACAGAATGACCTGGACAAAATTACAGAGTGGGCAACGACATGGCAAATGAGGTTTAACGTGGAGAAGTGTAAGGTTTTGCACTTGGGGACTAAAAACATAAAAACACAATACACGTTAGGAGGGGAACCCTTGGGGGAATCAAAAATGGAGAAGGATCTGGGAGTCTTGGTTGATGATAGATTAGGCAACAGCATGCAATGTCAAGCGGCAGCTGCCAAAGCCAGCAGAATATTAGCATGCATAAAGAAAGGGATGTATTCCAGAGATAAGACTATAATCCTTCCACTTTATAAAACTCTGGTCCGACCGCATCTGGAGTATTCTGTCCAGTTCTGGTCGCCAGTCCTCAGGAGGGATGTGTTGGAGCTGGAGAGAGTCCAGAGAAGGGCAACTAAACTAATTAGGGGATTGGAGGACCTTGACTATGAAGAGCGTCTACAATCGCTCGATTTATTCTCCCTGGAGAAGAGACGTCTGAGGGGGGACATGATAGCAATTTATAAATATCTTAATGGGGATCCCAGCTTAATAAAAAAGCTGTTCATTTGAAGGGATTGCATGAGGACTCGAGGGCATACAATGCGATTAGAGGAGAAGCGTTTTAACCACAGGCAACGTGGGGGGTTCTTTACTGTTAGGGCTACAAGATTGTGGAATTCTCTACCACAAGAGGTGGTTTCTGCGGGTAGTATGGTGGCTTTCAAAAGACTCTTAGACTTACATCTCAAGGATCAGAACATTCAGGGGTATGTGAGATGAGTACAGCCACACACACCTACACAGGTTGAACTGGATGGACTATTGTCTTTATTCAACCTCACCTACTATGTAACTATGTAACTATGTAACAACATGCCAGTGAGGCACTTCATTTGCGACAGCCCGACACATTGTAATTCAACACTCCTAATGTTCGACCGCCTGCTCCAACAAGAAAAAGCCGTCAACGAGTATTTGTATGACCGGGGTGCTAGGACAGCCTCTGCGGAGCTGGGTATTTTTTTGCCACGTTACTGGACGCTCATGCGCAATGCCTGTAGGCTCATGCGTCCTTTTGAGGAGGTGACAAACCTAGTCAGTCGCACTGAAGGCACCATCAGCAACATCATCCCATATGTTTTATTCCTGGAGCGTGCCCTGCGAAGAGTGCTGGATCAGGCCGTAGATGAGCGTGAAGAGGAAGAGTTGTGGTCACCATCACCTTCAGAAACAGCCTTACCATCGCTTCCTGGACCTGCGGCAATGCTGGAAGAGGAGTCTGAGGAAGAGGAGTCAGAGGAGGAATGTGGCTTTGATGAGGAGGAACACCAACCACAGCAGGCATCCCAGGGTGCTCGTTGTCACCTATCTGGTACCCGTGGTGTTGTACGTGGCTGGGGGGAAGAACACACCTTCAATGACATCAGTGAGGACGAGGAATTGGACATGAGTAGCTCGGCATCCAACCTTGTGCAAATGGGGTCTTTCATGCTGTCATGCCTGTTGAGGGACCCTCGTATAAAAAGGCTGAAGGAGAACAACCTGTACTGGGTGGCCACGCTACTAGACCCCCTGTATAAGCAGAAAGTGTCTGATATGTTACCGAATTACCGGCAGTCACAAAGGATGCAGCAGTTACAAAACAAGTTAAAAAGTATGCTTTACACAGCGTATAAGGGTGATGTCACAGCACAATGGGAATCCAACAGGGGAAGAGGTGAAAGTAATCCTCCTCCTACCACAACCACGCCGGCAAGGACAGGACGCTTTACAGACGTCTTGTTGATGGAGGACATGCGGAGCTTTTTTAGTCCTACGCATCGCCACAGCCCTTCGGGGTCCACCCTCAGAGAACGACTCGACCGACAAGTAGCAGACTACCTTGCCTTAACTGCAGATATCGACACTCTGAGGAGTGATGAACCCCTTGACTACTGGGTGTGCAGGCTTGACCTGTGGCCTGAGCTATCCCAATTTGCCATTGAACTTCTGGCCTGCCCCGCTTCAAGTGTCCTGTCAGAAAGGACCTTCAGAGCAGCAGGAGGTATTGTCACTGAGAAGAGAAGTCGCCTAGGTCAAAAAAGTCTAGATTACCTCACCTTTATTAAGATGAATGAGGCATGGATCCTGAAGGGACTGACAGTGGGGGATGCATTTGACTAAAAAAAGCCTGATGAGATGCCTTGGGCTAAAAATGGTCCACACGCTGCTGTATTTAATCTCTGCATGCCGGATGACTTATGTGACTTCTCCGCCACCAACTACGGTTCAAGCCGCAATGTTTTAGTGCACTTTCTGCCTTGAAAACCTCAATTTTTCCGGCCGCTGCAACAGTACCCCCTTTATCAGGCATGTGTACATGCCTAATTTTTCGGGCCTCTGGTGCTACACTGTGGCTGCAAAAAAACAAAAAAACAAAAAAAAAGGCACATACATGTGTCAATTCCCCTTCGTGATCCTTACCTTGTTGTGGTGAAGGGGCTTGCGTATCACAATGAAGCAATCACCTCTAGGAGTGTGTTGGCACACCCCATATGATAAGGTCATTGCTTCATTGTGAACAGACCAAAAGCGATCCGCGGGATAATTTTTCATAGAAAAAACATTAATTTTCTTTAATTTAAAAAAAAAGAGGACAGCCTCTGCGGAGCTGGGTATTTTTTGGCCACGTTACTGAATGCTCATGCACAATGGCTGTAGGCTCATGCGTCCTTTTGCGGAGGTGACAAACCTGGTCAGTCAAACCCAAGGCAACATCATCGACCTCATCCCATATGCGTTTTTTCTGGAGCGTGCCCTGCGAAGAGTGCTGGATCATGCCGTAGTGTCACCAGAAGCAGCCTTGTCATTGTCGCTTGCTGGACCTGTGGCAACGCAGAGAGAGGAGTCCGAAGAAGAGAAGTCAGAGGAGGAAGGGGGCTTTGAGGAGGTGGAAGACCAACCACAGCAGGCGTCCTCCTAGGCGGGCTTGTTGTCACCTTTCGGGGACCCTTGGTGTTGTACGTGGCTGGGTGGAGGAAGAGACCTTCAATGACGTCAGTGAGGACAAGGAACGGGACATGGCTAGCTTGGTATCCAACCTTGTGCAAATGGGGAGTTTGCGGTTGTGCAAATGGACTGACTGACTGACTGACTGTTAAACGGGGAGTTTGGTCTGTCACTGTGAAGCGGGCGTAACCCTTACACTACCTGATTGATACAACATCATACCTGATCGTATACACACACTGGATGTTTTAAAGCACGTTATTCCAAACAATTTAGGAATGTTAGGTGATTTATGCCCTTTATGGATTAAAACCAGACTCTGCGTCAACTACCTAATTTTCCGTGGGAGTTTTGCCATGGATCCCCCTCCGGCATGCCACAGTTCAGGTGTTAGTCCCCTTGAAACAACTTTTCCATCACTATTGTGGCCAGAAAGAGTCCCTGTGGGTTTTAAAATTCGCCTGCCTGTTGAAGTCTATGGCGGTTCGCCCGGTTAGCCAGTTCGCGAATATTCGCGGAGGTTCGCGTTCACCATTCGCGAACGGCAAACTTTAGGTTCACGACATCACTACTGGTTAGGGGGGACACAGGAGGGGAGCACAGAGTGACCCACATAGTAACCCGATTTGCAGCACTGTCACTTTGATATATTTATCACAAGGACTATATTAATTAATTTATAATCACAGGGACTATTGTGCCTATTAATTACTATGAATTGTTGATTATTTATTTAAACCTATTGATATTTATGAACTGTTAATTTTTTGCACTTGGCACTTTATATTTATCACTTGGAAGAACTTTCAAATTATTTATTCATGTATTTATATTTAGAGCAACGCTGATACACATTTTGCTTATTTTTAAAGGACCACACCCCCTTTATATCAGCAGCAGCCTATCATAAGAAATACACTATTATTCACTGGGAGGATTTTTTTGCAAATAAGAGCAGCGCTGATGCTGATACAGTACATTACTTTTACTTATCTTACTTGCTTTTATTAGTGTTTTTTTACCCCCTTCCCTAATTTTACAGATTGTTCATTTATTTTCAGGTTTACATCTATGTAAAAAGAATTGCCCATGCAGGGGAAAGTGGGGTCAATTCACTGACATTTAATAACCACCTGAATTTTTGCCTTAAAAAAAACTCACGCTTTTTTCATTGGATAAATAAAATCGTTTGACCAAAAAAAATAAATAAACTCAAGCAGTATTTGTCTCAAAAGCAGTCAATTATCAAAAAACATGCCTTAATTAACAAATTCATTACATTTTTCTATTTTGCGATATTTAGCACTTAATTTACTACTATTTTTTGTTGTTTTATCTAGGTTTTTTCACAGGCTATAACAATGCACCAGAGTAAGATCAATGAAGACACACTAAGAATTTTAAAACTATAAAAATATTCTTAGTATGCCTTCATTCACAGAATGATCTCCCTGTGGTGCAATGTTACCAATTATTTACATCCCTGAGCTTACAACATTGCATTCTCTCACTAATACATCATTTCTTTTTCCTTTACTGGCCAGTGCATAGTTCCCCTGATTGTTAATTTACACATTCCTAAAATATTGAATGCCTGTACCGTAACGATTTTTTTAATCGACTTTCATGAAGGCTTGTCATTATTTATTTCACAACTGACATTATTTTATTCTTGAATTGTCTATAATTTATGGAAAGAGGTCATGTGACACTAATATGCCATGCCATAAATGTTAGTGAATTTACTCCATTGTCTCTGCACAGCGCCAATCTCCACACCCTTATACTCTATACTTTCCTACACTCCCTTGCTATTTCTTCCTCAGTTGCAGCCAGCAACACTACTGATGCCATAGCTCCCAACTGTCCCTGATTTTGAGGGACTGTCCCTGATTTGGAACAAAGTCCCTCTTCCTCTTTCCTCCTCATGTGTCCCTCATTTTGGTCTGATCTATATAGTTGTATATAAAATGCACTTTTTATCTTTAAAAAAGTGTTTCCCAATGCTAAACCTTTTATCCGATTTCTAAATTGCTGCATTTATAAATTTCAAAAGCCAATATAAAGAAATATTAGTGGTAAAAAAAAATCAATTGTGGGTTTACCTAATCATTTTTTGTATAATTCTCAATGTAACGGGGGCATGGCAGGGGGGTGTGTCCAATGCTACTTACTTTTGCTAATAGGGGTCCCTCATTGCAATCAGAAAAAGTTGGGTGGTATGCTGATGCTTCTGGGTGTGACAGAGCCTATAGCAGCCAAACTGTAGGCCCAAGCACTGGCAAATAATGGGAGTGACATCACCATTTCCTTGGATCGCCAACATCGCAAATGTCAGTGGAGGACAGAATAGCAAGGGAGTACAAAAGGGTGAGGGAGAGGAGGGCCTTTTTGCCAAGATACTGTCAATTTGCTCTGCATAGGCAAGGTAACAGTGTCTCTCTAAACTCTGTTCATCAGTGCTGTTTGGACCACAAGAAAGCTATTGATCTCTCAAAAGCCCCCCCCCCCCAAAAAAAAATAAAATAAAATAAATAAACTGGCAAATAAAAAGTATCACATGCAAAAGTGCAATCTGTTTCAAATAAAGAATGTATCATTTTGGTATAAAAACTGGATAAACGTATAAGGCTTAATGCACGCTGGACGTTTTTACAGCTGCTTCTAGGGTTGTCAGGCATTTTTTTTTCCTGCCGCATACTTCCATGCATATTAGCCTTGGTGTCAATGTACACATAGGCATTTAGCAGCATTTAGTGGCAAGAGACTTTTAAAGGCAGGAAAAAACCCCACTGCCAGTGCGTCCAGGAACAACAGAGTTTTGGCAGAAAAAACACTTAAGGCTTGTAAATGCATGGTAATGCTAGGCACGTTTAGCGCTTGAGTGCTATTTCATTTAAATGGCCAGAATAAATAATTTTTCTCACCAATTAAATAAAATGAATCCCAAGTGCTTGACGCCTGTAAACGCACCTAAATGCTTGTAAAAGCCTTAGACACTTTTACAAGAGTAGTATTTTTATACCAAAACGTGCTGCCAAGAAGAAAGGCTTCTAGGAGAGTTTGCAAAATGTCCAGTGTGCTTGAGACCTAATAGTAATGATTACTGACACACAATATTACCCCAAAGCTGTTAACTCAAGTTTTGTTCTACTACAGTGAGAAAAAGACAATTACCAAATAGTGCAGATCAAGGATATGCCTAAACGTTTGGCTATGGCATTAAAGTGTAACTATGGCCGAAAGCTAAAAAGAAATATATAAAGCAGTTTGTCACTAGAGTTTGAGTCCTCCCTTTAACATAGTTATATCACCTGTTGATTAAATCAGTAAGTCTGTTATTTTTTAACTTCCTTTAACAAACCAAGCTCTCCAGTAAAAGTGGCAGTTAGGGGGTTGAGACAAATCATTTAACACTGGCAGGAGTGCTTACAACTGTAAACTTTTATTCATATAGCTAAATACTTTATTCCAAAAAGCAAATATAAAAAGTTTCTGTAACTGCTTAAAATGTTAGCTAGAGTTAACATTTAAACAAACAATTCAGCCAAGCGCTCACTCCGAAGGGGAAGACTGGCGTAATGCTTTCCTCAGGCAGGGAACTCCAACATGGGTGCATAAAAGAAAAGAAAAAGGAGGCGCAAACACCTAGTGCTTTACCCGTGGTCACTATTTGTAAAATTTTTAATAAAATGCTCAAAGTTCTGAGGAAGGGAGCTTGACTCCCGAAACACGTTAGCGGTCCTATCTTCTAGGACATATTCCAGTTCATGTGTGGTGGATTCTTGTAACACAATTTTAATATCTTTATGTCTGTGAGTATGCATTTGGCATTTTATTAAAAATTTTACAAATAGTGACCACGGGTAATGCACCTTCTTTTGCGCCTCCTTTTTCTTTTCTTTTATGCACCCATGTAAACATTTAGTTTGTAAGTCTATGTAAATGTAAAGTGCACATAAATTCTACTTCACAAAATCTACTAGTCGGGAACCTAAGTTCGACTCGAACACAGCCCGTTCGCTGAATGGTGGACAAATGGGCTTTTTTGCGGGAACTTCGAGTTCCCACATCCATAATGCACTGTGCACTGGTAGTGCATTATGTGATTGGATAAAGCATGGACTCTGCCCTCCATGCTTTGGCCAATCAAATCATCTGTGCCATGATTGGCCAAAGACAGGTGCCTTTAGCCAATCATGGCTCAGGGGCGTTTCGTCACTGCGACGTCATCTGGGGCGGTGGACCGCCCCAAATGACGTCGCAGTGACGAAACGCGTAGAGCGGCAAAGCAGCGTCAACGTCACTTCCGGTTAGGTGGCTCCGGCCGGTGGAACGCGGAAGTACCGCGCGGCCGAACACTGGAGACACACCAAACAAGCTGACGGTGAACTTCCTAACAGTGAGTCGATGCTAATTTCTTCCCTCAATATTGTACTATACTACGCAATGGAAGCTCTCTTGGTCTTTTGTATACTGACTCCCTAGATGCAAGCGCAACTGTATGTACGGAACAACCAGCTCTCACAGACATCAGGAGAAGGGAGACACAGTATATTAGAGTGAGAAGGGAGAGGACTTTTGGTAAGTGCTTTACCCACGGTATTAGCACTTCTCACTCCTAACACGGGCAACAGGCGTTTTTACTCTCTCACCTTACACTGCATAGTGTTTTGTAATATTCACCACGGATGTCAGTTTCCTCTTTCAAAGGAGGCCACAATAAAGTATTTATTGTTCAAATCACCTAAATTGCACTTAGCACTTTTTTGCACTGGTCACTATATGATTGTTTACATCCGATGAGTGATACATACACGGTACAATCCAATTGATACACGATTACTACCGTTTTTATAATTTTTAATTTTATATCTGCACTGTATTGCACATTTAATATTTGCACAACACCTGTTCACCAACAAGCACTGTGCACTTTCATTTTTGGATCACATACAACGAAGTAATTCGCTGTGCAAGGTGGTAGCGCCCCATACCAACACCTCCCAAAAACCCCCACATTTCTTTACCCTTGTGGTAAGTTGGAGGCAGCATAACCATCTGATCCCCACACTCTGCTTTTAAAACTGTTGGTTCAGTGCTTGTGTTGCTATCCATAGCGCGGGTGCACCCCAAACCTCTTTTTTACTCGTTTTAAGGTAAGTCTTTCGTTATGTGCTAGTATGCGGTGCATGCTAGCACATTATAATATTGCCTTGCAGGGGGAAACTTTTTTTTTTAAAGAGTTGTCTACCGCTTCAATTTAGTATCTCATTATTAAACCCAGATGCCAATGTACAATATGCTAGAGATGAATGTAAATAAATACATATGGCTTAAAGTTGGAAATGTTGTATCGTTGCTGTAAAAAATCCTTTTTACATATCAGCATTGTCTGGACAATTCTACCTTAGGCGTAGATATTGTCAGAAATGTTCTCAGAAGCACTGAATGTACATTGTTGAAATATTGAACATGTTTCACAGAGGAGCATCACATTTTAGAAATTTGTTTCTACAATGAGTGTGCTCAAAAAGAAACCATCCTTTGACCAAATGAAAGTCAGGGAATGCTAGAATTTCTCTATGTTTGTTGCAGGTCAATTACTGAAAGCATCAAAGCTAAAGTATCAGTAAGACAGCCAGGCAATTAGCATTCTCAGATGGCGAGGTCAGTGATAACAGACTATATATTTCCCTCATGACAAACTTGCCTTAATGAGTCATTGATTCTTAGCATACCAAAATACTATGGATTTCTAATGCATCTAATTTGTAGTCTGACATAACATGTATTTTAAGATTTGGACGTCACACAAAAAAAACTTAAAACTATACTGCTGCAGACTCAGTTTTCACTTTTATTTCCTGAGACTGTCAGAGAAAATGGATTTTATTTCCTGTTATGTAAAGCCTATGTCATCCAGTAAAGAAATACAACTTGTTTTGATTATTATTTTATTAAAATTACTGTAGTCTGTCTGCCATTTCAGGATAAGGGCAAAAGTGGAATGTCTATTACAAGAGAAATCACTTTTATTTCCATGAAAAAGTATTGAGAAAAATAGTAAAAAAAAAAAAAAATACAATATGAAATGGCAGCAATGTAAATGGAAGTAGCAGCAATCACACGATGAAAGCACTGGGATGAATAGCACTCACCAGAGCATAAATAATATCAGTACGCAAATGTAAAAAGCATACAGAAAATGACTTGCTAATCTGTTCTTCAACAAAATGCAGTTTTGTAGAATGTGTGCTACTAGGTCAGATTACTGAAATAAATATACTAATGAACTGAAATGATACAGTACATAGCATTACATGCATCACTGGTGTATGAAGAAAAATCATATGCAAGTTTCTCATTTTTATAGTTTAATTCAAAATTCGACAACTGCTTCAACAACTACCTGTTAATTAATTGCCCCCATACAGGCACAGTACTCCCCTAGTAAGCAAAATCCTCATTCAACTAATATTAAACCAATATTAGCTAAGAGCTAATTATTATTTTGTTATGAACGAAAGGCAGTACAGTAAAACCTTGGATTGCAAGCATAATTTGTTCTGGAAACGGGCTTGTGATCCAAAGCACTCTTATATCAAAGCGAATATCCCCATAAGAAATAATGGAAACTCAGATGATTAATTCCACAACCATTTATTCATAAATCCTTTAGTTTATAGACCATATAAAAAGATTATAACAATGATAGGTTGTGTACCATAAAATGTCCATCCACAGAAGATCACAGCCTCCACAAGGGGATTAGAAGAAAAATCCAGCAGGAGCTACAGAGTGTACAAGAGAAGAGATTTGCCTCTAAGTGTAGCAATATGGTTACATTTAAAGAAGGATCAACATTTAGCAACACGCATGGTTGATGATTAAAAGAGGCACACCTAGTATGCAGGCATCCGGGGTAAAGCTGTCCACATGGACCATTCTCCTTACTGCCTCCTCTCACCGCTGTCAGTTGGCAGTCGTGACCCGGGAAGACTACCCTGCAGTAGAGCAATCTGAAAGCGAGGCTTGAAGCGCTTGTGGAGCGCAGCGTGGAAGCGATGATGTCAATGGCGGTGCGGAGGATAGTCTATGTGGACATCTTTACCTCGGATGCCTGCATACTCAGATGTGCCTGTTTTAATCATCAACCATGTGAGTTGCTAAATGTTGTACCTTCATTAAATGTAACCATATTGCTACACTTAGAGGCACCTCTCTTCTCTTTTATACTCAGTTGTGACATGATGCTACTTGTATATCAAGACATCACTTGTTTATCAACTCAACATTTATAAAAAAAATTTAGCTTGCCTTGCAAAATGCTATGAAACCAAGTTACTCTCAATTCAAGGTTTTACTGTATTAGGTTTTTATCAACAGCATTCAATTCTAATTTTACATTTCTAAAGTCTCCCTCTGTGCATTTTGTGCATCAGTGATCCTCATGATACTTAACAAACTCTAGCCACCAGCCCCAAGCTGTTGAAGCCTAGTGGCTATCTAACTAAACAAAAGGTGTATGTGACTTTAAAGAGTAACTCCACTTTTGTTGAGAAAAAAAAAAAATACCCTCTGGGTGATCAATGTACATTGCAGGAATTTTAAGAACTTTGTAGCAGATTCCTACCTTTTGTAGCTTTTTGTTTTACCAGACTGGTTGCATACTCACTCTGAATGGGAGGATCTGGTTCATTTTTAATCAGCTGATGTACTTTCTGTGTTCTAATGAGGAGAGCAGCAGTGTCTGCATCCCTTTTGAAATTATTTACCCTAAGGGAGTATCCCAATAAAACTCACATTTCTGTTGCAGCTGATGCCTAAAATCTGACTTGTATCTTAGTGAAAACTTCTAGGAAAATTTGTGATCCAATCACAGAAGCAGGAAATTACATTTCTGGGGGTATTCTGAATTTTACAGAAAGTTACAGAACTGCAGATTGAAAAGAATAGGTAATTTTTAATGACATTACAATACAACTTGTTTAGCAATTGTATACACTATATCATTGTTTGCTACATTTTTTCCACAAAAATTGAGTTACCGTTTGCATATACTGTTGTGAATATAGCTAATGGGCTTATGTCGATGGCATCAGTTTGACATCAGATTAAGATGCTTCTGAGACCCTTTAGAATTCATTGACAAGTGCATTTACCTGAAGTAACTACCTTCTGACCTGCATTTGATTTGCATCAAATGGATTTTGCATGGTACTTAAATATGTAAGGCACCGAAACCAGCCCCCCCCCCCCCCATTTCACGTGCCAAAGAATGCAGGAGATTCAGCTCTCCCTGACTTTAAAAAGTATTACTTAGCAGTGATCTTGCACAGACTATTGGACTGGAAACATCATGCAAACACTAAACTTTGGGTTCAACTAGAATGTGACTTAAGTAGTTCAGACTTATTCTCACAACTCTGGATCCCCACACATCTCCCCTGACATGATCCACCATTACAATTTGGAACTCCTTGCACAAAACATTTGGTTGGAAATGTAAATTTTCTTTTATGCCTAAATTAGGCCATTCCAACTTTCTGCTGGGTAAACTAGACCCTAAATTTCGACACTGGCTACCACATTCAAATACTCTCCTTCATCACTTCACAAACCAACGAGGATTGGTGCCTTTGTATTCCATTATCCAATCTACCTCTTCCTCATTTATGGACTATTAGAGATATACCCAACTATCTCAGTTCATCAAAACCTTGCCAAAACCTCTCCATCCTCTTGCTGACCTCACACCAGTGAAAAAAATGTTTGCAGTCTCACAGCCCCCACAGAGCACCATATCTCAATTTTACAGAGCCCTTCTGGATCAGCCCCTAATTTTTTAAAGGCATGGGAACAAGATCTGCAGCAACCTCTCACAGATGCTCAACGCTCCACTGTGCTACAACTAGTGCATACCTATTCCCTCTCATCAAAGTCTGCTGAGGTCAAGTATGAAATGCTGACAATATGGCCACCCACGCTCACATCTGGCGGCACTGTCTGCTTATTCACCCATTCAGGTCTACCATCCTTCACTGGATTGAAGTAATCCAGGGGTTCCCTCTACCAAATCTTTGGAAGCAAACTTCTATCCCCACTGTTCAACAATGGCTACAAGTGGTTGACAACATATACCAGATGGAAGATTTCACTTATGAACACCGAGACCTAGCATCAGTTGCACATCAAATATGAGCCTGCTGGTTTGCCTTCACTTATTCCTCTGCTTATGCTGACCTTATGTCTCAATCAAATTGACCGTGTTCACTTCATATTGGATTTCCTTTGTCTTTATTACCAATAGCAGGAGTACTCTTCCCCCACCCCTATCTCTCTACCCCTACTGTTCCTTCCTTTTCTTACCTTTGCTTGCCTTTTCTTTCCTCTACCCTTTTCCTCTCTCCATCTCGAGACTTGTTCTTATGTCTGGCGTTAATGTTTTATCTTATACAAAAAAAAAAATTGATTTTGCATTTTTATTGGCTTGTATGGGAGTGCAAAACCCTTTGGAAGTGAACCTAAGCCCATCCACACCTTAAATGGCTTAGCCATAGACTTTGTTCATACTTGATACAAAAAAAATGTTTTTAAATTGCCGTTCACCCAGCCAGCTGTAAGGACTTATATTAGGATAAAATTTGATCATCTGCTGTTTGTTTAACTTTTCCTTTTTTTGGAGCATCCTATAGTTAAAAACAAAAGCAGATGTTTAATTTTACTTTAATGAAGAATTTAGAATTACAGCATGTGTGAAGTCACAAGGGGGCGGTGCCACCAGCTGTGACATTAATAAATGTCATGTGGCGAAGCAAGCAAACCACGGGAGCGTTTGTCGTGAGTGGAGCTTTTTGTTTTCTTTTTTTTTGGGTCCGGTGGTGCGGCAGCTGTCATGATTGACGATGGATTTACATCAGGGGACATTTTTTTCATTTTTTTATTAAAGGAATTGTCAAAAACTTTTGTACTGTCTTTAATCACTTTTCACTTTTTCACATGGGGGGGGATTTGGGGGCCAGATTCTAGAAAGCCCCCTGCCCACAGACCCCCTCAGCCCAGGATTGTAGAGAAGAGGCTCTTGTCCCCAGTAACAAGGGCAGAGCCCCCCTGCCCAAAAGCCCCCCCCCCCCATGTTGAGAGCTCGCTCATCCCCTCCCTATCCTGATCTACTGGGCTGCATGCTTGGATAAGATTTCGGTATGTATCTTGGGGGAGACCTTACACCGTGTTTTTTAAAATTTTGGCATGGGGTTCCCCTCCAAATATATACCAGACCCAAAGGGCCTGGTATGGATAGGGAGGTGACCCCATGCTGCTTTTTTCCTAATTTTTGCCGGTTATTTATTTTCTTTACATTCAACAGTCAGCGGGAAACAAGGCTGCTGACTCATCGATAGTTAAAGATGCGGCGGCCGGATTCCTGGCCCACTCCTTAGCAACCAGCTATACACAGTGTGTTAAAGAGAAAAAAAAAACACACAATGCATAATGCAGAAAAACTGCATGCAAAAAAGCATCTAAAACAAGGGTTTAAAAATGCAATATGCACCAGAAAAAATCATAAAGCACAGCCCCATAGATGTGAACCTAGACTTAGACTTATATCCCTCATGGGTCAAGTTTATAAGGTGAAAAGCTAATCACACAGGGGATGGAGCACATGTGATATACAGTTTTTGTTTGAGCACCTAGGGAACTTGTGGGACATTTACCTGAAATCACTTTATAAGGGTATGTTTTTGCACATTAAGTGTATTTATTGGGTGATGGTACTGTAGTAGTAAATTATATTTTATATATTTTGTGAACTCACTGGAAATTATTTTTGTGTGGTTTTCAGATAGGTTTGTTGTATTTTAGTACGTGGTACTTTATTAGTAGGTTTTTTTCACAGTATATTCTGAGCAGCTCAGCACTTAAAGATCACTGTACATATATGCACAGATGTTGAAACACATACTAGTGACCGCAAGCAGCTCACAAACAGGAGTAATAGCACAAAGGCAGAACAGGAGTATTTATTTACTTTTACTTTTTTAAGTGCAGTGTGTTGAAAAACAAACCACTGCATTTCAATAGTATTGTGGTGAATAGAATCAGGGCATCAGCACTTCCAGTGCTCACCAGTAGCTGTGTGTTCAGCACAGCTCAATGGTGTGAATGAGCCCTAACACACAACACAGTGTTCCTGCATTCAGGCAACCATTTCCAATATTCCCCTTATCTGCCACCCAGCACAAGCAACATTTTTCTTAGCACAAATTTACTACTCAATTCAAACCCCCTTCCCTTCCTTAGCCAACCACCCACTAGCTTCCCCACAAGAAAGCTGCCTCCTTAAAATCAACACTCCTCTCCCTATCCACCATCAAAGAGCTTCCATCCAAAAGTAGCTTCCTGCAAGCAGGAATAATCCCCTTGTACACCTACCAGACCTCAAATACAGCACAGCAGGGAAGCAAAGGAACTCCTCCCTTCTAGATATCCCGCTTGGCTTTGTCATGTTACATGGCAGAGCGGAGGAGTAGTCTGTGAGTTACCTATGTTCTGCTCTGCATGTTGCTGTCCAATCTGAGGTCTGTGTGCAGAGGTACAGTCATTGAAGCCATAACATTTGGGGTTAGCACATTGTGCAAGAGATGTGGGGTAGGTACCCATTACTCATAACCCCCTTGGCACCACTGCTTTGGGCCCAGTAAAGTGGGGCTGTACTTCCCTATCCATTGCCCTGCATCCAATGAACTGAGGATTGTTGGACAGTATTTGGGTATTTGTAAATCAACTTGATTTAATTTTAGTTCAGGCAGATTGGTTTGTTCATAACCTTTTTATTAAAAATGCCAGAAAAAAATCCTAAAGTTAGGGAGAAATATTTCTCTAAGTGACAGGTAAGAAAAAAATGTCTCTACCTTCTCTCTAACAACTATCTGTTAGAGATGACACTTTTTTTGTACACCAATGAGCTGCAGGCTGAGTCATTCCCCACCCTGCAGCTCATTGGGGCCCAAAAAAGTGGGAGTCTAGCGTTCTGCTTAGAGAAGACTTTGGAGGATACTTATTGCTACCCTTGTGTTAGGTACCTGTTAGGTAAAGTCCGAAGTGGAGCTTGAGTGCTGAGGATTCAGGCAAAAACGTAGTCAGAGATCAGGCCGGCAACAGATCGGGCAAAGCGGTATCCAAACGTAATCCAAAGAATGGTCAGGCAGGCAGAAGTCATACACAAGCTGGCGGTGAAGTACAGATTCGACAAGCTGAAGAGGGGTCAAGAATACAGGCAAAAGTTCATACACGATAGTCAGTAAAAGAGCAAACAACACACCCAGGAAGATATTTCAAACAAACGGGCATTGAGGAACAGGAAGTGCTGCTCACAGCTGGTTAAATTGTACATTGTTCGCACCTGGCAGCAGGTGGAGCTAGTGAGTCCAAAAGTAAAGCATCAGGCTGGAAAATCACTGCAAAAACTCCAGAGCTTCTTTGTGGCACAACAGATATGACTGCAAGCTATGAAACAGGGAACCTCCCAGTTCAAGGACACCCAGGTACATGACACCTTGTCCCTGTTAGGGAGGAGCTCCCTAACAGGGACAAGGGTAGCAATAAAATCCTGACCAAAATTCACCCCTTTTCCAACTCTTCCAATCTAAAACTAAAAAAAAAAGTTAAAGAAAATCTATGGACACAGCATACCCTTTAATTTTATAACATCAGAATTGTGATAGAAATACAAACAATGGTTATGCTTGAGAATCAAGGATAGGCTTACTTGAAAAATCTTCTTCTGATATTTTTATACCCTTACTTGATATTTGAACTTCCAGTTACTCTTACTTGTATTATAACAATTTGTCAGGAAATGCTCAATAACAGCTATTAGACATCGGTTCACTACTTCCTTGATATGACCGGTAAATGACATTTAACGTCTTCCCTTTAATTTCGACGGAAGCTTACCTTACTCAGCTGAACAGATCTATTAATGTTTGCTTATGTATCTGTATCATTCTTTATTTCCTTTTCCTCTCAGTGACTATCAAACTGAGCATTATGAATTGTCTATTTGGATACTGTCTCTTGTGTGGTCATCAATGCTTCTGTATTAATAAACTTGAAAACTCAATAAAATATCTATTGAATCAAAAATCTCCTTCAATTTTAATAGTGCTGCCTGTCTTCTGGCCACCTCTTTCACAACTTCCTGGATTCCCTGAATGCTTTGCAGCTTCTCCTCTGCTGTTTACTTTCAATTACTAAGGACTACATATCCCAAGAATTTAAGGAAGTGAATGTGTAAATAAATGAAATACAATGTGGAAATTAATATGTCATTTAAGATGCATTTTAAGTTGAGGGGAGAAATCGTAGGTTATTCTTCAAAATGCAAACTTCTTCAAAATAAAATGTAATGATATGAGATTGAGAAAATTAGATTTTTTTTTTATTCCTTACTTTTTAATAACAAAGACTACAAGATCCACATTAGTGCTCACAATTTGCTTGAAGCCATTAAGTCTAATTAAATCATCATCCAAATTTGTGCATTTTTATAAAGATTGAGTAGAGAAGGTTGAATCTGTGTGGTTCTGGGTGAATTTAAAAAATACAGTACATAGATGATTATATGATACCGTTGGTCCCTAGCACATCAGTTTTTGTTTTTCTGCCCCCACCATAGGTTTATTGCCTGTTGATCATGCCAGTATATGTGCTACATTCCCTCTTTCTGTACTGTGACAATGTGGTCCTTTTGCAGTAAAATTTCTCTGCAATATTGTCACCCAGGGTAGTTTTAGATGGACATGTAGTTTTAAATGCGCATACGTAAAAGATACCCAATATAGCCTTGTCTCTCAGCTACCAGACCTCCACCGCATCGGGACCCCAGCTCACCGAATTACATTATTCTCTCAGTCAACCCCCTCCCTGTGCAGGAGTATTAGTTTTACAATTTTGTTGCTAATGTTTGTTACTTACCTAGTTATCTTGCAAGTACTTCTCGACACTCAAACCGCTCCTATTTTTGATGTGCTGTAATGAAAATTTCCTATGGGAATGCTTACAATGCACGTGTCATGTTTACCTCTTATGTTGGATGTTATGACCCTCTTGGCCTCCCTATTTCTCCATTATGTATGTAATTATTTTGTCAGGAAGGAGCTGTGTCTGGAGGATTGTTGGCTTATTAAAGGGCCTATGGTTATGTGATCAAAGGCCTGATCTTGGTAGATTGCAGTGAGTTTTCTACCACGGGGAGAGGGATCCACAAGGTGCGGTGATGGTTCAGCTATTAGTTTGAATTGCCACATTTACCTTTCCTTTGGCCACTATCTCACCTGGTGTTTTTGGACTGTTTTAACGTTATCCATATGGACTTTCCTCTGAGTACTCCTATCAGTGTCCCATTGTTATGTTTGATGCTTATACATTAGCGCTGCTTAGTGTTGTACATTTCTTCAAATGACAGCATTTTTGTATTATTATTCATTATTTATAGCAGCTGTTTTATTGTTGTTTTTTTTTACCTTTCTGTCATACAGCTTCAATATCCACGGTGCAGGGTGAAGATTTTTTATAGAATTTCTATAGAAGTTTTCCCATTTATAATATGTAATTTTTTTGCCTCAGTAAAATTCTTTGTGGAGAACAAAATAGATACCCAAAAAAAAGGTAACCTATAAAGCATTAAGGGGATGCCCTTACGAAGCATCATTGCACCTGCTGATATTGATATTTTTTGAGCAGGTACAAATTTTCTAATTTAAATGTTATTGTCCTATAAAGGGTTTTATTTGTCTGCCTATATTTACTAGATGTGTGATAATTCAAAGTGTGTATAAATGAGGTTTAATAAGCATCTTGCCAGGGGACACTGCATAGGGAAGCATGTGATGAATCCTACTTAATATTAAACAAGAACATCAAATGGTGATTTGATTGAGAGAAAAGAAGGATATATGCAATTTCCTTTGAATGCATAAATAATTAGAACTACGGAAATTTAAAAAACATTCATGGGGTCATAACCATTGCAAGGGCAGTGCGCTCTTGCAGAATACAAATTTATCTAATAATGTTTTGGACGCACAGAACAAAATGTTCATTTGCATATTGTTTTTAGTATACACAATAGAAAAAGCAAAACGGACTAAATAACCACTGTTGTGTAGGAATATTTTCAATCTTTGCTGTAAACATTAGTTAGTAGGTTCACAAATCAGCCTGTAAATTTTTCTTGAATAATTAAAGAGGAAAATCATGTACATTTTTTTCCAATCATACAGTTAATGAATGATGATTTCCTGGATTTATCAATGGTGTTATTCTCCTCAGATCAGGCAGATGACAGATCAAACAGAAATCAACTAAAAATGAGCAAATCAGCTATTCTACTAATGTGTTCCTCATTACAGGCAGAGTAATACAGACAGATAATTATCCATCATGCCATACCATCAGGGAGGCATGTGATTGGTTCCAAATGTATTCTGCAGACCCCAAACATACAGCCAATATTATCAAGAATCACCTTCAGCGTATAGAAGAACAAGAAGTCCTGGAAGTGATGGTTTGGTCCCCACATCTCAACATCATTGTGTCTGTCTGGGGTTACTTGAGGAGACAAAAGCATCTGGAGACAGTATCAGGGTTTGGACTTGAACCTGGGACCTCTGCTGTGACTGGCGATGACTTTTTTCACTGAGCTACCTGAGATGCTGGCCAGTGCCCAGTCTGATCCATTGGACAACCCTGCCTTATGCCTTGACTTATACTGAGCCTTGAACTCTTTGCTCCTCCCATGAACTTACTGAATTAAGCCATGTCTCTGCACTTCCTGTTTGCCTTATTATTGAGCTTTCTTCAGCCAATATTTCACTCTCGTCTTCCCTGCTGCTTTATCGCCCCTTGGCTTGTTCCTCAACTCCACTTCTGCCTGATCCCAACCTGCAATTACATGTTACTGACCTTTGGCTTTTCTTACTGACTACGCTTCTGTTTGATCCTTATCTGCTTATCTGCTTCTGGACCCCAGCTTGCTAATCTGCGGGTGGGGTAATCCTAAGGATCGTGACTTGGTACTAATATGCAACAAAATCCATCTCCACCATCAGGAGCTCTGGTTAACACCAGTTAGTACTTAGACTCCGTATCTCAGGTGACCCTGCATCATCCACTAGGGTGACTGCCTGTGTACCTATCCTGCTGGTTGGTAGTAGTCCCACTAGTGCTATAGCAACTGCTTTTGGAGCTCCTGATCGTGACAGGCAGCCTACATCAACAGAAGATATGTGGTTAGTTCTCAAAGATGTTTGGAACAACCTACTTGCTCAGTTTTTCCAAAACTGTGTGCACAAGGATTGTGTGTACCTAGAAGACTTGATTCTGGTTTCAAGTCAAAGGGTAGTTATATCAAAGATTTATCTGATTTGGTTTTGAATAAAATTAACCACTTTACCACCGGAGGATTTTGTTGTCTTACGTCCAGGCCACGTTTTGCGATTCGGCGATGTGCGACTTTAACTGACAATTGCGCGGTCGTGCGATGCCGTACCCAAACAAAATTCACGTACTTTTTTTCCCACAAACAGAGCTTTCTTTTGGTGGTATTTGATCACCTGTGCAATTTTTACTTTTTGCGCTATAAACAAAAAAAGAGCGTTTATTTTGAAAAAATAACAATATTTTTAACATTTTTTATATGAAATTCCCCCCCCAAAGAAATGTAAAAATCTAAATTTTTTTAATTTTTTTGGCCAATTTGTTTTCTGCTACCTATATTTGGTAAAAAAAAATCACAATAAGCATATTTTGATTGGTTTGTGCAAAAGTTATTGCGTTTACTAACTAAGGGAAAGATTTCTGTAATTTTTGTTGTTTTTTTAACGCGTAATGGCGGCGATCTGCGATTTTTTTTGCGGGACTGCGACATTTCGGCGGACAGATCAGACCCCTGACTGACATTTTTGACACTTTTGGGGGTACCAGTGACATTTCTATAGTAATCAGTGCTATAAATATGCACTGTTACTGTAAAAATGACACTGGCAGGGAAGGAGTTAATTTTATTGGAGAGGGAGGGGTTAATGTATGCCTAGTGCTTACTGACGTGTGTGGGGGGAGGTGACTGAGTGACACAAGGACAGATCGCATGTTCAGCTATGCTGAACACTGCAATCTGTCACTCCTTGTCACTTAGGAGATCCGCCCGCTCTGTTTACACAAGCGGGCGGATCTCCAAACTCGATTCCCCGAGGATCGGGGAAGAGCCTCCCCTGGCACCACCCCTGGCGAGCGCCGCCTACAGGGGGAGGAGTCCAGCGACGTGTTTATATTATGCATACATACATACATATACACACATACTGTACTTGTTCAAGCTCACATACAAGGAATGGAATGAAGTTGTATTTCCATCATGTAGTTATGTCAATAGTCAAGTTTTGTATGTGTGGTCAGTGGGAGAATAGAGTGTCCTGTCTATAGAAGAATCAAGGGCAAGGCAAGGCATTGCTTGTGAGTGTAATACCTCTGTGGCCCCTAGCACAGCACATAGAACAGGATTGGGTATTCCTGGACCCCACACCTGGTTTTTGAGCAGTCCAGGAAAAGTTGAACACTTGAGGTAAGCTCCTTCATGACAGTCATGAAATGTAGCAGGATGCCATGTGCATGGACCAGGCGCCATACAGCCCAGTCTCACTCATACAGAGAGAACACCTGCTCAATTGTTTGATCATAAGCAGGCACTCATTGTGCAGACATGTTTTTGTTACCTGAGGAGGGAGAAATGGTGCGGTGACAACAATCACTAAGCCCAACACTCTGCTTTCCCTCACAATGGTGATGTCTAGGGATGGATGAGTAGAGGGGGAGGAGGGGAAATCCAGGCAGATGCCTGCTTTGCTGCTGGAAGTGGACAGGGCCTGGGACTAAGCCACATCAGCTCACTTTCATGATTAGAACAAGAAACCAAGAGAGGGTGTGTCATGCGGTGAGACCAGGTGCCATGTCAGCTGTATGCAAAATAACCCATGTGGTGCACTAGACTGCTGCAAGTAAATCCATATCCTACATCACATTTATATATTGTCCATGGATCACACAAAGATCGATCAAATTGTTCAAGGATCAAACATATACAGTGTCATGGGTCATACATGGAAATACAGATTGTATTCCATTAGCTTCTTTCTCAGTCAACGTAGCTGGGGAAAGTGACAGACAAATTTACATAATAAATGTTAAGGGGAGAACAGTCAATGAACATTCCCTGGTCTCCCTCCATTGCACCCACCGACACCCACCATGTTGGTCCCAGGTCAGCAGGTGATGACATAATACACGTCGCTTTCATGTTAATTTTCCAGAGGGGAGATCTGCAAATGGACATTCCCTGGTCTCCCTCTGTTGCACCCATCAACACCTATTATACTGGTCCCAGGTCCACAGGTGGGGATGTGGAGCCCAAGATACATGACTGCCGCTGTCATGTATTTTGGACTTCAACCTGAAAGCCTATTGCCCCCTGAAAAAATGTAAAATTGAACTAAAGTATAGTTATGAGTATGTCATGTAAAATATAACATAAAAAGTGCACTGGTCAGGAGTATGTCATATATAGATCTACATACAGCTTGCAATGGTCAGGAGTACAACAAATTCTAGGTATCAGGATGAAAGGTCTCAGGAGTGTGTATTGCCGAGAGCATGGACCTTAGAAGTATATATCGCACAGACTTCGACGCTCATAAATATGTGCCATACAGACCACAGGGAACAGGGGTAAGTAACATACAGGCAAGATTGTAACCAAAAATAACATTCCACCCAAATCCTCCCAGTACAGGGCTCTCACTCCAAATCCCCAAAGTACAGAGTTCCCTCCCACCACTCTGAAATTCCCCCCTAATTACAGAGTTCTGCCCTACTCTCTCCACTCACCAAACCTCTGATACAGCAGCAGTCCATTATGAGGGGAAGACTTCCACTTGGCTAGATCATTTAATCCAATCTGAGGAGGAGCCTAGGAGAGCTCTTTCTCAATTCCAAAATGCCACTGGGTCTAAGGTCTTCCAGAAGATAAAGCTGGTGCTGCAGTACAGGTGGTAATGGTGTTGCAGTGCTGAAACTGTAAAGTTAACGGATGAATGGAAGGCACATGAGGTGCGGGGTTTCTAAACAGGTTAGTAAGAAAAAGTACGTTATCGCTTTAAAAATCAAACCATCAATCTAAACATCATCACATGAAATCAGTGTAAATAATCATAAAACATATGTTCTATAAAGTGTAAAAATGATTAAAGTTTACAAGTGTAAAGTGCAGCAAAATATTCATTAAAGTACTGTGCTTCAATGAATTCACAAATATGACGTGTAATGTAGGAGCACTGGTGCGCTGCTATGGCTGGCTAATTGAGTAATAATACCACAAAGGATAAAGTATTGTGAATAAGTAAATATGTGAGTTGCTGCTACCACCAAATCAAGTACTCATAAACTTGAACTAATGAATAGATAATAGTGTTGGAGTTGTGCACTATTCTGTGTAAACGACAATGTATACTAATTAAATATCCATTATCATGTTGCAGTCAATAAACAAGTACATATTATTAAAACATACCTAAAACCAAAACAGAATAGTGATTCGTTTTGAACAAAGGATTAGTGCCAAACGTGCACCGTGAATCAAAAACTGCTCCTCTCTTAGCTGCACTGCAGTTGTTATAAACACCTAATAGATGCTTTTTATTTTGCTAAAGCACCATGTATCAATAATTGTTGTCTATTTTAATATAATATATATATGTTTAAGGTTTTTTCATCCATCTTTACCTTTTAGTACTGTAGATGTCCTCCAGCTTCTTTACAGCCACTTCATGTCTACATTCATGCACTCCAGTGATGGCTGCATGTAATTTTTTAAGACCGGCTTCTTGATGATGGCTACAGCAGAACACACCCGTGAGTGTCAGCATGGCCTTGTAAAGTATACAGTGGATGTATGTGACATTGTGACAATTGGAAGGTCACAGAGCGTTAGTGTGCTGTTACACAGCTAATATTCTCATTATTGTAGATGCAATTTACATAGTATATTCTGTGATTTATTTACCATGTATTTTTCTATGGGTAGGTATTTGCTGCCACCTTCTGACCTTTCTTTTGGTAATGCTCTTGTTCCTCCTGTGAGCATAATACATAATTTCCTTGTATGTAAACTCCACCCCCTGCTCTTGCTGTATTTCTTGTGTCATGGCTGCTTGCATTTGCCTCATGTAACAGGGACTTTTGTATTCCACATGCTAAGCTAAGGAAAGCATCATCTTTTGACCGCATAATACTGAAATCCATTCATTCTGCTGTATTCCTGTTGTGTGATGTTCAGAATAAACCAGCTTTTGGATGAAACCAGTATTGGTGAGTTCAGCTATCTGAGGAGGATTGTCCGCAGTGACCGTATCTGCTTATACAGGCCAGGATCAGAGGTCTCACAAGGGTTAAATCACTATCACAACAATCCGAGTCAGAATAGTCAAAAGATGCATAGAATTCCTGCAGCTGCTGTGTATATGTGAGAGCATAATTTACAATCTAGCTCAGTCCCACCCGCCATCTTGTGAAGCACATGGTGGCTGAAGCTCACTGCACTGCATATGATCTGTTCTTACTGCATTCTAACTGCACTTCATGTGAATATTGAAGCTGCTTCTCTACACTGAACTGTGTTACCTGTCTAAGCTGCCGTCTAAGCTGCTGTGTGGTTTCTTAAAGAGACAGTACCATTTTTTGCAAAACAATATAAAATGTCTAGCCAAGGCTCTGAACACTCTTTTATGGCAGAAACAATACAGATACATCATGCCTCTGAACCAGAAGGTGCACAGGGAACAGATCCAGCAGATATTACAGATCAAAGTGTAAAAGCCAAACGTATAATAAAACCGACACAGAAACTCAGAGAAAACTATGAAGCAACTAGAGATGAGTTCTCCAGTAATCTGTCAGACCTCTGGGACAGAACCTCACACTGCATGTCAGTTTTGGCAAATTTTACTGATCAACCGGCTGAATTAAGAGACTCTGTAAATCGCCTATGTGCCGCATATGAACGCTATAAGTGGTTGTCTGTAAAATACTCAGCCTTCTTGCAGGACTCTAATATAGAGGATTCTTCAGCAGAACTGACCAGGACCAATGCACTAAACCAACAAAGGGATCTTGAAGTGCAAAATGCTAAGCTTAAGGCAGAACTCCGCATAGCTCATCTACTGGAGACCAGATCTCACAGATCCACCTCAACCAAGCGCACTGCACCTTCTTCTCGATCCTCTCGCTCCAGAAATTCAACATTAAGTGATAAGCTTATTGAGGCCCGCGCTGATGCTGAAGCAAAAAAGGCGCAAAGCTCTTTTATCAGAAAGCAAGCAGAGGAAGAAGCACAAATAAAGATTCTGCAAATGGAAGGTGAGAAAGAAGCTTCCCTGGCAAGGCTAAAAGTCCTCGAACAAGCAATGGGACAAAGCACTAATCTGGACTGTCTTATCCCAGCAGAACTGGAAGATCCAGTTGAACGCACCAGTGAATATATACTAAAGCATAACATTTGCAAGGATACAAAGTCATCTCCTGTAATTCCTACAAGCAACACTGTTCTGACTCTCAACACGGAGACCTCTCAACACAATATGCCTGAGCCTCTTCAAGTCTACAATACAGGTACATCTATGCAGCCAACCACAACTTCTCCTGCAAACAACAATGTGACTTTCGGTGACAAGCTGCATCTGAAGCCACCGCCAACACAAGCCTTAGAGACTAAGCCAAAGTTAAACGCTCATGCTACATCATTCTACCCTGGTGAACCTCACCCTACATCACCAGAGAACTTTCACAACCAAGGGGTTCCACAAGTTACTTTGGTACCAAAGAGTGAGAAATCAGATTTGAATGACTTTGCCAGATATATGGTGCGCCGTGAGCTCATTAACACAAGCCTCTCAAGGTTTGACGATAGTGCAGAGAGCTACAGGGCCTGGAGAGCAACATACAAGGCTGCTATTGCTGATCTCAACCTTCCTGCTAAGGAAGAACTTGATTTGATCATAAAATGGTTGGGACCAGAATTTTACGATCGTGTTAAAAGACTGAGAACAGTACATGTTGACCACCCAGATGCAGGTCTTTCTGCTGCATGGGCAAGACTTGAGCAAACTTATGGTAGTTCTGAAGCCATAGAAAGTGCTCTATTCAAGAGACTGCAAAACTTTCCAAAAATATCAAACAAAGACCATTGCAAGCTGCAAGATCTAAGTGACCTCCTCATGGAGTTGGAGTTGGCAAAGAGAGATCCACGTCTACCTGGACTAAGCTTCCTGGACACTGCTCATGGTGTCAACCCAGTGGTGTCTAAACTGCCATACAGCCTACAAGAGAAATGGGCACAACAAGGATCAAAGTATAAAAGAGACTATAATGTATCTTTTCCTCCATTCTCACACTTTTGCAGGTTCATTAGTGATCAAGCTTGGATGAGAAATGACCCCAGCTTCAGCTTCAGTGAACCCAACATGCCTGCTTCATCCTCATCATCATCATCATCAAGGTATGATAACACAGCACCTAAACGTAGAGACTTTAATAAAGCAATATCTGTCAAGAGGACAGACATCTCACCCTCCGTCACCTCACCTAGTGATGAGTGCGTGGTTGACAAAGATAAAGACCCTAATCGCCAGTGTCCTATTCACAAGAAGCCTCACCCTCTTAAGAAATGTCGTGGACTTAGGGCAAAGACTCTACAAGAGCGCAGGGAGATTCTCCAGAAACTTGGAATATGCTTCAAGTGCTGTGCTTCTTATAGCCATCTTGCTAAAGACTGTGAAGCCCTCATCAAGTGCACAGAATGCAGCAGCGACAAACATGTTACAGCTATGCATCCTACTCCACTTCCAGACAAGTTACAGCAGCCACCTACCTCCTCACCTGCCTCAAGTTATGCCGGGGAGCAACAAAGTCATGCTCCAGCCAAGGATAATGTTCTCTCTTCATGCACAGAAGTCTGTGGAGAAGGTTTGGATCACAAATGCTGCGCCAAGGTATGCCTAGTCAAGATATACCCAAAGGACCATCCTGAGAAAGCTACTAAGATGTATGCCATAATAGATGAACAGAGCAATAGATCCCTGGTTAAGCCTAAATTCTTTGAGATCTTTGGCATAGAGGGTCATCCCACACCGTATACTCTTAGAACCTGTTCTGGTCGTGTAGAGGCCTTTGGCAGAAGAGTGGATGGGTTCATGGTTTCTCACATCAAAGGGGGACAGGGTATACCCCTACCAACATTAGTTGAGTGTGACCAGATACCAGATGAAAGGCAAGAGATTCCCACTCCAGAAGCCGCATATTACCATCCTCACTTAACCACTTGCCGCCCCTCCCGCCGTCAATTGACGGCGGAGCGGTGCGACCATTATCCTGGGAAGACGTCATATGACGTGATCCCAAGAAACAGGGCAGGCACGCGATCCCGGGACACCCCCCCGTCACCCGGCAGGAGGGAAACAGCCAATGGGCGTGGCTGTTTCCCACGTGATCGGCTGTGTTCCAATGACACAGCCGATCACAATGGAGGCGCCCGAGAGATGACCGCGCATGCGCGATCGGGAGCGCGCAGCGCGGTCATGTCGGTGGCACTGTGTTACGTAGGAACACAGCTGTCACCGGCAGTAGTAAACAGTCACTGATAGTGACTGTTTACTATGTGATCGGCTGTGAATCTATTCACAGCCGATCACAAAATGTAAACAAAGAGCAGTAACTCACTGTTACTAGCTCTTCTCCCCTCATACAATTTCCAGTGTGAGGGGAGAAGAGCTAGAAACAGTGAGTTACTGCTCTGTGTACCTGTAAAAAGTAAAATCACACTAAAATCACACTAATAAAGGTCCCCACACAGTCCTCAGCCCCCCCCCCCCAATGTCACCTGTCACCCAACAGTCACCTCATCAGTGCCCAGAAATTGACACCCATAACGTTCACATGTGAGCGCAGCGATCGCGGGCAGAATCACCGCGATTCTGCCCGCGATCCGGAAATCATTGCTAATTGCGGGACGCCTGTGCGTTGCCCGTTTTTTGCAATAGCACCCCAAATGCTGTGCGATGTTGCCGCCATTTCCGCCTGCCGAATCGCGGTAACATCGCGCAAACAACGCATAACGCCCAAAAAAGGTACAAGAGCTTCTTTGGGGCGTCATGCGTTGTTTGCGTGATGTTACCTCGATTCGGCAGGCGGAAATCGCAGCAACATCGCACAGCGTTTGGGGTGCTATTGCAAATCACGGGCAATGCACAGGCGTCCCGCAATTTGCAATGATTTCTGGATCGCGGGCAGAATCGCAGTGATTCTGCCCATGATCGCTACGCTCACATGTGAACGTAGCCTAAAGTTCACCGGTCACCAGAGACTGCCATCAGTACCGCCATGCACCATCGCCCGTCACCAGTCACCCATCAGTGACCATCGCCCGTCACCTGTCACCCCATCAATCACCGTCACCTGTCACCCCATCAGTCATCGTCATCTGTCACCCTATCAATCATCGTCACTTGTCACCCCATCAGTGATCGTCACTTGTCACCCCATCAATCATCGTCACATGTCACCCAGTCAGTGATTGTCATCTGTCACCCCATCAATCATCGTCACTTGTCACCTCATCAATCATCGTCACCTGTCACCTCATCAATCATCATCACCTGTCACCTCATCAATCATCGTCACCTGTCACCCCATCAGTCATTGTCACCTGTCACCCCATCTGTCATCGTCACCTGTCACCCCATCAGTCATTGTCACCTGTCACCCCATCAGTCATCGTCACCTATCACCCCATCAGTCATAGTCACCTGTTTGCCATATACATGCAATCACTTACTGACCACCTAACGACTATATGCGTCGGCCATTTAAAGCTAAATATCGGGGTTATGGCAGCAGATAGCCCCCATAACCCTGGTATTTTTTGAAACGGCAGGCGGTTGGCTTTCAGATAAGGGTGGTCCCAGTGGCGGATTCGCCGCGGAATTACCCTTACGGTGCAGGGGAAGAGGTGCCCCCCCCTGCCGCGTCCCAGACGTTTTCCCAGCTTACCGGACCCGCCAGCAGCGGGGAAAACTATCCGGTCCCGGATCCTCAGAGACAGGAAGTCGAGTGAGGGCAAGATGGCCCTCACTCGACTCTATGGTCTTGGAGGACCGGAGCTACGTCAAAAGACGTTGCCTAGCAACCGGTTTAAAGGGCCGCTTTTTTTTTTTCTTTTTTTTTTTTCCTCTCTTTTTTAGTGTAGTTGTGAGGTCTTTTTGACCCCAGATCTCACAATAAAGAGGACCTGTCATGCCTATTTCTATTACAAGGGATGTTTACATTCCTTGTAATAGGAATAAAAATGATCAAAACATTTTTTTTTAAACTGTGTAAAAATAAAAAAATAATAAATAAAATAAATAGGGAAAAAAAAAAAAAAATTAAAGCGCCCTGTCCCCGTTAGCTCGCGCGCAGAAGCAAACACATACGCAAGTCCTGCCCACATATGTAAACGGTGTTCAAACCATACATGTGAGGTATCGCCGCGATCGTTAGAGCGAGAGCAATAATTTGAGCCCTAGACCTCCTCTGTAACTCTAAGCTAGTAACCTGCAGAAATTTTTAAAATGTTGCCTATGGGGATTTTTAAGTACCAATGTTTGGCGCCATTCTGTGAGCATGCGCAATTTTGAAGCATGACATGTTGGGTATCTAATTACTCGGCGTAACATTATCTTTCACATTATGGAAAAAAATTGGGCTAAATTTACTGTTTTCTTATTTTTTAGTTCAAAAAAGTGAATTTTTTTCAAAAAAATCGCATCTGGAAGACTGCTGCGCAAATATGGTGTGATAAAAAATATTGCAACGATCTCCATTTTATTCTCTAGGGTCTCTGCTAAAAAAATATATAATGTTTGGGGGTTCCAAGTAGTTTTCTAGCAAAAAAAATGATTTTAGCTTGTAAACACCAAGTGTCAAAAATAGGCCCAGTCTTAAAGTGGATAAATGGACAACTTTGTGTAAAGCGCTACTTGGATGTTAGGCCTATGTATGTGGCCAGGCTGTGAAAAAGCGTTACACATGTGGTATCACCATACTCAGGAGGAATAGCAGAATGTATTTTGGGGTGCAATTTTTGCTATGTACATGCTATGTGTTAGAAATATTGCATAAATGGACAGCTTTGTGTAAAAAAAATGTGTTTTCATTTTCTTTCCACATTTTCCAAAAACTTGTGGAAAAAAATGACATATTCAAAAGACTCATTATGCCTCAAAAATTATACGTTGGGCTGTTTGCTTTCCAAAATGGGGTCATTTTATGGGGGTTTCCATTGTCCTGGTGCACCAGGGCCTTCAAAAGTGCGATAGGTTGTCAGGAAATTATATGTGTAATTTGTGCTCCTAGAATGCCGGACGGTACTACTTGGATGTTAGGCCTCTGTATGTGGCCAGGCTGTGAAAAAGTCTCACACATGTGGTATCGCCATACTCAGGAGGAGTAGTAGAATGTGTTTTTGGGTGTAGTTGCAAGTATACATATGCTGTGTGAGAGAAATAACCTGTTAATACGTCAATTTGTAAAAAAAAAAAAATCTTCATTTTGCAAAGAGTTGTGGGAAAAAATGACAACTTCAAAAAACTCACCATATTAAATACCTTATTACCTTATTAAATACCTTGGAATGTCTACTTTCCAAAAAGGGGTCATTTGGGGGTATTTTTACTTTCCTGACTTTTTAGTGTCTCAAGAAATGAGATAGGCCTTCAGTACATCAGGTGTGGTCAAGTGTGATCAATTTTCAATGATTAGCACCATAACTTGTGGACTCTATAACTTTCACAAAGACCAAATAATATACACTTATTTGGGTTATTTTTACCAAAGATAAGTAGCAGTATAAATTTTGGCCAAAATTTGTGAAGAAAAATTACTCATTTGCTAAATTTTATGACAAAAACAAAGAAAAATGTGTTTTTTCACAATATTTTCAGTCTTGTTTTATTTATAGCACAAAAAATAAAAAAACCAATAGTGATAAAATACCATCAAAAGAAAGCTCTATTTGTGTGAAAAAAAGGACACAATTTTTTTATGGGTACAGTGTTGCATGACTGAGTAATTGTCATTCAAAGTGTGAGAGCGCTGAAAGCTGAAAATCAGTCTGGGCAGGAAGGGGTGAAAGTGCACTGTAGGCAAGTGGTTAAGGCACCTTGTTGATGAGATTCCTGCAATGGACATGAATGCTGAAATTTTGGTTCTCCTAGTAAGAGATATCCTCAGAGTACATAAAGTGCGCGACCAGTGTGATGGACCTGACGACGCCCCTTATGCACAAAGACTTGACCTAGGCTGGGTAATAGTGGGCGATGTATGCTTAGACAGGAAGCGTACGTCATCTGAGATCCACTCCTTCAAAACTTACATATTGGGGAATGGACGTGCCTCCCACTTCAAACGATGCCCTCGCCATTATGAAGTAAAGGAAAAACCTCTTGACGTCATCCAAGTACGGCATACTGCTTCTATTCTTTCTTATGACAACCTAGGTGCTGCAGTGTTTAGTACTACAAATGATGACAACAAATTAGCCTTGTCGATTGAAGACAAAGAATTCATCAAAATAATGGACAAAGAATTCTTCCAGGATGAGTCTAACAGCTGGGTTACGCCATTACCTCTTCCAGCAGCAAGAGCCAAACTCCCTACCAATCGTGAACAGGCTGTATCCAGATTGAATTCACTTCAACGAACGCTAAAGAACAGACCTGAAATGAAGGATCATTTCATCGCTTTCATGAAAAGGATCTTCGACAATGATCATGCCACCAGGCCAGTGTCTGCAAGTGCTTTTGCTAATTCTTCTTGGATAACAGGTCCTGAATTCCTGCTGGATCAGCCAGAAGAAACCACAGCTGATGTCTTCAGTATCCTAGAACCTGACAAAGATCCAGAGATTCGTCCAGAAGTGAAAACCCTCATCACTCACACTAAACAAAGACTCATCTTGGATTGTCAGCGATTTGAACGATTTTCCAAGTGGATAAAGCTTGTACGCACCATCTCAAGGTTAGTCCACATTGCACGCTGCTTTCACACAAAGCCCAATGATCCTCAATGTCAAGGTTGGCACATATGTCAAAGGTTTCTTTCTGCAAAGGACATTGCTGAAGGTGAAATGGTCATAATACGCATTGTACAGCAGGAAGTCTTTGGCTCAGACATTAAATGTATCCGTGACAAGAGGGATATTACAAAAACCAGTGCAATTGCTAATCTAAACCCATGCATTGACAATGATGGTATGTTAAGAGTTAGTGGACGTTTAAACAAGGCCGAGTTGGGAGAGAAAGAACAGAATCCTCTCATTATGCCCGCTCTCCATCACATTACCACTCTGCTCATACGGCACTACCATGAAGGGGTTAAGCATCAAGGTAGACACTTCACTGAAGGTGCCATAAGAGCTGCAGGCCTTTGGATCATAGGAGCAAAAAGACAAATTACAGCTATACTGCACAGCTGTGTTCACTGCCGCAAACTAAGAGGTAAACATCCGCAACAGCAAATGTCAGATCTGCCAACTGACAGGTTAAGTACTGACCCACCATTCACTCATGTTGGTCTGGATGTTTTTGGACCATGGATGGTAACAGCCCGCAGAACTCGAGGTGGTCAAGCAAACAGCAAACGATGGGCAGTGTTGTTTACTTGCAGGAGTGTGCGTGCAGTACACATTGAAGTAATAGAAACTATGGATGCTTCAAGCTTCATCAATGCTTTGAGACGATTTGTCGCCATCAGAGGACCAGTCAAGACACTTAGGTCTGACTGCGGTACTAATTTCGTTGGAGCCTGTCGAGAGTTAGAGCTCAACTCTAGACCAATCCAAGACTTCTTAGCTCAAAAGGGCTGTACATGGATATTCAATCCTCCTCATTCTTCCCATATGGGCGGCTCATGGGAGAGAATGATTGGCATTACACGTAGAATACTGGACTCTATGCTTATGGACTCAAATTGCACAGGACTTACCCACGAGGTTCTAACCACCTTTATGGCAGAGGCATCTGCTATAATTAATTCCAGACCACTGTTTCTAGTGTCAACAGATCCAGAGAATCCAACTATCCTAACCCCAACTACTCTGCTTACCCAAAAGCTTGGGTCCATTCCTGTCCCACCCGGAAACTTTAACTCAGGAAACCTGCGCTATGACCAGTGGAAGCGAGAGCAACACCTCACCAACTGCTTCTGGAATCATTGGAAGATGGAGTATCTTTCTACTCTGCAAGGACGCAGGAAATGGCAACACCCAAATCCTAACATTAAAGTTGGAGATCTTGTTCTGCTCAAGGATCAACAAGCTGGGAGACTCAAGTGGCCTATGGGACTTATTATAAAGAGTGTTCCTAGTGATGATGGCAAGGTACGCAAGGTGGAGGTGAAGGTTGCAAGACAAGGGACTGTAAAGACCTTCATCAGACCTATCACTGAACTTATTCTGCTCTTGCCCTTTGGAGAATGAACTTACTTGCGTATGTTGTTTGTTCTTACCTTTGACTTCAAGAAGGAAGAGTCTTGGACGTTAATGTTAACTTGAAGTTGTTGCATTTTTTGCATGTTTTTTCTTTATGTCTTTCAGGTTCTCAAGACATCAAGCAAATTGCACTGTTGTTTATTTGCACTTGTATAACTACTGTTATGGTATAAAATAGTGACATTTACAATGTCAGACGGGGAGTGTGCTGTTACACAGCTAATATTCTCATTATTGTAGATGCAATTTACATAGTATATTCTGTGATTTATTTACCATGTATTTTTCTATGGGTAGGTATTTGCTGCCACCTTCTGGCCTTTCTTTTGGTAATGCTCTTGTTCCTCCTGTGAGCATAATACATAATTTCCTTGTATGTAAACTCCACCCCCTGCTCTTGCTGTATTTCCTGTGTCATGGCTGCTTGCATTTGCCTCATGTAACAGGGACTCTTGTATTCCACATGCTAAGCTAAGGAAAGCATCATCTTTTGACCGCATAATACTGAAATCCATTCATTCTGCTGTATTTCAGTTGCGTGATGTTCAGAATAAACCAGCTTTTGGATGAAACCAGTATTGGTGAGTTCAGCTGAGGAGGATTGTCCGCAGTGACCGTATCTGCTTATACAGGCCAGGCACAGAGGTCTCACAAGGGTTAGATCACTATCACAACAATCCGAGTCAGAATAGTTAGGGTCCTATAACAGGAAGTGGCTGAATAAAGACGTCATGGCAGGATCATCAGGCAATGTTTTAATGAAAGCTGTAGATTTAAAAAGATTGAAAATTACATTTAGAATGATATAAACATATTGCATTTTATATGGGTTTTTAGTGATTGGGTATACATCTACGTTAAAAAAGTACAATTTGGAGAAAAATATATATTCTCATAAGGCTGGGTTCACACTATTGCAAAATAGATGCAGGATTCTATAAGCATTTCAGGAGGTTGTGACCGGCTCTCTATGGAGCCAGTTCACATATCTCCAGAACGAATTGTACAGGAGTTCTGTGTGCCTTCTGGTCTGCTTCAGGCCTGAACCCAGCCTAAAGCTGCGATATATTACATATACGTATTACAGAAACTCATGTGGTGCCATAAAGGTTTGCTTTTAGACATATATTCATGATAAAATAATAGTATCAAGTATTCTAAGCATATTTGACCAATTTATAATATACCAGCAATCACATCATCAGTTCTGATAGATGTAGATGTAGGCATCTGTTTCTCACAGTTTCACACCATTGGGCTGCTGTAATGTGTAACATTTGCACACGTATTACCTCAATGCAGGGTAACGTTCTCCACATTGGTGTGCTATGGTTCTATTTTTTGTGAAACACAACCCAATGCCCCCACACAAAACACTTGAGTTACACAGACTGTCATTAGGTAACACACTGCCATGCATTGCAGCAGACCTGATTTGTGGTCTGTTGAGGTGAGGCAGCCAATTTAAACTAACAGTCAGCCTTATGGCAAAGCACATTAACATAGAACTATAGACAAAACTTTTTTTTCATTTTGAATAGAGTAAAGGAAGGGTGATCCCATTGCAGAGATTTCTCTTCACTTCCTGTCCCATTGCCAAACAGGAAGTGAAGAGGAAATCCCTGAAAGTTAAGAGAATTTCTTGGGGATCACCAGGTCACCAGAACTAGTGTCCCCATTGGAAGATTTCCCCTCTGTTACTTTTCTGGAGACATCCCAAAATTCATGATTTTCTTTTACTTTGACTGATAACCATAAACAGGACAAATAGAGAGGATGAATCTCCCTAAATCTCCCGGTGGCACAGACAGCAATAAAAACTGATAAGTATTCTAATCCCTCTCCCCTCCTACCAAAATGAAAACAAAAGTGCTGCCTTTAGTTACACTTTATTGTGTATCGTAACTAGTGTGAATAAGAGATGAAAAAGTAAAAAAAAAAAAAAAAATACATAAAAAAGGAAAGACAGGTATGTCCAAGCATAGTGGAGATATGGCCATTGCATATCGGTATCGGCTGATATGGGCCGATATTTTGTACATTTAAAGTTTTGATAAATAAATACAATTGTTGACACAAATCTAGTACTGAACATGTTAATTTTTGTTTAATGCTTCATGGCTGGCTTGCTGGCACCCTGTGGTGGGTGGCTGGGTGTCTGGCACCCTGTGGTAGGTTGCTGGCTGGTTGTCACCCTGTGGTGGGTGGGTGGGTGTCTGGCACAGGGGCTGTGGGCGGCTGGCTGGTACAGTGCCTTTGGCTGGCTGGTACAGGGCCTGTGGGTGCCTGGCTGTCTGGCACACTGTCTGTGAGTGGCTAGCTGGCTGTCTGGTACCCTGTGGTGGGTGGCTGGCTGGCTGCCACCCTGTGGTGGGTGGGTGGCTGGCACAGGGTCTGTGGGTGGTTGGCTGGCACCGGGCTCCTGTGGGTCGGTGTATGGGTGTGATAGACTCCCATGAGACTAGTCCCCACTCCAGACAAGGCTGTCCAAGGTGAGGGAGGCGGCCTAAGAAGGCAAAATGACGTCACAAAAATATCGGCAATATCGGCCAGTTCCTGGGCCGATACCGATATAACGGGGAAACTGCATATTAGCCCCCAATATATCGGCCTTGCCGATAATCAGTCTCTCCCTAGTGGAGATCATTGTGGCAAAACCAATAGCATTTAGTGATTTAAGATTTAAATCATATATATTTCCCATGCCTCAAAACTGTTCATATTATATGGATCATATATATGGATCATATAAAGTCAACTAAAAGAAAAAAAAAATGGTAAAATACCAATAGACTTATTATATTTAATTCAAAGTTTTTTGTTTTTTTTTTAACAAGGAAATCAGTTTGATGTATTACTGCCATAAAAATACCATAAGATCTTGTCGCTGTTTAGGATATCTGCCTGTCACAAATGAGTGAGATATTTTCAGAGCTTCCTTTTTTTTTTTGTCCCTGAACCTGCTGACCTTCTGCATTTCCGAGCTACTGATTATCTTTTTCCTCCTGTATGGGTTCACATAATTGGATCCATTAAAATCCCCATGGCACTACCCTAAGTTCGCAAATAAAAGAGATCTGAAGATGCCTCCGTCAACAGAATCCATGGAAAATCTAATATGAGTTTGAAGTCATTTTGCAAAGTGCAGACTTTGTCATATTTTACTATTTAATAAAGACAAACAGGTAAAGCTTTGCACATTGTCCACTGAGTGAACTCTGGGTGTTTACTGACATTTGAATTAATTTGGGTGGCTTAGTGTGCCTCTGGTTCTCAATCCGTTCACACATTATGATTTTGGAGTCATTATGTTTATTTTATTCTCTGACCTTTCTGTATTTAAATTGAAGTGTTTTTGGTTTCATGATATCAGCATTTGACGGCCTGAAAAACCCAACTGCTGAGGATAGTTATTGAATTATATTAACATTTCAGACATCAACATAAAAAGGCAAGTTTCAGAGGGGTAAAGAACTAACTGAATAAAAAGAGAGCAAAAGAATAGTAAAAATAAGCTAGCAGGGTAGCACTAACAATTATGTAGTATTTACTCTTTTCACAGTATATTATTCCCAAGACTCTCCCCTATTCTTACCGGAGAATAATATTACTTTGCTTATTATTTAAGCTGCAAAGTAGAGAAGAGCAATCTTTTTAAAACCCACTCCATCTCCAGTTTGCACAATTCAGCTCCATAATTCAGCTCAGAATATCCAACAAAAAATGCTTTTTGATTTAAAGTCTAAGTTCATCTTTTAATAAAGGAACATGCTGTATATTTGCTTGGAAAAAAAATGTACATTTATTACTTGGAAGTTGGAAAATGAGTTTTCAGCCTAAATAGGTTAGCCCTTAACGTAGAATTCAACTTTAAAAAAGAAAAAAAAAATGATGACAGCTAATATTTTTAGGACAGACTAGTTCCAATTGGTCTTTTCTATCATAAACCCCTCTTACTACCTGTCAGAGTTTATATGTACTGAGCCATGCATGCACAGCTCAGTGAACATTTACGGCACCCTTCTGTGCCGTGATGATATGACTCCCATGCACATGCGCAACTCAGAGTATATTTACAGCACCACTTTTTGCTGTAATGATGCCATTACCATGCACATTCCGACCAACCAAGTTGCCGAAGGTTTGGAACCTAGAAGGAAGAGCAGGAGAAGATGGCATTGCCCATGTACAGTGCCTTGCGAAAGTATTCGGCCCCCTTGAACTTTGCAACATTTTGCCACATTTCAGGCTTCAAACATAAAGATATTAAACTGTAATTTTTTGTGAAGAATCAACAACAAGTTGGACACAATCATGAAGTGGAATGAAATTTATTGGATATTTCAATCTTTGTTAACAAATAAAAAACTGAAACATTGGGCGTGCAAAATTATTCAACCCCTTTACTTTCAGTGCAGCAAACTCTCTCCAGAAGTTCAGTGAGAATCTCTGAATGATCCAATGTTGACCTAAATGACTAATGATGATAAATAGAATCCACCTGTGTGTAATCAAGTCTCCGTATAAATGCACCTGCACTGTGATAGTCTCAGAGGTCCGTTTAAAGCGCAGAGAGCATCATGAAGAACAAGGAACACACCAGGCAGGTTCGAGATACTGTTGTGGAGAAGTTTAAAGCCGGATTTGGATACAAAAAGATTTCCCAAGCTTTAAACATCCCAAGGAGCACTGTGCAAGCGATAATATTGAAATGGAAGGAATATCAGACCACTGCAAATCTACGAAGACCTGGCCGTCCCTGTAAACGTTCAGCTCATACAAGGAGAAGACTGATCAGAGATGCAGCCAAGAGGCCCATGATCACTCTGGATGAACTGCAAAGATCTACAGCTGAGGTGGGAGACTCTATTCATAGGACAACAATCAGTCATATACTGCACAAATCTGGCCTTTATGGAAGAGTGGCAAGAAGAAAGCCATTTCTTAAAGATATCCATAAAAAGTGTTGTTTAAGGTTTGCCACAAGCTACCTGGGAGACACACCAAACATGTGGAAGAAGGTGCTTTTGTCAGTTGAAACCAAAATCAAACTTTTTGGCAACAATGCAAAATGTTATATTTGGGGTAAAAGCAACACAGCTCATCACCCTGAACACACCATCCCCACTGTCAAACATGGTGGTGGCAGCATCATGGTTTGGGCCTGCTTTTCTTCAGCAGGGACAGGGAAAATGGTTAAAATTGATGGGAAGATGGATGGAGCCAAATACAGGACCATTCTGGAAGAAAACCTGATGTAGCCTGCAAAAGACCTGAGACTGGGACGGAGATTTGTCTTCCAACAAGACAATAATCCAAAACATAAAGCAAAATCTACAATGGAATGGTTCACAAATAAACATATCCAGGTGTTAAAATGGCTAAGTCAAAGTCCAGACCTGAATCCAATCGAGAATCTGTGGAAAGAACTGAAAACTGCTGTTCACAAACGCTCTCCATCCAACCTCACTGAGCTCGAGCTGTTTTGTGGACAGGAATGGGCAAACATTTCAGTCTCTCGATGTGCAAAACTAATAGAGACATACACCAAGTGACTTACAGCTGTAATCGCAGCAAAAGGTGGCACTACAAAGTATTAACCACTTGCCGACCGCCGCACGACTATCTACGTCGGCGGTCAGCCCCTCACAGGCAAACTAACGTAGGGCTATGTTGCTTGCTTGTGAGGGTCTAGGGAGCGAGCGCGCGCCACCGGAGGCGCGCTCCCGCTCCCGCGTGGTCACGGACCCCCTCGCGCGTGTGACCAGCGGACCCGATGTCCGCCGGCCACTCGGCGATCGGCGGGGGAGAGGGAGAATGTCAGGCAGCTTGTGTAAACAAGCGACCTGTCATTCTCCTCGCTGTAAAGACACTGATCAAACGGATCTAGTATGTCGATCCGTTGATTAGTGTCCTTACAGCTCAAGCCACAGCCAATCACAGTAGAAAGCACGCCCCTAGGGACACACACAGCCCCTCCCTCCCAAATAAAGTTAACCCCTTCACTACCAGTGTATTTTTACAGTAACAGTGCATATATATAGCACTGATTACTGTAGAAATGTCACTGGTAACCCCAAAAGTGTCACAAATGTCAGTCAAGGGTCCGATCTGTCCGCCGCAATGTCGCAGTACCGCAAAAAAAAAAAAATCGCAGATCGCCGCCATTACGCGTTAAAAAAAAAAACAACAAAAATGACAAAAATCTTTCCCTTTGTTAGTAAACGCGATAACTTTTGCGCAAACCAATCAAAATACGCTTTTTGCGATTTTTTTTACCAAACATAGGTAGCATAAAACAAATTGGCTGAAAATTTTAAAAAATTTTGATTTTTACATTTTTTTGGGGGGGAATTTCATATAAAAAAATGTGAAAAATATTGCTATTTTTGCAAAATTGACGCTCTTTTTTTGTTTATAGCGCGTGATCAAAAAATCGCACAGGTGATCAAATACCACCAAAAGAAAGCTCTGTTTGTGGGAAAAAAAGGATGCCAAATTCGTTTAGGTACAGCGTCGCACGACCGTGCAATTGTCCATTAAAGTCACGCAGTGCCGAATCGCAAAATACCCCCTGGTCGGAATGGGGGTAAAATCTTCCGGGGCTTAAGTGGTTATCTTAAGGGGGCTGAATAATTTTGCACGCCCAATTTTTCAGTTTTTTATTTGTTAAAAAAGTTTGAAATATCCAATAAATTTCGTTCCACTTCATGATTATGTCCCACTTGTTGTTGATTCTTCACAAAAAATTACAGTTTTGTATCTTTATGTTTGAAGCCTGAAATGTGGCAAAAGGTCGAAAAGTTCAAGGGGGCCGAATACTTTCGCAAGGCACTGTATGACGGGAGCAGCTGACAGTGCAGCACTGGCGTGGATCGCTTGCCAGGTAAGTCTGCATTAATGTGCTAATATGCTTGCTACCACATTATGACTTACAGCTCCTAGGACTCAATAAAATACAAATAAATAATAAAATATAAATAAATAAATAAAAATAAATAATAAAAATAAATAAATAAAAACAAATATATATAGCAGATATTACATTTTGCTTTAATCACACAGGCAAACAAAAAATATGATTATAGAGAAAGCATTGCTACATTAATAATGTTATCATCTTTTTTGTTTTTGTAGCACCAGTCCCTGGAACTCCCCTGACTACAGCCGCATTGGACTGTAGAGTCTCTGATGCCAGCACACTGCAGCTGCCATTTCCTTCTCCCCAGCCATAAATGAAGTGTATGGAGTGACTTCACAGCCAGAAAGGGGGAGAGAAAAGGACACATGCATTTGAACCAACAGCCGCTGGAGGAGAGCCTGCCCAATGCCCAGGATACAGAGGACACTGTGATTGGGATTGCTGGGCTGAGCAAAGACTTGTTGGGAAGGTAGTCCCTAGAGCAGGGATCCTCAAACTACGGCCCTCCAGCTGTTGCAGAATTACACATCCCATGAGGCATTGTAAAACTCTGACATTCACAGGCATGACTAGCCATGATGGGAATTGTAGTTCCTAAACAACTGGAGGGCCATAGTTTGAAGACCCCTGCCCTAGAGAGACTGGACTCAGTGTTATTCGTCAATTTTGCAAAAACAACAATATTTTTCACATTTTTTTATATGAAATTCCCCCCAAAAAATGTAAAAATCAAAATTTTTTAACATTTTAGGCCAATTTTTTTTTACCATATGTTTGGTGAAAAAAAATTGCAAAAAGCGTATTTTGATTGGTTTGCGCAAAAATTATTGCGTTTACTAACAAAGGGAAAGATTTTTGTCATTTTTGTTGTTTTTTTTTTTAACGCGTAATGGCGGCAATCTGCGATATTTTTGCAGGACTGCGACATTGGGGCGGACAGATCGGACCCTTGACTGACATTTTTGACACTTTTGGGGATACCAGTGACATTACTGCAGTAATCAGTGCTATACATATGCACTGTTACTGTAAAAATTACACTGGCAGTGAAGGAGTTAACTGTATTGGAGAGGAGGGGTTAAGTGTGTCCTAGGGGCGTGATTCTAACTGTGATTGGCTGTGGCTTGATGTGTAAGAACAGTGATCAACGGTCCTACATAGTAGAACCGTTTGATCACCATTCTTACACAGGGGAGACTGACAGGCGGCTTTGTTTACACTAGCCGCCTGCCTTTCTCCCACTGTCACGGACGATCGCGAGTGTCCGGCGGACATCGGGTCCGCCGGGCACACGCGGGGGGGTCCATGACTAGGGATGATCGAACTTTTCAAAAGTTTGGTTCGGCCAGAACATCCAAACTTCCCGAAAGTTCGGCCCGGATTTCAGAACCCCATTGAAATCAATGGGACCCGAACTTCTGTAATCAAAAAACACCATTTTGAATTTTATTTTTGATAGAGAGCCAATTATTGAAAAAAAAAAAAAAAGATTTTTTGATTTTGACTTTGGATTTAGTGTCTGGGGGTCTAAAAAGTGTACCTGTGAAGTTTCAGCTCTGTAGCATGTCCAGAACCATAAAAAAAAGATTGTTTGTATTATGTCACTTATAGAACAGGGATATGGCTCCGCTATTTTCACACCTTGCCGGTTTAGTAGCAAGCATTTTTTGGGGCATTTTTTTGGGTTCTTTGGAGGCAGGCAAAACATCTGAACTTCTGTATAGGGGTATATATATATACACACACACTTATATGTATATATACCCATGCACATATATAGGTGTGAAAGTAGCAGAATACTATACTTTTGCTAATGAAATAATTAGCACTAATATGGCTCCGCTCCTAACACACCTATATATGTGTAAGTGTAAAATACATATCAGTGTGTGTGTGTGTGTATATATACCCCTATACAGAAGTTCAGACGTTTTGCCTGCCTCCAAAGAACCCCAAAAAAATGCCCAAAAAAATGCCAGCACCAAAAAAATGCCCAGGTTTGTTCTTGCAGGCGTTTTTTTGGGCATTTTTTGGGGTTCTTTGTAGGCAGGCAACACATCTGAACTTCTGTATAGTGATATATATATATATATATATATATATATATATACACACACTTATATGTATTTTACACTTACACATATATAGGTGTGTTAGGAGCGGAGCCATATTAGTGTTAATTATTTCATTAGCGAAAGTATAGTGTTCTGCTCCTTTCACACCTATATTTGTGCAGGTGTATATATACAGACATGTGTGTGTATATATACCCCTATACACATGTTCAGATGTCATGCCTGACTCCAAACATGTCCTCAAAAAAGCCCTATAAACGCCTGCAGCAAAAAGAATGCTGACAGGGGCGAAGCCATATTAGTGCACTGAATGTGACACAAGAGAAACAATCTTTTCTCTATAGCGGTCACCCTGATATGAAAGGGTTTTGTCACCCTTCCATAGCAGTCACAGTCAGTTAACCCTACACTACACTACAGTCCCCTTACACTTAACACTTTCCCTACAGAAACTGAATAATTAAAGCTAACTATAGTGAAAAATAGCACCCTAACTACACAAGATATCCCTTTCCTCACACTAAAAATTGCTAAATGACACTTTGTAACAGAAGTAACAGAACTGCTTCCACTCTCTTCCATGTCCCTGTATAACAATGCTAGGAATTTGGCGGGGGCTATCTTATATACTGGGGGGCGTATTCACTAATGATTGGCCTATGAACCCCCTATTCACTCCAATCACATTCCTAGCATTCTCCTGCCCCCTCAATTGGCTTTTACTGATGGTTCTGGTCCAATCACGGGCTTTAAAGCCTATTTCCTGAACCATTGCATTTTGGTCGGTTCTGGTTGCCGAATTCCGAACTTTTTCAGCAAAAAGTTCTAAATTCGGCCGAACCTCGAACAGCCAATGTTCGGGTCAAACTGATGGTCGACCCGAACCGTTCGATCATCCCTATCCATGACCACGCTGGAGCGGGTGCGCGCATCCGGCGGTGCGCACTCGCTCCCAAAACCCTTACAGGCTAGCGACGTAGCCCTACGTCGCTTTGCCTGTGAGGGGCTGACTGCCGACGTAAATAGTCGTGCGGCAGTCGGCAAGTGGTTAAAAATTATGGTCAGTCTCGAGTCACCTTATTCTAAAATGTAGAAGTTATTCTAATGGTTTTACATAATGCAGCAACATCCACAAGTCCAAGAAGGGTAACCAACAGGGTAATTTATTCTTCCAAAGCAAATACACTTTTGCAAACTGGTGCTGACTAGTATTTCAATGTTTCTTTTCTCCCTCAATTTTTCTCCATCACTCAGCTAATGTGACCCCAATGTTGAGGGAGAGGGGCAAGGGCGGGTTAAGTAAGGATGCTATGCAGGTAACTGACATCTTCCTCATCAACTGGTGATACCATTGGTCATTAGGAGGCCAGCAGCTAGAAGGCTGGAATGGTGCACAATGAAAACTTGTGACTTAGTGTAACTAAAAAGGCAGCCTTCATCCACACGCCGTCTTGTATACAATTTTTGGGCATTTTTTAGGCATTTTGCCAAGGTACCTCGGTTGAAAAAGGCTGTCATAGACTACCTGGTGGTTAGAGGCCCCTGGCCGCATTTAAAGGGACAGTGTTACTTCCAACTTGGGACAGAATTTGGATATTTACTCCTATACTCCAAAGCAAGAATTTTAGGTAATCTAAAAAGTCAGCTGTCAGTGCTTAAAGAGGTTGTAAACCCGTTTTTTTTTTTTTTTTAACCCTGCAAGAGAAACACATAGCTGTACACATAGTATGCATCGCCGACTAGCTCATTATGAAATACTTACCTTAGAATGAGCCCCCGCCGTGCCGCCCGCTTACCTCTATGACGGACAACATGTTCAGGCGCCCGTCTACCGGGATCGCGGCATCCAGCCATCTGATTGGCCGGAACCACGGTGACGTCACTCCCGCGCATGCGCGCGGGAGCAGACGGTCACGGCACGGAGCTCTGAAGGAATGGCACCAGCGGCCGTTCCTTCAGAGTGCATGCGCCAGTGACGTCACTGGCTGCATGTAAGGTAAATATCTCCTAAATGGTACATGTTTAGGAGAGATTTACAGTACCTATAGGTAAGCCTTACCATAGGTTTACCTATAGGTACAACTTGCAAAGGAGGGTTTACTTCCTCTTTAAGTGGTCTGGAAAAAGCAGCATGCTATATGTGTAAATATACAAACACAAAAAGTACATACAAAAGAAAAAAGCAATGCTGTATAATATAATAATAGTGATACTCTTCAACAAGTATACAAATGTGCATAAACAAAACTGAGTTTTAAATCAAATAAAATAGATCACAATAATGTGAATAAAAGCCTATAAGTATAAATAAAATAGTTCCAGTAATATTACTCCAAAATCTCCAAATCTCCAAATCACCAAATACAGTATAAGAAGTGCACATACACCAGAACCAGTTGCTATCTAAGCTATAGGACAGCAAAAGCGCATTCAGTATTCAATGGTCTTCCTTATGAAGACACATCTGATACTCTGTTTTTAGGTATTTTAGGCCCCAACAGTTAAAGTACATTGTACATTGGCCAGTGGGAGGGGTTTAGAGAAGCTGAAGGAACTTTAGCCTTCAGTACTGACTCTTTAGTAAGGACCGCTCTAGTTTCAGGGTAAGACGCACAGACAATCAGTCCTTTTATTGTTTAGTGTTGTCAATGCTCTTTTTTGCCTTTTTGGGAATGTTAAAGGTCATTGCCATCCGGATATCCGTAAAGGTCACCCAGAATCAGCGGACCCAAATATCAGTGGCTCCTTAAAGGGAAAGTACTACATTTGATTTGATATTTAAAAATATAGGCATTAGGAACAGGTGGAAATTACCATTGTTGCTTTGGCAAGATTCTAGTGAAAATGTGGACATTTCAGTGAAATGTCACAGCTTTGGAGAAATGCATAGAGTTAATTGGAAAGGCAAAATTAAATTCCAACTCCATGCTCAGCAGCACTCTCCCCCATTTGCCTGAACTGTCCAGTTTTCTAGTGTCTTCAGTCTAATCTAAAGAACTCACAGGTCCTCTTCATCCTCTTTTCCACCCATTAGTGGGTGGATGCTAAATTCTTCAGAGAACAGTACCACATGATGATGTGGTGCTGCTTTCTGTAGCATTCTTCCATGAGTCCAGGGCAGGAGAGAGCAGGCATGATGCCCTGGGCTCACAGGAACTAGATCAACACTCAATCAGTAATCAATTTATTCTGTAGGGCAGTGGTCCTCAACCCTGGCCTACAGGGCCCACTAACAGGCCAGATTTTCAAGATAACTGAAATACATCCCAGGTGATATCATTTGCTGCTCAGTGATTGCAGTACTCTAGTCTGCATCTCCCCAAGGTAATACTTAAAATCTGGCCTGTTAGTGGGCCCTGAGGACCGGAGTTGAGGACCACTGCTGTAGGGGACAGCATAAGGAGGTGAGTATAGCAAAGGGAACTGCTATGGGATCTATGAGTTTAATTTTTGCCGAAGCTTGAATTAGGCTTTAATGGGTTTGTTTTTTTTTTTAAGGGTGCAATTGTTCCCAGGGCTGTTAAGGCTGGATGCACACCTAAAGGATGCGCATAAACTTGTTCTATGTACTGTGCGTTGCAGTGTCTTTCATTGTGAACGACCCTCCAACATATTGTGCAGAAGAGCACAACGCATAGCAGGGTATCACTGCGCACCATGTGTTGTGGTTCACTATATTTTGAAAAGGGGAATGTACATTTTTTGTATCCACTGTCCCAGGGTGAATTAACATATTCCATAATGTGGGTTTATGCTTGCACATTATTAGTGCATCTCAACGAAATACTTTAGTGTGAACGGGCCTATTCTGATTAGCATGGGCAAGCAAGCACATGAATGACAAGTTTATTTGAGACAAGGCAACTTGATCATTTTGGTTGCCTCTACCTATGGTTTTGGCCCGTTGCCTCAGCTCCAAAAATCTGTTAAGGAAGCTATGATGGCAGTTTTTACTTCTACTGATTTTCTAATGATTTTTTTCTTATGCTTAGATGACAAAGATAGGAAAGTGACAATCCTCTGGGGGTCTTATGCTCAGATGTAGTGCTGGTTTCAGTCGACCACCTTACCACGATCATCAAGTTATTTTCCGATGATGGCAGAAAGTTGTTATAAACTTGGAGCATAAAGTAGCTCTTTCCCTTTTCGGAAAGCCCAAAATGTTTGCCCATTTTTCACTAGCCCCCAAAAACCTCAATAGCTAGAAGTTCAAAATATTCTTATCAGTTTTCAAACATGGAAACATTGATCCTGCAATGCTTGCAAAGCTGTCTGAATCAAAGAACATGAAATCTCTGCTCCTGAATGCAGTGCTTAATAGAAATTGTTTTTTTTTTTTTTTTATTTCAAACTTTTTTTTTTTATTGTTGAAATAAATGTAGTACAAAATACAGAATACAATAAAACAAGAAACATACTCTACATGTTTTACGATTGAATACAAGCAAGTTACATTTGAGAAGTACAGTTTATAGGCAAAACCCATAGAGAACAGCTAGGACCAAAGAAGGTCGGTATCAGCGGTCAACCTTGGAACCTGTCGGCTGACAAACATAGAACAATATAAAAAAAAAAATTCTAGGTTCAACTCAGAAAATCTTTTGCAAGAATTCAAACAGGCTATATCCAGGTATTTCAGGTCTAGGCCCTTTGTATTAAGTTTAGTCATTACAGAGCCTGCTAAATTACTAATGGCGAGATTGTTAGGGTATGGAGTAATCAGCGCACAAAGAGGGGAGGATTAAGCAATAATATTTAGTTGATTTAGCTAAGCTAAAACTGTTGTATCTGTATATAGCTAGTATGTGAACATTTATAAAGTCAAAGGTTGGGAATAGGGAAGGGGGGGGGAGAAACTGTTTTATATTATAATTCTGTATATCTGGTTTTATTTAAATTTAAATTTTAATTTTGTACTACTTGTTCTCCCTTGGTATGTCAGTTGCATTTAGAAAAAGCAGCATTGTAGGAGTATATAGACTGTATATGCAGAGCTATAAAGTTTTCTGGGCAACTTGGGAAACATTTTATTGTTTCAGGTTTCTTTTCCAGTGTCCTGGCAGTGGTATCAACTTTTCTGATATGCTTTGCAGCAGGATGAAAGCAGTATTGATAGTGTCACTACTCTTGGAGTAGAAAATGGAGGAGAAAGTAGGACAGTGTAGCTAGAGGTATAAGGGGCAGGGAGGAGGGTGTGTTATCCTGCCTCCTCCAATCACTGCACAGACAGCCAAAAAGGGGAATAAGAAGAAGCAAATCTGACTCCTGGGTAATCACTTCCCTCTTCAGCTACCAATACACTAGTAAAATTATGTTTGCAATTTTTACTTTTAAAGGGTAACTCCACTTTTGTGGGGGAAAAATAGTAAATGAAGAAAAAATAATATAGCGTATACAATTGCGACAGAAATCACATTGTAATTGAATGTTATAAAAAATTACAATTTCCTTTTCAATCTGCAGCTGCTGCGATTTTCTAAAAAAGGCAATGCAATATGGCTACCTGCAGTTGTTTTGTGCACAAAATGTATACTGACCACACCCCAGAAACATAATTTCCTGCTTGTGCGATTGGCTCACCGATTTTTCCAGAAGTCTGCATTAAGATACGAGTCAGTTTTTAGGCATATCCAGCAACAAAAATGTAATTTTTGGTGAGATACTCCCAATAAGAACACATCTAAAGGGATGCAGGCCCAGCAGATTTCCTCATTAGTGCTCTGCAGCTGCACAGCTGATTGATAACTATGAAACCCCTCCCATTAGACCCACTTAGCACAGAGGCACAGAGGAACATACAGTAATTTATTCAGAATAACAGAAGGTAGGAATCTGAAACAAAGGTTGGTATAATCTTTGCAATGGACAAAGATTACACAGAGGGTCATTTTTTTTTCTCAGCAAAAGTGGAGTTACTCTTTAACCACTTCTGGACCGGAAGATTTTCCCCCTTAATGACCAGGCCATATTTTGCGATTTGGCACTGCGTTACTTTAACAGACAATTGCGCAGTCGTGCAATGCTGTACCCAAATAAAATTGATGCTTTTTTTTTCTCCACAAATAGAGCTTTCTTTTGGTGGTATTTGATCACCTGTGCGATTTTTATTTTTTGCGCTATAAACAAGAAATAGCCACAATTCTGAAAAAAAAACAATATTTTTTACTTTCTGCTATATGACATTCTCAAAAAAAAATTAAAAATCTAAATTTTTTAACATTTTAGGCCAATTTGTTTTCTGCTACATATTTCTGGTAAAAAAAATCACAATAAGGGTATTTTGATTGGTTTGCGCAAAAGTTATTGTGTCTTCTAACTACGGGAAAGATTTATGTCATTTTTGTTGATTTTTTTTTTTTTACTAGTAATGGCGGCGATCTGCGATTTTTAGCAGTACTGAGACATTGTGGCGGAAAGATCGGACCCCTAACTGACATTTTTGAGACTTTTGGGGGGACCAGTGACATTACTACAGTAATCAATGCTACAAATATGCACTGTTACTGTAATAATGACACTGGCAGGAAAGGGGTTAACATTGTGGGTGAGCCTAGGGGAGTGAGCCTAGTGGGTGATGTGAGCCTAGGGGAGTGATTCTAACTGTGGGGGGCGTGGCTTCTGAAATGACCATAGAGACCTGTAATCCTATATAGAAGGATCACAGGCGCTCTGTGATCATTCCAGGGAGAAGAACGGTCAGCTGTGTTTACCACAGCTGACCGTTCTTCTCTCTTAGCGGGGAACGATCGTGGGTGTCAGGCGGCAATTGGAGCTGCCTGACCCGTGAATCGGTTTCCCCGCTGCCGAATGGGGTGGTAGCACTGGTGGCGACGCGCCCTCTAGCTCCCTGCTTGCAACTGACATAGCCCTACGTTGGTTTGCGCAGGAGAGCCACATTGCCGCAGTAAATAGGCGGGAACCAGTTAAGAAGATGGGGTCAAATTGATGTACATTTTTTACTACAGTGATAAAAAAAATTTGAAGGTGGAGAATGGAAAAACAAAAAAACTTCTAGCAGTGTATATGTTTTTTTTTTTGGAAAAGTTATTTCATTCCAAAATTGAATGTTAACCACACACCCCCTCTCTCTCCTCATTGGCTTACTGACTTTAATTGACAGTAGCGGGAGCTAATGGGGAGGGAGAGTCCTGGGCAGCCAAGTCTCAAGCCCATTAAGACCCACATAGACACCCATAAGGGTTTTTGCAAAACCTGTTCGAGTTTGTGAGCCACACATGTCTCTGCCACCAGTGCTTCAATGGAGGTTGCCCCCTGCTTTTTCACCTATATCTTTAGGATCTCAAGAAAACACAATTATTCCTAACAATATTACAGAGCCTAATGGTCTCCCAGGTGAGGTCCATGCTCCCAATGTACACCCCTCTGAACACTCACCCTCTTACATACCTGAAAACAGAGATGCATTTCCTCCTGTCCCAGAGGATGGAACCAAGACTTAAACCCTGAAGCACTCCTAGATATCTTATTTTTGTAGCCATTGTGATGATTGTATTCTCTGTCTCACCCCGGTAAGCAATCTAAGCACCAGCAGACTAAAGCCCCGTACACACGCAACGATTATCGGCCGACCGATCGTCCGTCTTTTGTCCAGAGTGGTGTTTTGTTGGTTGGAATGTGCCTAGACTGCACACGAATTTTCTCGCCCGACAAAATTCTACTTCAGAAGTGATGTCATGTGTTGGTTTGCTTTCTTTGTGTTCTTTCTTCACTGAGCATGCCCAGTCTTGCTCATTAGATTTTTCCCTGTCGAAATCTGTACTGACTGCACGAAAATCGGCCTTGTTTTGACGGCAGACAAAAATTTTATAGCCTGCACACCAGATTTTTTTCGGCCTAAAAGTCGGAGTCGGTTGTCGGAAGCACCATACTAACAAGCCGAAAATCGGCAGATCGATCGTCGGACGAAAATTCCCTGCCGATTTTCGACGCGTGTGTACGAGGCTTTAGAGTGATCCACAGTTAACTCATTAAACGCAAACAGTAGCCACGTGTTTGAATGGAAACGCACTGTTCACAAAATCTGCTATAGTGATTCTAATCTTTAATAAATGTCCGTGACACTCACTTTCTTCAAAAAGGTGAAGATTTTTAAATTTTTAAATAAAGAATTCATAAAACCAGCCTAATCATTTTTAAACGTCTTTAAGGACAAGAAATTGATTCAGGGCAATGCTTCCAGAAAATGTATTACAACAAAATAAACAATAGCAAGAGAAAAAAATGGTAGAATAAAAATGAAAGGTAATTGGCAAAGTTTGCCTAGTCCTTGCAGTTTCCATGCAATTTGTTTAGAGTAAGTCCAATGTTTAAAGGTATAAAGGTTATCGGCTCTCAAGAATGACCTTTAGCAATCTCTCCTAATTTTGATGGAAAACAAGTGCTCCAGCTGCCAAATACAGCTTTTTGTTGACCCTCCAGAGGGTGTCACTCAGCCAATGTCAAATCCTTAACCCAGTTTACCTTTATTATTACTGGTGTGGTTGAAGTGAACTGAATGAGCGCAAAGACTTTCTAACAAAATGTCAGCTCTGTAACTGTAACAGTTTTTAAAAATAAACCAAAATGCAGCACTATTTAAATACCGATAATAACGCAAAAAAATAAAATGAAAAATAAAATAGTGACCACACCTAAAACCTTAATAATACAAAATTAAACTCTATTGTGAAATGATGATTACTTTAATTAAACAAATATATAAGTGCAAATAGCAAGTATAAGCAATATTAACCGGTTGCCGACCGCCGCACGACTATATACTGCGGCGGTCAGCCCCGGCCAGGCAGTGACGTATTGGTACGTCACTTGCCTGTCACTTCCTTGTGAGCCAATAGCGGGCGGGCGCACGCCCGCGGAGGCGCGCGCCCGCCGCAGCTCGTTCACAGGGAAGTTAGTGCGTGTGACCGGTGGACCCGATGTCCGCCGGTCACTCGCCGATCGTCGGTACAGAGGGAGAAAGTCAGGCGGCTGATGTAAACAAGCCGCCTGTCATTCTCCCCTGTGTAGAAACAGTGTTCAGACGGTTCTACTATGTAGGACCGTTGATCACTGTTCCTACACTAGTAGCCACAGCCAATCACAGTAGAAAGCACGCCCCTAGGGACACACTTAACCCCTCCCTCCCCAATAAAGTTAACCCCTTCCCTGCCAGTGTCATTTTGCAGTAACAGTGCATATGTATAGCACTGATTACTGCAGTAATGTCACTGGTAACCCCAAAAGTGTCAAAAATGTCAGTCAAGGGTCCGATCTGTCCGCCACAATGTCGCAGTACCGCAAAAGAAATCGCAGATCGCCGCCATTACGCGTTAAAAAAAACCCACCAAAAATTACAGAAATCTTTCCCTTAGTTAGTAAACGCAATAACTTTTGCGCAAACCAATCAAAATACGCTTTTTGTGATTTTTTTTACCAAACATAGGTAGCAGAAAACAAATTGGCCAAAAATGTTAAAAAATTTTGATTTTTACATTTTTTTGGGGGGGGGGGGGGATTTCATATAAAAAAATGTGAAAAATATTGTTATTTTTGCAAAATTTACGCTCTTTTGTTTATAGCGCAAAATGTAAAAATCGCACAGGTGATCAAATACCACCAAAAGAAAGCTCTGTTTGTGGGAAAAAAAAGAACGTCAAATTCATTTAGGTACAGCATCGCACGACCGCGCAATTGTCCGTTAAAGTCACACAGTAAAAAAAATCGCAAAAAAAACCCCTGGTCTTTAAGCAGCCAAATCCTCCAGGGCTTAAGTGGTTAAAGTGCAATCATAAAACCAAATGGATTACATGTGTAGTGTCAATTGTCCACAACCAACTTTGGTTACAAAAATACAAAGTCCAACGAAAACACAAATAACATTGTAAACTTTACTCTGTGAATTGTGCCACATTTCACATCCATGACCAAGACGTGATTCCTAGGTTGACCCCAAATCCACCAGCACTCACCAGATATTATTGACCAAAAGGGAGGGAAAAATATGTTCTTTAGTTGCTCTCAGTGGATCATCCAGATTCACAGCTGGTCTCCCAGGCCCTTGAAGCAGCACAGGGAATAGGACAGGGGTCTTTAAACTATGGCCCTCCAGTTGTTCAGGAACTACAATTCCCATAATGCCTAGTCATGTCTGTGAATATCAGAGTTTTCCAATGCCTTATGGGATGTGTAGTTCCGCAACAGCTGGAGGGCCGTAGTTTGAGGATCCCTGGAATATGGTATACTTCTCCCCTAAGGATTCTCAGTTTCCCTCATCATGGTCAGAAAAAAGAGCCTTCATATCTTAATACAGTTTATTTAAAATGTACAAACTAAAAAAAAATGCATTGACTTGTTAATGTGCACCAGAAGAAATACACGCATAAAAGAACCAGGAAGCATCACTACATCTATGTCCTGCAGCATGAGCTCCACCGAGCAGAAGTGACATCAGAGTCGCTGCACGATGCATTTCATCTTTAAAGATGGACGTCTTCAGAAGCAGTTTTTAGATCAGTAGAGCAAGCATCACATTCTTTAACTTAAAGTGGTTGTAAACCCTACATATACCCCTTAAAGTGGTTTGCCTCAGCTGATACACAGAGATGAAACAAATCCTCCTACATAAATAATACCGCTTTGCCTGCAATCTTCTCCTCTCTACAGCCATCCAAAGTGCTGAATTTATAAAGCTTTTCTGAGCATTCAGAACTAAGGGGGTGGAGAGCTGCAATGACACTCTGCTGATTGAACGAAAGAGACACGCCCTTCCACACAACTCACAGAAACAGGGCTGGCATTATCAATCTGCAGGAAGTACCTCCACTGTCATCTCCTTTCTCTTGGTGTCAAAAATGACTCATGCAGATAGAAGAGGAAGGAGGCAGCAGACAGAAATTATCCTTTGTGCTCTTAACTGAGACAATCACACACAATAGAGGGATATGCTTTGTTTATATTTCATGTCGGAGGTTTACAACCACTTGCCAACCAGCCGCCATAGGTATACTGCAGCTAGTCGGGTCTGTTATGCGAAATTACGCACATGTACGTCGCTTCGTGTAGCAGTTAGTGTGGGTGCAAATGCTTATTGGCTAGATTGGGAGCCAATCATCAGGTCTGGTGGCCACAATGTCCGCCGGGCACCTGCGATCGCCCCCTATGGAGACAGAACAGTGGTCTGCCGATGTAAACACGGCAGACCGCTGTTCTGTCTATGATGAACACAGGGATCCTGTGTTCCTTCTATTTAGGAGCACATGTCTCTGTGTTCATCCAGTGAGCCCATCCCCCACACAGTTATAAAACACCCCCTAGGCACACATTTACCCCCTTTGTTCACCCCTGGTGTTAACATCTTCCCTATCAGTGTCATTAGCACAGTAACAGTGCCAAATTTTAGCACTGATTACTGTAGTAATGTCACTGGTCCTCCCAAAATGTCAGTTAGGTGTCCGATCTGTCTGCCGCAACGTCACATTCCCGCTAAAAATCGCTGATCACTGCCATTACTAATAAAAAAATAAATAAATTAAAAATGACATAAATCTTTCCCCTAGTTTGTAGACATGATAACTTTTGCGCAAACCAATCAATATACACTTATTGGGATATTTTTTTTTACCAAAAATATGTAGCAGAATACATATTGGCCTAAAATGATAAAAACATTAGATTTTTATTTTTTTTTATTGGGAATGTTTTATAGCAGAAAGTAAATATATATATATATATATATATATATATTGTGAGGGATTAGCTCGGTGGCGGGTGTGGATGACCCCTTGGGGGGTGCGTTTTCCCAGAGAGGTAGCCGACAAGTGCTTGCAAACAAACAGTGTGGTTTATTAAATGGTGTTTTCTTCACCAGGCTGTATGCAGCAAAACATCCAAAATAAAATAAAACAGAAAATAAATCCTTGCCTCTGTGGGCGGCTACCTTCTCACAACTGGAACCTGCCTAAGTGTCTGTCTCCAACCTACCGTCGGGCAGACTTCCTTGTCCTACAGCGGACACTCAATAGTCCTTTTATAATAGCTTCACAGGGCAACACAGTCCTTTTGTTTCTTTCACATCAACAGTTCGTCTTCTCACCTTTGAGACGTATTCACCCTTGGTTACCGTCCCGGGCACACATCACTCCGGGGGGTCTTCTCCCAGGCCCACACATCCTGTCGGGAGGCACACGCTGACTGTCCTCCTGCTCCCAGCCCACATGGCTTCAGGACACAGCTTCTGGAGGCAGCAAACAATAGGACTTTCTCTGAACAAATTATAGAGCCTTAACTCCCTCATTCTGAACAGGTGAAGGCCTTTCAACTTCCTGCTGGCTAGCTCTGTAGCCAACACCCTAAATTAATTAATGGACTTTCTAAATCAGGTGGAAATGTATCTCCTTCCTGTGACTACATTCCCAGATTTAGCTGACTTCCTGTCACATACCCCCCCCTCTTGTTTCAACCCTAGGGTTGGGACACATATTTCCAGGCACGCATGTGTCAGGCACTGCTGACTCACTGATAAGCCTCCTATTATCCTCAAGCTTCCGGATGAAACTGTTTTGTCATCTTCATTGACGGATTTCTCATAAATGCCACACAGTTTGTCTCTCATCTCATATACACATTCTTCAACTGCATTTTTGGCATCATTTTGCTCCTTCTCGTTTCTGTCATCTTCATTGACAGCTTTCTCATAAATGTCAGACAGCTTGTCCCTCATAACCGTCTGTCCAATCCACCATGGAGGACCGTGATCCATAGGCAACTCAATTGGGCTAGTCTTAATGTCTTCAACATTCTTAAGACGCCTCTCTCTGCAATCCATAAATGTTTTCCACAAAACTTTGAGAACCTTTGCTTCACTAAGCTTTGTTCCAAGTAGGGACTCTTGACATCCCTCTGTGACTTGAGTTGCCTCTCCATACATCTGTACACAATCATTGACTTTTTGTTGTAAAAGGGAATGATCTTCCTTCTTGAGCTTTGCTTGCTCTAAGATGCTGTGCAGAGGATTTTCCAATTGAGACAACAGGCTGTCACACATTTCTTCAAAGTGACCCCTGTTCCTTTTCCCAGAGATATCAATATCATTCACCAAACATTTCATATTCATAGGCAGATCTGAAGCATTTGCACTCATCAACTTCTTAAACTTTTCGCCCTCCTGAGCGAGTCGCAGTAAAGGCCTACTATTTGATTTGATATTCAGTTTATATTTCTTGCCAAACTCTTCACAGAAGAAGCCAACCAGAACATCATCAACTTTCCTTCCACCAACATAGGGGTCAAAGGCAACAACACAGTTGAACCCAGCGATCTGGGTGGTATCCATTATAGACCTCCTCTCTGCATCAGTGAAGAAGCATGGAACTGCAACACATTCTTTTACAGGTTTCTTCAATGCACTTTCTGCTGAACTATTTGACCGCTCAAGGTCACCTAGTTCCTTTTCTCTATCTGAATTCCACATGGAATGTATCTCAAGATCACGATCAAATTTCTGCCACCTGTCTTTCACCAGTTCCATTTTGGAAATATTCCCTGAAAGGCACTTGAACTTAATTTGCTTCACGTTTTCATCAACAGCCTTAGTTTTCTCCACTAGGTGGCGTTTGCTTTTTTCTCCCAGATTTATATCACTTGCTTTAGTTTTCTCCGCTTTAGTTTTCTCCACTAGGTTTTCAGCCTGAACTGAGAAAACATCACATTTCTTACACAGCTCCTTTGTTTGCTGAAGTTTTCGAAGGAACGGTTTATTCCACAGGGGTGATTCAAGCCACATGTCATCACATTTCTGAGGCTCACTCAGGACAGACCCCAAAACACTGATCCTTTTAAAAACTGCATCAGGCACACTATCCCCTCTTTGGGACAGATCCTCTGTTGCCTGGAATTCCTCTTCCAGTTCCTGCAACGGAATCTTCATCTCTTCTACTTGCTGTTCTAAGGCTCGCTTAGACTTTTCTAGCTCCTGAACGCTTTTCACAACATCATCCTTGGAGCTGACCAATTCTTCCATTTCTGTACGCAGCTGTTTAACACTTTCTAGTTCAGCCTTACACTCTAGAGCTTCCTCCAAAGAGCGAGCCAAGAACAGGGCTTTGCTCTCGTTATCACGCACCTCCGTTTCTGCACGTGCGCGTTCTTCTGCATATTTTGCAGACACAGTCTTCTCTTCACCAAGCATCTGATCAAACTTCTTTTTCACATCTTCAACACACTGTAATGAACCAACGCTTTCTTCCATGCGTTTTTTCATATCCGCTATCTGAGCTTGCAATGTTGCGACTTGCTCTTATAGGTTTTTCTTTGCTTCCGCCTCCTCTTTTAATTGTTCCAGGAAGCCATTTTTCTCATCTTCCATTTGTTTGAGCTTTGTGCTAAAACTCAGCCTTTGACACCTCTCTTCCTGTAAGAGTTCCTGCGTGTCTTGCAGCTGCGATTCCAAGATAGAAAAATCTTCCGCAATTTCTCTAGATTTGCTGTCTGCTTGAGAAAGCCGATTTGTGACACTGTCCAACTCAACCTGCAATCGGTTTGCCTTCTCTAACAGCTTAGCACACAATCGGTCACCTTCTGACACCTTGACTTGCGATTCCAGAAGCCGTGCCTCTACTTTTTCCCTCTTATGTTCACAATCTCCTTTTCCCTGCATAAGAGCCTTCACCTCATTGGCTAGTTTCTGGGAATGAGACTGTAATTCTGCCACACAGGCTTCTTTCTCCTTTAACTGCTGCTGGAAACGTTGGGCTTCACCTTTCCAACTTTCACAGTCTGCACGTAATTCATCTACCACATTGCTCAAAGTGGTGAGCTCATACACAGTACTCAGTAATTTAGCCTCTCTTTCACTTTTCTCGTTGTCGCTGAGAGACAATGTCGTTTTCAGAGCGACATTCTGTTCCTGCGACTCCTGCAGGTCTATTTTTGTAGCTCCCAAAGACTGAAGACTTTTTTCCAGCTGATTACGCAACTCCAACATATCAGCCATACTTTGCTTCTGCAAAGTCTGAATTTCACTTTCCTTTTCCATGAGGATGGTATCTTTCTCCATTATAGTCTCTCTGCGTTTTTGCAACTCGACCAAAAGAAGAGCAGTGGATTCTTCCCACTGTAACACATGAGACTTGAGTAGTTCATTCATTTCCTGCAAGTTTCTATGCTCCATTTTAAGCAATTCCAAGGCTTGTTCCTTTTCTTCCATTTTCCGTTGCAAGGCATCCAACTCAGCCCTGCACACATACTCGGTTTCTTCCAAACCGATGGCCTCCATTGGCTGCTGGCGTCTCTGTTTCCAGCCTGCCATGCTCTCTTGATGAGCCTTTTGTTGAGCTGCAAAGCTCTGCTGAAAATCCGCATTTGCCTGCTGTTGAGCTGCATTTGCTTGCTGTTGAGCTGCATTTGATATAATCAGATGTTTCAACATCTCCTCCATTTTGAGTTTACTTTTCATCTGAGCACACTGCGTCTCCATAGCAGTTTCATCAGTGTTGCTAGGGACAACAACCTTCCTCTTTAGTAGACTCTCTTTAGGCATGGATGGGGCTGGTTCAGACGGCAACATCCCCTCCATCCATAGAATCCGGTCTCTCATTTCATCTATCTTTGCATTTTTCAGGCGTTTGGACTGCCCCATCTTCAATAACTCCACAAACAAATTTTTCACAGTCCAGCAAACAATTTTTCAGACCACTGTCTCTTTAACACATGTAGTTTTTCTCTCTCTCTTGCAAGATCTCTTTTCCTGCACACACAGTTTGTGCAGTCACTTGCACCAGACACAACAAAGTTCATCAAATAATTTTGAGACCGCTGTCTCTTTAAAACACTTTTTTTTTCTGTCAGGATCTTCTCTCCTGCACACATAGATTGTGCAATCTCATGCACCAGATAAAGTTCATCAAACATTTGCACTTCCTTGCAGGGATCTCTGCTTATGCCCACTGCATACCTCCACCATATGTGAGGGATTAGCTCGGTGGCGGGTGTGGATGACCCCTTGGGGGGTGCGTTTTCCCAGAGAGGTAGCCGACAAGTGCTTGCAAACAAACAGTGTGGTTTATTAAATGGTGTTTTCTTCACCAGGCTGTATGCAGCAAAACATCCAAAATAAAATAAAACAGAAAATAAATCCTTGCCTCTGTGGGCGGCTACCTTCTCACAACTGGAACCTGCCTAAGTGTCTGTCTCCAACCTACCGTCGGGCAGACTTCCTTGTCCTACAGCGGACACTCAATAGTCCTTTTATAATAGCTTCACAGGGCAACACAGTCCTTTTGTTTCTTTCACATCAACAGTTCGTCTTCTCACCTTTGAGACGTATTCACCCTTGGTTACCGTCCCGGGCACACATCACTCCGGGGGGTCTTCTCCCAGGCCCACACATCCTGTCGGGAGGCACACGCTGACTGTCCTCCTGCTCCCAGCCCACATGGCTTCAGGACACAGCTTCTGGAGGCAGCAAACAATAGGACTTTCTCTGAACAAATTATAGAGCCTTAACTCCCTCATTCTGAACAGGTGAAGGCCTTTCAACTTCCTGCTGGCTAGCTCTGTAGCCAACACCCTAAATTAATTAATGGACTTTCTAAATCAGGTGGAAATGTATCTCCTTCCTGTGACTACATTCCCAGATTTAGCTGACTTCCTGTCACAATATATATATATATATATATATATATATTTTTTTTTTTTTTCAGAATTGTCGCTATTTTTTGGTTTATAGCGCAAAAAATGAAAATTGCAGAGGTGATCAAATACCACCAAAAGAAAACTTTATTTGTGGGGAAAAAAGGACATCAATTTTATTTGGGTACAGCGTCGCACAACCGCGCAATTGTCCGTTAAAATAACGCAGTGCCGAATCGCAAAAAATGGCCTGGTCAATAAGGGGGGAAAACCTTCTGGTCCTTAAGAGGTTAAAGGCCCAACCATCTCTTGAATAAAAATGTCAGTTAGGTTTCCGATCTGTCCGCCACAATGTCACAGTCCCACTAAAAATCGCTGATCACCACCATTACTAGTAAAAAATAAATAAATAACAAAAAATTACATAAATCTTTTCCCTAGTTTGTAAACGTGATAACTAAAATCAGTGAGCCCCCGTTCACACTGGTCGCCTGACGGGTCGCCGTAGGTCGCCTTCCATAGAGAAGCTGCGGACCCGTTCTAATAGGAGCGACACAAGTCGCTCCGACTTAGAAAAAGGGTCCGGAGTTTCTTTGGGGCGACCCGGAGCGACCTGCATAGACTTCAATGTTATGAAGTCCGTGCCGGCCGCTCCAAGGTCGCGGGGCGAGCAGCGCGCCGCGACCTATGAGGTCGCCCGGCTAAGTAGCGTTCTCCCCAGTGTAAACGGGGCCTTATATTCTTGTTTGCAGTGTATGCATTACACAATTGTTAATGACAGATGCATTCATGCACTGGATCTAATAGGATATCATTGCCCACAATTCAACTTTAAGATGGGTTCACACTATTAAGATGTTAGACATCACATTTGATTTGTACCGTACTGCTGTGTAGATCATGTGATGTCTGTGCAATGCAAATTCAGCCATACAGATTGTATGGTTGAATTTCAATCGCATTCGCAACAAAACAGCGCGGGACTCTTTTTTTGGTCCACACTGGAATCGGATCGCATGGTTGCTCACACCCATGCAATCTGATTCTTACACCATTTGGCAGTTCGCACTGCAATTTGCAAACCGATTTGGGTGTGTCATTACCTTTGTATGGACACCCGCAGTGGTTCGTATAGGGCAGTGTGAACTGCCTGCGAGAGACATGCAATGCGGGAACCCGCACAGGAATCACGCTGGTTCCCACATTGTCTTACGAAGGGGTCCTGCGTGACTCCGAAACGTTGCACTGTTTCTGATGTGATCCTTTCTGCAATAAAAAGTTTCTTTGGACTGCTTTTGCAAGATCCATGGTGTGCTGGCAAATATGTATGTACTACTTGCCTTAAAGAAGCACATGTACCTTGCTTTGGTGTTATAAAGCATGTAACTATTGATAAAATTCCATCGGTTACAAATTTAGAAGATGACATTTTTAAATTGTAGTCTGTAGGTCAAAGCCACAATATTCACAAGGTAAGATTTAAGCGGTTTCTAGACTAACTGAAAAAAAGTCAACGCAATTAGTGATAGAAAACACTGTAACAAAAATTTGTCAAAATCAGGAAGTATATGAAAATATACATTTTAAGTGTATTTATAGACCCCAAAAGTTGTTTTTAGTTTTGGATAAAGCAGGACACAACATTTTGATATAAAAAGAGCTGAAAACAATTAGCGCAATTATTGATAAACCTAAAGCAAATAAATACTAATCATACGTGTTGCTAGCAGGGATACTAAAAAGGTTATTCCCCCCCCCCCACCCTTACAAATTAATAAATACAATCAGATTAGTTCAGCGCAACACTTCATAAATATAGCGCATCCATAAACAACAAGTGAACTATAAATGATTAATGGTGCTAGTGTAAATTAGCAATAAAAGTCCAATCATAAAATCCATTGTCTGTAATGTAAGTGATCAAAATCCCATACACCACAGTGTCTTCTCTAATACTTCACAGTTCTGTGCATATCCATCACCAGGTGAAAAACATGGTCAGTGCTCACCTCCAGGAGACACACATCTGTTATGTAATCCTCACTGCTTAAATCCTCCAGAACAGGCTCTTTGATAGAAGGCCACCTCCTTCACTTTCTCCAATTCATTTACACTCCCACAATCAAATCATAAAAGATAGAAGGTGTACACATAGTGTAATCTGCTTTACCACTTTATTTCCCCACACAGCAATACCACTTACATAAAAACAAGATATCATAGCACAAATTGATTCTAGTCAAATGCCTACTTACCACCTTTGACAGCCGGACGGCATTATGTCGCGGGCTCGGCTACTCCCTCCTAGACATGTTGCGCCCCATGATTGGGCTTCTTCAACAGGCTAACTTTTGGTACAACAGTAAAGGAGTATTTTGTGGGTACAAGGAATGCAACATATGTGTGTGCAGTGTGTACTGTGAAAAGGCTTAGACTAAGGAATCATGTTCCTTTAGGCCAGGACTTATAACTAGTCCTTTAGATACACCCACTTATGACTACAGCATGCTCTATGTGCCTGTTTTCTCCTTTCCAGTTGCAAACCCCTGAGCTAACAAAAAAGATGAGAGGCCTGTGAATTGGGTTGACTGGGGGTAAGACAAAGAGGGGTTCATGGAACTTAAAGGGGTTTAGAGTGGGTGGGTGGAAGGGGGCAGGATCTGGAGCAGAAAAGGGAGAACAGTAGGGTAGCAGCATACATTGGCCAAGAAAGGTTTAGGCACAATATCTCACAAAAGTGAGTACACCCCTCATATTTTTGGAAATATTTTATTACATCTTTTCATGTGACAACACTGAAGAAATGACACTTTGCTTCAATGTAAAATAGTGAGTGTACATAGCCTATCCAGCTGGGACTACAGAGTTGGAACCTCGACATGCAATAATAGATGCAGGGTCAGTGGTGCGGTAGGATTGGTATTGTCGGTGAACACACATGATCTACCACATTGCCCACAGCTGTTACCAAGCTGATTTATTCCAGGGATAGTTAGACCTTTCCAGTTCAGCCACCCAATGTCAAAGTGGGGCCGTTTCAATAGGAGGAGGAGAGGGCAGTGATCTGCTGTCCATCCAAAGTGAGTAGTTGGACTATTTGGATAAGGAAAGGAGGCGGTTGATCAGGAGCCCTGTTGCAGTTTGTTTAACTCCACCTGCATCTGTAGGTACTGTTCCCATTCTTGGGAGTTGACTGTTAGGTGAGAGGACATTGAGTTCTGGTATGGTTCTGTTAACTGCTGTTACTAACCTGGTATCAGCTTTTTTTTTTTTTTTTTTGCAGTGTCATTGGTTGTTATGATGAACCATTACAGCCAATGACAGTTGCCAGCATCCTAACAACCAATTGTTTGGTAGGACACAGGTGGCTTCTTGTGTCTTATTAATCCAATGAGGGTAGGAGGCATGCACAGCCTTATGTGGGATGCTGTCATAATCAGTGGTGTTAGTAATACCTGTTCTTACAGAAACCAGAAGTTTGCTTCACAGGGTGGAATATGATGCTATTTAGTTCACCCATTCAACAAACAACAGAGTTTGCAGCAGGCCCTGTGTCACCACAAATCCTTAACTCCATTACTAATATATAGCAGATAGGTCTCACAACGCCATTGTGAATGTCTGGGTTCACAGGAAGAAGAGACTAGAACAACAGGTTTTAGTTTGGCATCTTCATCCAGAGCACTGGATGCTGTGAAGTGTTACCAGTTCTTGGTTTAGATCAGAGGAGACGTGGTGAGAAGACATTGTATTGGGCTGGTCCGAGGCAGAGTTTATAAATCATGGACAGCAGCCTTAAAAAGTGAAAGTAGTAGTTACAGAGCAACAAGGAATATCTGGAGCAGTGTTTCCATTTTGGGATGGAGAATAGACTAGAGCACAGATTGGTAGGTAAATCATGTCATACTGTGTACACTCAAGGTGAAAGCACAGCCCAAGAGTACCTACCTCTCTACCTCTGGCCCCTTGTCCAAGTCTGTGAGCACAAACTGCTAGCATCAGATGATGCTTGTGTGGGAAGGCAGAAGACTAGAAGGGGGCTCTATGGTTTTCAGCAACAATGATAGGAGGAATGGTGATATGCCATCTTTCTGCACCATCCATGACACTGGTTCATCTGTAGCTGTCGCAAATGAATGACTTCACCAGGAAACATGTCCATATACTGTGATCAGAAATGGCATTTTACTGATATGTTGTGGATGTCTCTTGTCACAGAAGGGAAGATGTCAGACCAGACATTGACAGATTGCATTGCACATGCACAGTACAGTGCAAGGGCAGTATACAAGGCCAACACTCATAAAGTTTCTCTTTAAGGTAGGCTCAAATAAAGTGATAGCTTTTTGTGTGCAAAAAATCAAATATAATAAAGAGTTTTTAAACAAGATCCTTCACTCTGAGATTTTTGTGTGTGTCAGGAGCCATGGGCGTGCTCTTAGTATTACTGTACTTGAAACCCCACTGCGAGAATGTGCACTAGGCAACAATACCTCTTGTTTGTTCTGTACTACGCTTCATGGGCTATACTTTTTGGCTGAGACCGGCAATTTTTAGTTACCAGGCCACAAGGCCTAACACTTTTTTAATTTTGCATAATAATTTACCTATTTGTTCTCTCCACATGTGTTACCTGCACTTGTGTTTGTGAAGTAGGAAGGGGTCCTACTTCTTCAGGAGGTGAACCAGAGACACAACCTCACTTTTTGTGTGTGTTTACATGCACTCTTTTTATTCTCTTCCTGATGTTTTGTTTTTTCACACCCACTGTGGCTTAAAAAAAAAAAAAATTCACCACGGTGCAATATGTTTTTTCTAGGTTCTATTCCAGGGTGTCTTGGGATCTTCTATAGTCCTAGACATGCTCACGTCTTTTGATTTTTTAACTGTACATGTTACATAAAGGCTTGAAAAGTAGTTGGACTTTGAGGCACTAAGCCAGGCAGATTAACGTTATGGGTAGCATTTGCATATTGTTTGTGATTTTGTAAGTGCAGTTAAAGTAGAATTCCAAGTTCACTATAGCTTTAAACAGTTTGTTTAGGCCAACAAATTATTTCCATGTCAGAACAGTCTAGTCACTGGCGCTGCTGTAATAGACTATAGTGGGATTGTTAACATACACTTTCTCTCAGCTGTGAGTATAGATCAAGTCAGTCTTTGTGGTCCTTTTGACCTCCTATTTGTTCACTCTGTGTTCCTGTATTCTGTTCCATACTGCAGTCTGCTCAAACTTTTACTTACTGCCCTACTTTCACTTGTGGGTACAGAGAATTATATTGTGCAATTCCCTTCTTCCTGTCATGTATTCCATTTAATCAGGGCCGGTGCTAGACTATTGTATGCCCTAGGCAAGACCAACTACTTGCGCCCCCCCCCCCCCCCAAAAAAAGGGAAGGGGTTAAGAACTCCTCTATGTCATACCCAGTGACCCTGATCTGATGATTCCTCCATGTTATGCTGTCATATCCAGTGACCCCCATATTCCTTCATTTCACACCCGGGGACCCTAATGTCCCTCCATGTCACACCCAGGGACTTTGATGTTTTTCCATGTCACGCCCTGGGACCCCAATATTACTCCATTTCATGCTGTCATACCCACTGACCACCCCGATGTACCTCTATGTCAGATCATGATGTTTTTCCATGTCACAGTTGGGGATCCTGATGTTCCTCCGTGTCACACCTGGGGGCCCCAATCCCCCATGGCACACCCAGGGACCCCAATTCCTCATGGCACACCTGGTGACCCCGAACCCCTGTTACACGTGGTGGCTCCTGGTGGAGGGAAAAGCAGCAGTCAGAGAGCTCCGCACGTCCTTCATCACCAACGTCCTCAGACCATTCTGGTGCCTCTTCGCTTCTGCCCCAGTAAATCAGTAAAGGTTCCACCCTCCAGTGCCGAGCTCTGACTCAGGTTCAGCTCTTCTCCGCTCCCTGCTTAATACCGACCCAGGGAAATAAATGGCTGCCCACCAGCTCAGTGCAGAGAGTCACTGGCCGCTTAAGGCCGCTCAGCTCCAGCCGAAGAGGATCATCATGCAGGCAGCACTCTGGGGGGCTCCCTTCTTGCCTTTTGGGGCCCCTCCAACAGTGGTGGAAAGCCAGGGCCTGGTAGTTCCGCCACTGCCCAAGACACCTGGCATCTTCTGCTGTCCCTTCTCCCTCCGCCCCTCGCCTCAGCTCACAATATTTATTCATGATGGAAAATTCATGATGGAGAGAGAGTGCCGACTCCTGGCTGCGCTCCTAGGGGGCAATGCGCCCTAGGCGGCTGCCTAGTTTGCCTAGTGGAAGCACCGGCCCTGGATTTAATAAAGAAACATACTTCTATAAGGAAAAATAGTACTATCTGATAAGGTCAGTTAAGTTACAGAAGGTGGAGGATCTTGCCTAATAATGTCATGTGCCATCCTTTGGAAAGGGATACCAGCTTCCCCAAAACAAAGTGGACTGTCCGTAGGAATCAGAAGGACAGCATTATCAGCTCATTAAAAGAGAAGTTCAGCTTTTTTTAATCATACTAACCTAGGTGGTTACAGCATCGGTCCCTCGCTGGCTCTAAGACTGAGAACCAAGCGATCAAAGACTGCTGATCACTCAGTTCTCAAAGCTTTGTGAGCAGAGAGCTGGTGACTGGCAGTCACTGGCTTTCTGGTTTGCCCCCCCCCCCACACACACTCACTGGAGCGCTGGGATGTGGGGGTGAAGGAGCCACTGGCTCAGACTCTCAAGCTGGGTGTCGGTCAAGGCATGTGGATGGATCCCAACTCAATTGTTGCGATCTTGCCCCAGCCTGGACTGGCTCTATGATATCAGCCAACAATGGGCTGTCTGCAGAGAATGGGTCACAGGAGTGCAGAACAAACTGTACTCCTCTGATCTACAGGAGAAGTACAGCCAAACGAGCTTTGGCTGTACTTCTCCTTTACCTGAAGGAATCTATTTTCCTGGCAGCTCATGAATACTGTATATTTAAACATGAAACCCAAACCCATGAAACATTTAAACAAGTTTGTTCTCCATGGCACCACTGTATCTAGGAACATAGCTACCCTTCCTTGCTTTCTCCCACGATGGACCAGGGACTATAGGCTATGGAATTTGTACTGTGCATATAACTTGATATGTGCACTGCTCATTCCAAACATTCCAAGATGAGAAGGAGAAGGAGAGGCTTGGGAGCTCTGGGAGAGCATTACAAGGAGTCAGAAAAAACACAGTAAGAAACAATTTCATGAAAAAAAAATTACAGAACCATAAAGTAGTTTTGGAGTAGTTTTTGGAGAAAGATGATATTGTTTAGTGTCACTTTAAGGTGGTGGTTATATAATATAAAAGTAATGCAGTTTATAGGTGCAATGATTCCAATCCAAAGTTATCTTTAATATGCAAAAACAACTACAATATGAAGAAATACAATCAATTACAGAGAATTTATAACACAGTTGCATAAGAAATCAGATAATGTTTTGAAGTGTCAAAAGCATTCTTTGGAAACACAGCAAAATAAAATGAATATTTACTAGTACTGTCTAACAATATTTCTGTTTAATGAGCTACAATATATGAAGGATGTCTTATGGGTTACCACAATCTGCAAGTAATGCATTTAAATTCATACAAAAACTTAAATACACAAGTAACATTGAAAAAGAATGGAAAACCTTGTCTCCTCATTTTAGCTAAAAGAGAACTCTTTTCATGAAAAATATGACTACATAAACCATTTTTAAATGTATAAAAACGTAGCAGTGAATAAAAAATATTGCTTTTTTGTCTCAAAGTTCTGTCAAAAATTAAAAACTTTTTTTTGTTAGGTGGTTTGGTTAACATAGACAAAAAATGCAGCGCTCATAGAATAACATATGGTGTAAATGAATATATGAAAGTCCACTTCAAGCTGTCGAAATGAGTTGTATAGTCCACCGACAACACCCTTAACGTGTGACAATCCATCTATGAAATCACAGGGACAGTGAAGACCTCCACCACACACAAAGTAGCCTGCTGGCCTCTTACCAGATGGGTATGACCACCGCTCTCACAATGGTCACACAACGCTTGTTGTTATAAAGCTTGATAATCGACCCTGAAATCCTTCCAATAGGTGCTCCCAATTCAAATGTCGGATCCCAAAGTAGAAGTAGCCAGGCACAGTCACTCCCAAAAGTTAAAAAACAAGGGGAAGACCATGGTGAAGTACGTTTTCACAGGTGTATGTTTATTGAAAGTAAAATGCACTCACCAGATACATCATCATAAAACAGCCTTGAATCAATAAAACCACTGTAGCAGTAAAGCACTTCCAGCTTGTGACGTCGAACCGTGCTGAAGCTCCGCCTACATGTTTCGCAGGCAACTGCGTCATCAGGGGGGGAGGGATCGGCATCGGGAGACGTCTTAAATAGTGATTGAAACAGGAAAGAGGAAGCATATACATCCGGACACGCCCGCTGGAGCCCTTGACCCGGAACTTCCTGTAAACCACAGTGATTGAAACAGGAAAGAGGAAGCATAAACATCCAGACACGCCCGCTGGAGCCCTTGACCCGGAACTTCCTGTAAACCACAGTGATTTAAACAGGAAAGAGGAAGCATAAACATCTGGACATGCCCGTTGGAGCCCTTGACCCGGAACTTCCTGTAAACCACAGTGATTGAAACAGGAAAGAGGAAGCATAAACCTCCGGACACGCCCGCTGGAGCCCTTGACCCGGAACTTCCTCTAAACCACAGACAAGGAATAAAAGGAATTGGTGGATCGCAATGGGGCGGATACTTCTGCTACAGTCACACCTAAACCGGTGTTGTAAAATTTTGTCGGACCCGTGAAAAAAATCGGACCTCGTCACTTCCGGTTATGGGAGTCTCAAGTGCGCAAGCGCACAAGACATTATCTTGGTTTGGTAAAATTATAAAACACAGAGCGGGCAGTTGAATGAGAGGAGGCGGGGCAGAGGTGGGACGGAAGACACCGCCGCGTCATCTGCAGAGCTGAATAGAGGAGGCGGGACGGAGGTGCGGCCGTGTAATAAATGCAGGACTTTAGCGACTTCTTATGTTTTATTATCTTTAGTAATTATCGTATTATTTATCCTTAGGATTTCATTACATTTAGTATTTCTTATTTTGTATTATAGAAATACTAAATGTAATGAAATCCGAAGGATAAATAATATGATAATTACTAAAGCTAATAAAACATAAGGAGTCGCTTAAGTCCTGCATATATTACACGGCCGCACCTCCGTCCCGCCTCCTCTATTCAGCTCTGCAGATGTGCCTCCCTCCCTAATGTCTCGATGATGCGGCGGTGTCCTCCGTCACACCTCAGCCCCGCCTTCTCTCAATCAGCTGTCCGCTCTCTGTTATAATTTTGCCAAACCTCGAAAAATGTCTTCTGCGCATGCGCACGGACGACTCCGCATGCGCACGGACGACTCCTATCAGCTGTTTTGTGATGCTCTGTCACCGGAAGTGACGAGGTCCGATTTTTTCACGGGTCCGACAAAATTTTAGAACACCGGAAGAACCCTCTGGGCCGAACCAGGAAGCAAAACAAACTCCTGGAATGCAAACAGGGCGAAAACCGGAGGTTCACTAAAAACCATTGAAACCGGCCAATTCTCCATAATGGGGAGGACGACACAGGTTTGGTTAACATGCACCTCTAGGATGCGGATTTCAGTTACCAACATGGACACTACCTCTTTGGCAGATTTTCTCAACCTTTTTAAAACGGTGGAACCCTTGAAATACTTTTAAAGAAAAAGTTCCCTGCAAAAATTAAAAATAAAAATAATTGCATATTTTTTTCGCAGGTAAAAAAAAGTGCATTTATTTATTTATTTATTGAGCCTGTAAAGCATTGCACCAGCAATCAGCAGATCGCTAGTGTCATGCAGTTCTCCTGCAGATCTTTCTGTGTATCTGTGTGCCCATACATCCCATATGGGCAAGCAGATACACTGACAGGAAATATCAATGAGCTACCACAATGCTCCACAGCACCATGGTAGCTTATTGAGAACTACAAGCCTACAGGCGCAAAGGTTGTCGGGGCTTATAGTGCATTTACAGACAAAGCTGTGTGAATGAAAGACATGACTGTGTGGGAGGAGCCCAATGTGACCGCGCTGATTTAAAAAGTGACAGCTAGTATGCGGAACTTCTCCTCATACTGCTGTCACAGGGAGGAGGGGAGGGATTGGGCAGGGGCTGCAGCATTGGAAAAATGTTACTTGTTCCACCTTAAAAATGAGTGGAGCATTTAACATGTTCCTGAAGGTGAACTTATCCTTTATTGAAAAATTGGAAATAAAATTATAAATAAAAGAATAAAAAAATAGTTGGTTCTACTCTATGCCCTGGCAGCGGAACCCCTGGCTATAGCCATTAGGACACATCCTGGCATCCATGGATTCCACAGGGGTTCCCTTACGGAAAAGATCAGCATGTATGCTGACGACACCCTACTTTACCTGGAAGACCCGGACAACTCCCTGTTAACGGCCCTGTCTCTTATAGAACGGTTTGGAAGATTATCAGGCCTCCAAATTAATTGGAATAAATCACAAATTCTCCCTATGGACGTGACCCCGTCAGCTGTTACCCCTGCGAACCCCGCTCTTAAATGTGTCCCCTGCTTCAAATACCTGGGAGTTCACATTACGACACGCCCGCAGGACTATGTCTCGGACAATGTCCAATCCCTATTCCCCCTGGGGAAGTCCAAAATTCAGGTGTGGTCCAGATTGCCTTTGGGGGTAATGGGCAGGGTCAATCTGATTAAAATGGTTCTCCTCCCCAAAGTACTGTATAGTGTGTGGCATTCCCCATTATATCTAGCCCTAAAACATTTCAAACAATCGGAGTCCCTTCTTAAGGCCTTTGTTTGGGGATCAAGCAGGCATAAGATCTCTTGGCAGAAACTTAATAACCCTACGACCTTGAGTGGCCTGGCGCTACCAGATTTTAACCTCTATTATTTAGCATCACAGCTCTCCCAATTGTACCACATAGACAAAAACGACAAGGAACGATTCCTGACTCTTTTGTGCCCTAAATGGGCTTGTCCTTTTCAAGATCCACTGACGGTTATACTTCGGGGCATACGGGGGACGCTAGAAAGACTGAACCCTAAATCCCTACTCTATCATTACAGCCGAGTTTGGGAGGTAGTGATGTATAGACTGAACGGCCCTTCCCTACATGACCTTACCCCTTTGTGGCATAACAAGTCTCTTCAGGAATTATGCTCGCTTCCTGACTCCTCTTTAGGGAGCAGACGGGGGCGTATTCCTGCTGCAGCATATACTGACGGGGGGTACCCTTAAAACTTACGAGGCGATGAAGGAGCAATTCTCTCTCCCAAACCATATGTACTATAGATACCTACAACTTGCCCACGCATTCCGCACTCAGTTTTCAGAGGCTCTACCGAATACGGAGCCCGTACTAATTTTATAACTGATCAAATGCCCGGAACCTACACACTTAATCTCTCTGTTCTATGCCGAACTTCACACGCCCTCCTCCATGGGCTTAAGACTCGTTGGATCCGGGATGTGGGGCCTATTGAGGATGAAGAGTGGGGGGAGGCGCTGGAGACCTGTCAGAAGGTGTCCCCTAAACTGTCCGACAGACTTACCCAGACATTCATTGTTCACCAGGTTTACCTCACGCCCCTCAGGGTGTCCAGATATCAAACTGATCGTGACCCTGGCTGCCCAATGTGCCACGCAGCTGGAGGCACCTTTTTCCACTTGCTCTGGAGTTTCCCTCAGCTCCGGGGTTACTGGCAACAGGTGGTAGCTTTTCTGCATGACAAGATGGGATCTCCGCTGCAACTGGACTCTAAGCAGTGTCTCTTTGGTATATACCCGGATGGGGACATGAACAAATTTATGACTGCATTCTTACAGGAGACACTGTTTACGGCCAGGAAATTAATTGCCAGGACCTGGATGCGGAGTGATCCCCCAACCTTTGGTATGTGGAAACGGGAGGTAAATGACAATATTCCCTTCTATAAATTGCTCTATAAACACAGAGGGTATCCCACCAAGTTCGATAAGATCTGGGACAGATGGGTGCAATGCCTGGATACGAGTGTATAGGCTTAATGTTGTTGATGCTTTTCCCCGCACCACTACTACACTGTTCCGCCCTGTGCCTGCTGGTTGTAACTTGTATACATATACCTCGTGGTTGTCCTTGTTTTTTTTTTTTTTTTTCTCCCTCTCTGTATAATGCCTGTACTGCTGCACTTGCTTACTTTATTTCTTTTGTTATTTCAACTTGTACTGTACTAAGATTTTAATAAACTCACTGTTTGGAAAAAAAAAATAGTTGGTGTTCCTTTTTGCATTTGACACCCTTAGCAGATAATTTTTAAAGAAGAATTCAGGCATGGTTATTTTTACATAGTTACATTGGTGCGATTTCGACCAATGTAACCATACCTGTGAGATCCCTCTAGAACAGGGGTGTCCCAACTCCATTTCATGGCGGGCTGCATATAGAGTGCAGAGTTCGGGTGTTCTGTGATTTAGAGTTCAGGGGTGTTCTGTGTACAGAGTGCAGAGTTCAGGGGTGCTCTGTGTACAGAGTGCAAGGTTTAAAAGTGTGCTACACATAGTGTACAACACCAACCACCCCCCCCCCCCCCGCAAAGTTTTGTTTCATCCCTAGTCACTCCTACCTTTACCTATGTAGACGACCACGATCTGGCTGCAAAACTGGGAGAGAGGTCCACATGACAACTTCTTGTGGGCCAGATTTGGCCAGCGGGCCTTGTGTTTGACATGTGTGCTCCAGAAGCTGGAAATCACTATAGACACTGCTAATCTAGTGATCTCCACTGAGTTACCTGCTCCATGCAGGCATCTGCCCAGCTGCTCACTGAACACTAGAAGTCAGCTGCTTGGCAAGAGTGCCATTGTGAGATTGCTTTGCATTTTCTCAATGAATGCAAAGTGTTCTCTGATTGGGCAAGGTGGAGAGGTGGGGCAGTGAACCCATGCTCTCCACCTAATTCAATCAGAGAATGCTTTGCATTCTCTGTGAAAATGCAAGATATTCTTTGAATTGTGCCAGTGCCCAGCGGCCCGCCTCCTGTGTGAACAATGCACAATTTCCAGCCTTTAGAGGGATCCTACAGGAATAGTATATGCATAATCCCATCAGTCTAAACTGGACTAATGTATCTATCAAAAAACACACCAGCAATTCTTCTTAAACACTTCTCACTTCTATGAGACAAAATTGTGTGAAAATTGTAACACCCCTTTACATTGGCGTTTGGTTGAAAAGTTTCCCTTTACATTGGTGGCCAGTGGAAGAAGGGCCCTCTTATGATATCCCACACTCCAAATACAAGCTGGTAGGCTAATTGGCATAATGTGTATGTATGAATATGAGTTAGGGATATAAGATTATTAGCTCCTTGAGTGCAGGGACTTATGTGAATGTGCAATATACACTATATTACCAAAAGTATTGGAATGCCTGCCTTTACATGCACATAAACTTTAATGGCATCCCAGTCTTAGTCCGTAGGGTTCAATGTTGAGTTGTCCCACTCTTTACAGCTATACCAGCTTCAGCTATTCTGGGAAAGCTGTCCACAAGGTTTAGGAGTGTGTCTATGGGAATGTTTGACCATTCTTCCAGAAGCACATTTGTGAGGTCAGGCACTTATGTGTACGAGAAGGCTTGAATCACAGTCTCCGCTCTAATTCATCCTAAAAGTGTTCTATCAGGTTAAGGTCAAGACTCTGTGCAGGCCAGTCAAGTTCCATCACCACAAACTCGCTCATCTATGTCTTGTTGGACCTTGTTTGTGCACTGGTGCACAGTCATGTTGGAACAGCAAGGGGCCATCCCTAAACTGTTCCCACAAAGTTGGGAGCATGAAATTGTCCAAAACATCTTGATATGCTGACGCCTTAAGAGTTCCCATCACCAAGGGCCAAGGCCAACTCATGAAAAACAACCCCACTCCATAATCCCCCCTCCACCAGGTAATTTGGACCAGAGCACAAAGGGTGAACAGCCTTCCCTGAACAGTTGAAGCTATTAAAACTGCAAAGGGTGGGCCAACATTGAATCCTATGGACTAAGACTGGGGTACCATTAAAGTTCATGTGTGTGTAAAGGCAGGTAAAAACACAGGAGAAGGGCGCACTGACCTAGTTCAATACCATAAGTTATGTATTGACAATTTGTTAAAAACAACACGTATTCTACTCACAAGCGTATGCTATGTACAAGCGAAAAAGAGAGTTCCTTCAGCTGTCCAGAGACCACAGGTCCGTGATGCTTAGTTGTGACAGGCAAACTTGAAGGTGTCCATAATATCAAGTTGGCCTGTCACAACTAAGCATCACGGTCCTGTGGTCTCTGGACAGTTGAAGGAACTCTCTTTTTCGCTTGTGCATAGCGTACTCTTGTGAGTAGAATGCATGTTGTTTTAACAATTTGTCAATGAATAACTTATGATATTGCACTAGGTTGGTGCACCCTTCTCTTGTCTTTTTGCTTTCAGTTTGTGTGGATACTCATCATCCTGAGAGGGCAGCAAGACCTCAGATGCTTACGGTACAGCCAATGCCTCTTTGGCTTGCATGCACCATTTGAGCGCAGGGGACATTTACTTGTCTTTTCTGTGTAAAGGCAGGTGTCCCAATACTTTTATATTAAAAAAGAATAGCGCGCAAATGCAAAAGAAATTACTACCAAATCTGAAGAGAGTCCATAAATAAAAATGGGGGTTTGGTCCCACCATATGGCCATATCGTGCTCAAGCCCACTACTGCGTCAAAGTACCCCATTATCAGTGGGTCCTACACTATCCATGAAAAAGAGATGAATCCAGCCCTTCTAACCCTTGGAGACAACACTCCTTGCTGGGAAAAATGTGCAAATGCACTACAGGGGACTCCTCCTATATCCATTTGATGGTGGACACTGATTGAGTACAGGTGTATGTGGGGGGTGGGGAGGGCTGCTCAACCTCGATAGTCTGGTCAGACCGAATACATAATAAACAGGCAAAAAATTTGGGGGAGCATACCCATGTATTTCCAAAGCTGCTGCAGCTATGAACCAAAAGACATGTATATTAAAAAAGAATAGCGCGCAAATGCAAAAGAAATTACTACCAAATCTGAAGAGAGTCCATAAATAAAAATGGGGGTTTGGTCCCACCATATGGCCATATCGTGCTCAAGCCCACTACTGCGTCAAAGTACCCCATTATCAGTGGGTCCTACACTATCCATGAAAAAGAGATGAATCCAGCCCTTCTAACCCTTGGAGACAACACTCCTTGCTGGGAAAAATGTGCAAATGCACTACAGGGGACTCCTCCTATATCCATTTGATGGTGGACACTGATTGAGTACAGGTGTATGTGGGGGGTGGGGAGGGCTGCTCAACCTCGATAGTCTGGTCAGACCTAATACATAATAAACAGGCAAAAAATTTGGGGGAGCATACCCATGTATTTCCAAAGCTGCTGCAGCTATGAACCAAAAGACATGTATATTAAAAAAGAATAGCGCGCAAATGCAAAAGAAATTACTACCAAATCTGAAGAGAGTCCATAAATAAAAATGGGGGTTTGGTCCCACCATATGGCCATATCGTGCTCAAGCCCACTACTGCGTCAAAGAACCCCATTATCAGTGGGTCCTACACTATCCATGAAAAAGAGATGAATCCAGCCCTTCTAACCCTTGGAGACAACACTCCTTGCTGGGAAAAATGTGCAAATGCACTACAGGGGACTCCTCCTATATCCATTTGATGGTGGACACTGATTGAGTACAGGTGTATGTGGGGGGTGGGGAGGGCTGCTCAACCTCGATAGTCTGGTCAGACCGAATACATAATAAACAGGCAAAAAATTTGGGGGAGCATACCCATGTATTTCCAAAGCTGCTGCAGCTATGAACCAAAAGACATGTATATTAAAAAAGAATAGCGCGCAAATGCAAAAGAAATTACTACCAAATCTGAAGAGAGTCCATAAATAAAAATGGGGGTTTGGTCCCACCATATGGCCATATCGTGCTCAAGCCCACTACTGCGTCAAAGTACCCCATTATCAGTGGGTCCTACACTATCCATGAAAAAGAGATGAATCCAGCCCTTCTAACCCTTGGAGACAACACTCCTTGCTGGGAAAAATGTGCAAATGCACTACAGGGGACTCCTCCTATATCCATTTGATGGTGGACACTGATTGAGTACAGGTGTATGTGGGGGGTGGGGAGGGCTGCTCAACCTCGATAGTCTGGTCAGACCGAATACATAATAAACAGGCAAAAAATTTGGGGGAGCATACCCATGTATTTCCAAAGCTGCTGCAGCTATGAACCAAAAGACATGTATATTAAAAAAGAATAGCGCGCAAATGCAAAAGAAATTACTACCAAATCTGAAGAGAGTCCATAAATAAAAATGGGGGTTTGGTCCCACCATATGGCCATATCGTGCTCAAGCCCACTACTGCTTCAAAGTACCCCATTATCAGTGGGTCCTACACTATCCATGAAAAAGAGATGAATCCAGCCCTTCTAACCCTTGGAGACAACACTCCTTGCTGGGAAAAATGTGCAAATGCACTACAGGGGACTCCTCCTATATCCATTTGATGGTGGACACTGATTGAGTACAGGTGTATGTGGGGGGTGGGGAGGGCTGCTCAACCTCGATAGTCTGGTCAGACCGAATACATAATAAACAGGCAAAAAATTTGGGGGAGCATACCCATGTATTTCCAAAGCTGCTGCAGCTATGAACCAAAAGACATGTATATTAAAAAAGAATAGCGCGCAAATGCAAAAGAAATTACTACCATATTTTTTTCCCAATACTTTTGGTAATATAGTGTATATATGTAAAGTGCTTTGTAAATTTACTGTGCTATATACTGTAAGTACCTGTATAAATTGCAGGGTGAGGGTGTGATAGAGCCTGAAATGTAAAAGAAAAGTGTAAATATTTATTTCCAACTTCATTTAATCACTTATATATATATAAGTTGCGCTAGAAAGTGAAATGCATAAATGATTATATAATAAAGTCCAAAATAAAGTCCATTTGTAAGCAAACAGCACGTCTGACGAATTATCTGTACAGGTACCGCTTACCAAAAACAAATGATAAAAGGGCCCAAAGGAACTTCAAGAAGTCCACAGGAGATAAACGTCAGTTGGACTCCGTACTTCTGAATGGATCTCCTCAGTGTTGGGTGATCATGTGAAATGTAAAAATGAAAAACGCCATAGCGTAAAACAACAAGTAAATTGGATAAACACCCCAAGTGATAGGAATGTCAGAAAGGTGCCAGAGTAGTGATAGTAGAAGACACAGACACCTCCAATCCTGTGAAAATACTCCTTACCAGAGTAATGAAAAGTGTTGCAGAAAAGATAAAGGGAAAGCCTCTCCCCAATAGGACTGCCGCTTACCAAAAGGAAGGTATAGTGAGCATATAAATTCCAACCGTGTCACCGAAGAGGGCTGACATACATATGCCCTTACCAACTCCAAATATTGTAAGGCAAAGAGACTCCAAAACCCGACCAAGCACTTCCACTGAGGACACAGCTCCAGATATTGTATGGCAGAGACACTCCAGACCAGACTAAACACTTCCAGTAGGGACGCTGATAGAGGCTCAGCATACAGATGGTGTCTCACAGCGCACATTTATTCCCTCATGTGTTGTCATTTAATCACTTGCCGACCACCGCAGTCAGCCCCTCACAGGCAAAGCGACGTAGGACTACGTCGCTAGCCTGTGAGTGTCTAGGTAACGAGCGCGCACGCGCCCCTGGAGGCGTGCTCCCGCTCGCTCACAGACCCCCCCACGCGTGTGCCCGGCGGACCCGATGTCCGCCGGGCACTCGCGATCGTCTGTTACAGCGGGAGAAAGGCAGGCGGCTAATGTAAACAAAGCCGCCTGTCATTCTTCCCTGTGTAAGAATGGAGATCATACGGTTCTGCTATGTAGGACCGTTGATCTCTGTTCTTACACATCAAGGCACATACAATCACAGTTAGAATCACGCCCCTAGGGACACACTTAACCCCTCCCTCTCAAATAAAGTTAACCCCTTCCCTGCCAGTGTAAGTTTTACAGTAACAGTGCATATGTATAGCACTGATTACTGTAGTAATGTCACTGGTAAACCCAAAAGTGTCAAAAATGTCAGTCAAGGGTCCGATCTGTCCGCTGCAATGTCGCAGTCCCGCAAAAAAAAAAAATCGCAGATCGCCGCCATTAAAAAAACAACAAAAATTACAAAAATCTTTCCCGTAGTTAGTAAACGCAATAACTTTTGCACAAACCGATTAAAATACGCTTTTTGCGATTTTTTTTACCAAACATATGTATCATAAAACAAATTGGCCTAAAATGTTAAAAAAATTTAGATTTTTACATTTTTTGGGGGGAATTTCATATAAAAAATGTGAAAAATATTGTTACTTTTGCAAAATTTACGCTCTTTTTTTGTTTATAGCGCATGATCAAAAAATCGCACAGGTGATCAAATACCACCAAAAGAAAGCTCTGTTTGTGGGGAAAAAAGGACGTCAAATTTGTTTAGGTACAGCTTCGCACGACCGCGCAATTGTCCGTTAAAGTCACGCAGTGCCGAAACGCAAATTAGGCCCTGGTCAGGAAGGGGGTAAAATCTTCCGGGGCTTAAGTGGTTAAGGGAATGACAGTGTCATAATACATGTAAGAGAGAGCTTCAATTCCTTCAGCAGTAGGGGAGTTTGTGGAGATGGTTCTACAAACAATTTAGTAGTGTGTGTGTGTGTGTGTGTAACAGACATTTGGCCATATGTTTCTGTGTGGCAGAGACTGATCAAAAACTATATGAATGACCATCCCTCAAAGGGGTTGCACAACATTCCTAAGATTACATCAACACCAAAAAAAATTAACAATGTAACTTTTCAGGTGCATTGATGTAAGCAGGTGTAGGCTGCAATATTTCCTGCATTCTAAAGATGATACTGTGCTGTTTCTTCAGGCTGGCAGGAGACCATTAAGGATTTATTGTCTCCTGCTATGGGCTCCATGCATAGGAAGACAGCAATCCTATTGGATACTGAAGTCTCATGAAATTTGGGCAGCCATCCTGACTAAGGATTCCATAAATAGTTGCATTTCATGTAATTTGGTTTGCCTGTTGTGTGGGAGTAGAACAGGAAGAGAGCTACAACTCTTTAAGAAGAGAACAAAAACACCATTAGTAGAGGCACCTGACAAGGAGGGAAAGAGTACATTTTCCTTACAGAGTGTCCCCTCTGTCAGTATCCTGGAACAGTCTCCTACTGGCAGCTGCTGCAGGGACTTTTGGGACCCCAGTGTTACTCAGTAATTCCACAACCCCTCCAAAGGAAGTAGTTCTCTGTCATTCCATAATATGTGAGTGTTTTTATAACATTACTTTATCTACATGGAGAACTGTATACTCTACAAAATATATAGTACCATTGCTATAACTGCCTTGGTTGTACCTATTCCATTTCTACAATATGTAAACAGTGTTCAGATAACTCAATCTTCAGATATACTGATTAGGCTCTACCTATGTAATGTAAATATGTAACATATAAATCAATATATGTATAAAATGTATATTTTTATCTCATCTATCTCTATAAAAATTATGATTTGTCCCAGGGTCAATTCCCACATGAGTGCACAGCAGCCAGGAACACAGCAGCTCCCACAGTCTCACAGCACAATGGCCAGGCAGGTAGCTTTTTAAAGTTTAATGTTTGTTGAACTTGGATGGTGTGTGGGGAAGCCTTAGGATACTCCAGAATGTAATGCATCAAGCACTACAAGGACTCTCTTTTTCTTCTGCCTACTCTCTTCAGGGGCTTCTCCCCCCTTTCTTCAAAGACTACTGTCACAACACTTCTGGGATTCCGAGCAAGATGAATCCCACCTTGGCAGCTCTAACAAAGTCACTCAAGGAGTTAACCAGCAAGCAGTCACTAGGATCCCACTTTTAGGCCTTTACTCACTTAGACTCCAGATACTTGGATTGCATCTGTCCAATATTGGCTAGACACTGTATCGTGAATCTTCAGGCTGGATCATCAGTGCTTCTCCTTTACTTGGGTCTGAATTGCTTTCAGGAAAGTAGCTCCTCCAGCCCTGGCAAGGCTGGGACCTTGGTGAACTCTCTGCAGGCTCTCAGTCGGCTTGCCCAGAAGGACAGCAGCCCTTTCAGGCTGGGATGTCCTCCTTCAGGATAGGACCCTTCTGCTCTAGACATCAGACTATTTATGAGCTCACCTTATGTGCACACCTTCTAAGGGATAGGCTAGAGTCCCATAAATATTTAAACTCAGGATCTGCCTCTTCCAGCCCACTACATTCTAGCACCAACTAGAAGGCAGGAAGCAGTAGTGAAGCCTGCGGCCTGTGAGACCGAGAACAGAGAAAAATAATCACACTCTTCTCCACTGGCTACAGAGGAGCCAAAAAAGCAAAATTTACCTTAACCTCACATAACCAAGGAGGATGCTACAAGTATAAAATTAATAGGCAGTAGTAATGAATACAGTTGTCCATCTCTACTGGATAAACAATTGATAATATGACCATTCAAGTAACCTAGCTCACAGATTATACCTTTCAAATTACCACAGAGTTTAACCACTTTACCCCTGCTCACTGTACCTCTACTGCGGCACAGTGGCTTGTTCCTGTCCAGCAACGTACGTTGCTGGACTCCTCCCCTTGTGGGCGGCGCTCGCACACCACCGGAGGCTCGCTCCCGCTGTATTCAGTCACAGCGGAAGTCGGGCCAGGGGAGGAGCAGCGGCGTCGGGGAATCGAGTTTGGAGATCCGCCCGCTTGTGTAAACAAAGCGGGCGGATCTCCTAAGTGAAAGACAGTGACAGATTGCAGGGTTCAGCATAGCTGAACATGCGATCTGTCCCTGTGTCACTCAGTCACCTCCCCCCACACACGTTAGTAAGCATCAGGCATACATTAACCCCTCCCTCTCCAATAAAATTAACCCCTTCCCAGCCAGTGTCATTTTTACAGTAACAGTACATATTTATAGCACTGATTACTGTAGTAATGTCACTGGTACCCCCAAAATGGTCAAAAATGTCAGTCAAAGGTCCGATCTGTCCGCCGCAATGTCGCAGTCCCGCAAGAAAAAATCGCAGATCGCCGCCATTACTCGTTAAAAAAAAAAACACCAAAAATGACATAAATCTTTCCCTTAGTTAATAAACGCAATAACTTTTGCGCAAACCAATCAAAATACGCTTATTGTGATTTTTTTTTTACCAAACATAGGTAGCAGAAAACAAATTGGCCAAAAATTTAAAAAAAAATTTAGATTTTTACATTTTTTTTGGGAGGGGGGGGAATTTCATATAAAAAAATGTGAAAAATATTGTTATTTTTTCAAAATTTACGCTCTTTGTTTGTTTATAGCGCAAAAAGTAAAAATCGCACAGGTGATCAAATACCACCAAAAGAAAGCTCTGTTTGTGGGAAAAAAAGGACGTAAATTTTGTTTGGGTACGGCGTTGCACGACCGCACAATTGTCCGTTAAATTCGCACAGTGCTGAATCGCAAAAAGTGGCCTGGTCGTAAGACAGCAAAATCCTTCGGTGGTAAAGTGGTTAATCATATAAATATGAGAAATGAATTATGAGTTAAATAAATACATTTTTTAGTTTGCATATTGATTTATACGTTGGATATTCACCAGAAGCACTTGAAAAGTCCCATTGTTCATTTTGGTTGGTGTTGGCAGAGACTGATGTTAGTAGTTTTATGAAATCTGTAAAACTCTGATAAATGTATCATGGTCATAACAATGTATAACATGAATACATCTTCATTCATCCTGGAAAACCTTATAAGAGTTAAATTTTTAAAACTTGAATTGATGTTGAAAATACGTCAAAATAATATAAGTGGTTTTAAAATGAGCTGCGCCGACAAAAGTGTATTCTGGCACCTGATCTGAGAGAACCGCTCTATCCTAGCCACATAGACTTTTCTGCACAACTGCTATCAGATAAGGTACCATCATATCTCTGTGTTGTGATGAGAGATGACGAGCATAGCTCAAAAGGAAATGAAAGTTATTGCTTTACAATGGAAAAATAGTATTGACACTCTAGTATCAGCCATCCTTTCAAATTGATTCAAATATGCACTGCCTTTAATCCTTTGTTGTTATCTTAGCCCTAGTAGCAATGAGCTGTTATCGTGGATTTGAATGTTCTATTAATTAAAGTTTGTCAGCTAAAATCTGGTCCACCGACCTTCACTGCAATTGAATTTTCAACTCTTTTCCTATATCTTTTTTTTTTTTTTACCAGTAATTGTTTCAGTGCCACTGTCCCAAATTTACAGCTAACAGTACTTTTAATAAATCTAGCCAGTCATGCAAAGAATATAAGGGCACAGGTGATTGTAGACACTTTTAGTTATTTATAGCAGAATAACTATTCATAGTTTTAATGCACCCTTGTTTTCAAGTAAGCTTCGATATATTAATTCAGTGGATGATACACATTAGCAGATCATAAATCCAGCCTAGGAATTTTATGTAAATTAATGCAGAACAAAGAATGTATAGTACAAAAGTAATGTCTATGAAATTATGCCAAAATATACACAATACACCTAGTGCTGTGTCAAGGGTTATAAAGGGATCTGTAGGAAAATGTGAGCAAAACTCGCAGGAGACATCTAAGGGTTACCCTTATGACCTTGTGACATTATAATGTGTGGTACGTTCATAACTACCTAGATTATGACTGTTTACACAGCTCTCCACACTTGTCAATCAGTGGGCTCATATCCTGTTATCCTAAAACAATCAAAAAGAAGTAGATTGCAGTGAGAAGTGAGAACCATGGAGCCATGGTTGGAACCATGGAACCATTCTGTTTATTCTGAGGGTATCTGCGTTTCAGTACACTTCAGCAAAACACAGTGCAATAAAAAATAATAATTTTTATACTTTCTGTTTGTGTCAGGTTATATTCCATTTTCATTACCAGGATTATTGTGTAATAGGTGTCAGAAAAAAAAGATACACATTTTTTTAGACATTTTACCACTCCTTCAAGCAGACAAGGTGTTGTGTTTGGGTAAGTTAGATAGAGAGTAGCATTATAACATACTAAGGACTGATAAGGCATTGTGTGCATTGCAGGTAACATACTCCATGGACATTGGTCCACTGCAGTGCCATTCAATCTAAAAACCAATCACAAGATCGACCGATCATCCCCCCTATTTGTAAAGATGTAAAGGCACTGTTAAAGGGATGCCAGGGCTGGGTGGTGAAGGGTAAATGTCTTATTTGTTTCAATTTCCTCTGCTAAATATACAGTTGAACACCGTTGGTTATATCTATTTAATAAGTGTAAAGAAATACCTGTTGATGCTATTAGAAATGTGGAGCAGTGCTGTGACTTGTGCTCATTTCCTCTGTTATCTCAGTGAGCCTAATTGGCCCATTCAGGTCTTATGCTGAGAACAATTAGTCTTTATGTTGTAGAGAATTGAGTAGGGAATTGTGTGGTTTAGCAAAAGACAACCGGGAAGACATTTAACCTGCAAAAATGTGGCGTGTTGTCGGCCTACAACAGAAATTATGTGCACATCAACAGGTGTTTATCTGTACTTGCAGGGTCTCTAAAGCAAAAAAAAAAAAATATAGGTAAATGTGATTGTATTGCAGAAATGTTCTAGTATATATACTGCTTATATACAGTATATATTAGGGGTGGGTGAACGGTTCGGCCCAAGCATGAGTTCGGGCTGAACATTGGCTGTTTGGTCGTTTGAAAAACACCTGAATTATCAGGGCGCTCGACTGTTTGTTCAGCCTGCCAAATGACCACAATGACCACAATGCACTGCACCGCCGCACAGTGCTTTGGAAGCCCTGATTGGCTGAAGCAATGAAAGTTTTGCCCAATCAGGGCACAGAGTACTGTCAGAGACATGATTGGAGAAAGCAATGATCACTCTATCCAATCATGGCTCATTGCTCTTCGTCCTGTCTGACACTATAAAAGTATTCTTTCAATAGCAGCCATTTGTAGTGTGATATCAGTGTGGAGAGAGATAGAACAGGGCTCAGTTCAGTGCTACTAGAGAGTTAGTGTGTTATAGTGTGCTATTCTGATTCTATTGTCAGTGTAGAATATCAGTTTAGTGTGAATCTAGTAATAGTTCAGTCAGTTTGAGTGTAGTAAACATTCATTTTTACTTTAGTGTCACTTTAGTGTGAATCTAGAGATAGTTCAGTAAGTGTGAGTGTAGTAGTGACCATTTATTCTTACTTAAGTATCAGTTTATTTTGTCAGGGCAGGTTTACTGCAGTATACTTCAGTGCGTTAGTGCACGTTTAACGCAGTATACTTCTGTGCTTTAGTGCACGTTTAACGCAGTACATTTCTCTTTGTTACTGCACGTGCGTCAGTGCAGTTTTAATGCAGTATATTGTAGTGTGTCAGTGGAGTGTTTATGTAGTGAGTACTCAGGTTAAAGTGCACCAAACACCACTTTCCATTGATTAAAGCACATCCACGTACACATTTCCACATTCTTTATTACATTTTGTTAATAAGCACCCCCACATCATGTCTGGGAGGCCATCAAGGAGAGGCAGACATTCCCATGGCACTGTGAGGGGGCCAGCAGCGTATGTGTCCAAAAGCAAAGGAGGACATAATTATTCCTCAGGCAGGACATCATTTCCTCTTTTTAGTGATGTTGCCCATGCTATCCAGCCACAGCATGCAGCATGGGGAGAGCCCCACCTAGTACTTGGGGGGGTCTGTTTCAGCAGACCTCCTGAAGAAAGGGGCTGCCTGGTTTCGGCCAGGTTAGCCAGTGTAAGTACCCCAGTCCCTGTCAGGAGCCTTCCCCCCAGGGGGATCAGGGTCAGGGACCATGTGTACACCCTGTGCACTTTTGGGTTTCACTTTTTCGGTGTGCATTTTTTTATGCACCCACTGGGTGATAGTCTGATAGTCTGTTCACACACCCCACTGGCTGCATTGGCAACCTCCTCCTTCTCCTCTGCCTTTGCCTTGTGCTTCCACTGTGCCCCCAGCTGTCAGGTGGAAATGCCACCAGCACACTTCTCAACCTTTTGGCTAAGATCAAGTGTAGTATCTGTTGTTATCTGTTATCTGGGTGCCACCCTGCTGTGAACATGGTTCCTCCTCCTCCATCTCCTCCTCCTCCACCTCGTCATCCTCCAGAACTGTGCCCTTGCTGGGCAATTGTGTACCTGGCGTTTGTGGGTGCAGGAACCCACCCTCGGAGCCACTTGTGAATGACTGCCTGAAAGCCTTGGAAATGATCACTGCTTCGGATGCGGAGGCGGTAGAGGATAAGAGGAAGCGGAGTAGGAGGAGTTAGCAACAGGAGGCAAACTGAAGCACCCTGAAATCCTCGGTGGTGAAAGGAGATGCGCTAAACAAATTTAAAGGGTGTATCTCACAATAACAATCAGCAAACGCTGCAAAATTATTAATTTTTCCCTAAATGGGTGTTTATTGAATAGCAGAATAGAACAACAGTATCTAAAAGGGTGTATCTCACACGTACAGATACAGACTAAGCCGCAATTTAATATCTTTCTTTGCCCTAAATGGGTGTTTATTGAATAGCAGAATAGAACAACAGTATCTAAAAGGGTGTATCTCACATGTACAGATACAGACTAGGCCGCAATTTAATATTTTTTCCCTAAATGGGTGTTTATTGAATAGCGGAATAGAACAACAGTATACAACGGGTGTATCTCACAGTAACATATGCAGACTAGGCCGCAAATTAATTTTTTTTTCCCTAAATGGGTTTTTATTGAAAAGCGGAATAGAACAACAGTATCCAAAGGGTGTATCTAACAGTAACGTATGAATGAAAATGTTTTATTTTTCCCTTTTATTGGTGATTTTTGAAGAGCAGATTAGAACACAGCAGTGTCTAAATGCTGTATCTCACAGTAACATATTAAGGAAAAAATGAAAAAAAAAAAAAAAATTTCCCTTTAACCACTTCCATACCGAGTCATGTAATATGACGTCGGCAAAGTGGTTGTACAGATCCGGTCCGCCGTCATATGACATCGGCCCGTTCTAGCAGCCAGTGCGCGCCCCCGGCGGCGTGTAGCGGTGCGATCAGGAATGAGGCTCGTCCCTCGGACATAGCCCATCCCTGATCAAGGTAAACAGCCAATAGAAATTGGCTGTTTACCATGTGATCGGCTGTGTCAATCACAGCCGATCACATGAGCGGCTCCCCGCACGAGCCGCTCGTTCTCTCTGCAATACGCGCCCCCGGGGGCGCGCAGAGCAGCGATCGGGGACGAGGCTCGTCCCTCGGACAGAGTCGATCCCCGATCTAGGTAAAGAGCCAATGAAATTGGCTCTTTACCACGTGACCGGCTGTGTCCAATCACAGCCGGTCACAAATGTCAACAGAGAACACGGTAACTAGCTGTCACCGTGTTCTCCTCCTCACACACTGATCCTGTGTGAGGAGGAGATTGTGGTAACAGCTAGTTACCGATTACAGTGCACGCTAAACACACTGATTCTCCCCCCCCCCCAATAAAGAGCATCTGTCACTAGCCCATCAAAGTACCCGAGTACCTGTCACCAGCCCATCAGGCCATCAGGTACTCAGATGACAGGTACTCGGGTACTCTGATGGGCTGGTGACAGGTATTCGGGTACTCTGATGACAGGTACTGGGGTACTCTGATGACGGGTACTGGGGTACTCTGATGACGGGTACTGGGGTACTCTGATGACGGGTACTGGGGTACTCTGATGACGGGTACTGGGGTACTCTGATGACGGGTACGCAGGTACTCTGATGACGGGTACGCAGGTACTCTGATGACAGGTACTCGGGTACTTTGAGTACCTGTCAACGGAGTACCCGTCATCAGAGTACCTGAGTACCTGTCACCTACCCATCAGAGTACCCGAGTACCTTCCACCTGCTCATCAGAGTACATGACGCCTGAAGTACCCGAGTACTTGCCGCCTGCTCATCAGTACCCATCACTACTCATCAGTACTCATCAGTACCTATCACGTATCAGTACTGATCATCAGTACCCATCAGTACAGTATCACCTATCAGTATCAGTACTACTTATCAGTACTTATCACCTGCCTGTCACCTGCCCATCAGAGTACCCGAGTACCTGTCACCTGCCTATCGGAGTACCCGAGTACCTGCCACCTGCTCATCAGTACCAGAGTACCTGTCACCAGCCCAGCAAAGTACGCGAGCACCTGTCACCCTTCATACAGCCACCATGTCCAAGTCCAAAAAGGTTTATATACGTCCTCCGTTTAAACCTAAATACCAGTGTTATGGCAGCAGATAGCTGCCATAACCCTGGTATTTTTTTAAACGGTGGACGGTTGGCTTTCCGATAAGGGTGGTCCCAGCGGCGGATTCGCCATGGGATCACCCTTCCGGGATGGCGGAAGAGGCGCCCCCCCTCCCGCCGCGTTCCGGTCCTTTTCCCAGCTTACCGGACCCGCTGACAGCGGGGAAAATGATCTGGTCCCAGATCCTCACAGACAGGATGTCGAGTGAGGGCAAGCTTGCCCTTACTTGACTCTATGGTCTTGGAGGACCGGAGCTACGGAAAATGTTGTTGCCTAGCAACCGGTTTAAAGGTCCGTTTTTTTTTTCATTTTATATAATAATTTTTTTTTTTTTTCTTTCTATCTTTTAGTGTACTTGTGAGATACTTTTTGACCCCAGATCTCACAAAAAAGAGGTCCTGTCGTGCCTATTTCTATTACGAGGAATGTTTACATTCCTTTTAATAGAAATAAAAATGATCAATTTTTTTTTTTAAACGGTGTAAAAATAAAAAATAATAAATAAATAGTAAAAAAAAAAAAAATTAAAGCGCCCTGTCCCCATGAGCTCGCGCGCAGAAGCGAACGCATACAGAAACCCGGCCCACATATGTAAAACATATGTAAACGGTGTTCAAACCACACATGTGAGGTATCGCCGCGATCGTTAGAGCAAGGGGAATAATTTGAGCCCTAGACCTCCTCTGTAACTCAAAGATGGCAACCTGTAGAAATTTTTAAATTGTCGCCTATGGGGATTTTTAAGTACCAAAGTTTGTCGCCATTCCGTGAGCGTGCGCAATTTTGAAACATGACATGTTGGGTATCTATTTACTCGGCGTAACATTATCTTTCACATTATGGAAAAAAATTGGGCTAACTTTACTGGTTTCTTATTTTTTAATTAAAAAGTGAATTTTTTCCAAAAAAATTGGGTTTGTAAGACCGCTGCGCAAATACGGTGTGATAAAAAATATTGCAATAATCTCCATTTTATTCTCTAGGGTCTCTGCTAAAAAAAATATATAAATGTTTGGGGATTCTAAGCAGTTTTCTAGCAAAACAACTGATTTTAGCTTGTAAACACCAAATGTCAAAAATAGGCCTAGGCAAGTGGCTAGGATGCATGATGATGCTCCTTGAATGTTAGGCCCCTCTATATGGCTAGACTGTGAAAAAGTCTCACACATGTGGTATTGCCATACTCAGGAGGAGTGGCAGAATGTATTTTGGGGTGTCATTTTTGCTGTGTACATGCTATGGAATATCCTATAAATTGACAACTTTGTGTAAAAAAAAAAAAGTTTTCATTTTTTTCCCACATTTTCCAAAAACCTGTGGAAAAAATGATATGTTCAAACGACCCATAATGCCTCATAGAATATACGTTGGAGTGTTTGCTTTCCAAAATGGGGTCATTTTGTGGACTTTTCCATTGTATTGGTGCTCTAGGGCCTTCAAAAGTGTGATAGGTAGTAAGAAAGTTTTATGTGTATTTATGCTCCTAAAACGCCTTATGGTGCTACTTGGACGTGGAGTCTCTTTTTGTGGCCAGGCTGTGTAAAAGTCTCACACATGTGGTATCACCATACTCAGGAGGAGTGGCAGAATGTATTTTGGGGTGTAATTTTTGCTATTTACATGCTATGTGTTAGGAATATCCTATAAATTGACAACTTTGTGTAAAAAAAAAAAGTTTTCATTTTTTTCCCACATTTTCCAAAAACCTGTGGAAAAAATGATATGTTCAAACGACCCATAATGCCTCATAGAATATACGTTGGAGTGTTTGCTTTCCAAAATGGGGTCATTTTGTGGACTTTTCCATTGTATTGGTGCTCTAGGGCCTTCAAAAGTGTGATAGGTAGTTAGAAAGTTTTATGTGTATTTATGCTCCTAAAACGCCTTATGGTGCTACTTGGACGTGGAGTCTCTTTTTGTGGCCAGGCTGTGTAAAAGTCTCACACATGTGGTATCACCATACTCAGGAGGAGTAGCAGAATGTATTTTTGGGTGTAATTTTTGCTGTGTACATGCTTTGTGTTAGAAATAGCTTATAAATTGACAACTTTGTGGGAAAAAAAAGAAAAAACATTTTTTTCTTTATTTTCCCAAGAATTGTGGGAAAAAATTACAACTTCAAAAAACCCACCATGCCTCTTACTAAATACCTTGGATTGTCTACTTTACAAAAAGGGGTCATTTGGGTGGTATTTGTACTGTCCTGACATTTCAGGGCCTCAAGAAAGGAGATGGGCAGTCAGTACATCTGGTGTGATCAATTTTCAGTAATTGGTACCATAGCTTCTAGACTCAATAACTTTCACACAGACTAAATAATATACACTAGTTTGGGTTAATTTTACCAAAGACATGTAGCAGTATACATTTTGGCCCAAATGTATGAAGAAAAATTAATTTTTTGCAAAATTTTATAATTTAAACTAAAAAAAAGTGTTTTTTTTTCAAAATTTTTGCTCTTTTTTTGCATATATCACGAAAAAAAAACCCCAGTTGTGATCAAATACCACCAAAAGAAAGCTCTATTTGTATGAAAAAAATGATATAAATTTTGTTTGGTTACAGTGTAGCATGACTGAGCAATTGTCATTCAAAGTGTGAGAGTGCTAAAGGCTGAAAATTGGTCTGGGCAGGAAGGGTGTCTAACTGCTCTGAATGGAAGCGGTTAAATTGGTGATTTTTGAATAGCAGATTAAAACAGCAGTGTCTAAACTCTGTATGTCACAGTAAAACATGACAGAAAAAAACGTTTTTTTTTTTTTAAATCCAGATTAAGCAGACACATATGCACTGAGCTTGCATTACATGGCCGCTACACGCCGCACGCCGCCCACCTAAAAGGTTGGATACTGTTGTTGTTCTATTCCGCTATTGAATAAAAACCCATTTGAATGAAAAACTGAAAAATAATGATTTTTCACTAAAAACTGAAAAATAATAATTTTCACCTTAAATTGGTGCTTTTTGAATAGCAGATAAGAACAGCAGTGCCTAAACACTGTATGTCACTGTAAAATATGAAGGAAAAAAAAGTTTTTTTTTTTTTTAAATCCAGATTAAGCAGACACATATGCACTGTGCTTGCATTACATGACCGCTGCACACCGCACGCCTCCAACCTAACAGACTGATAAAAGTTTTTTTTTCTCCCTCCTCCTCACTGGGCTCAGGTCAGGGCAAAAAGATTGTGCACTGCACCCCCACACAATAAAATCGATGTAGATCGCTGTCTGATTAAAGAAGATTCTTCCTATTCTTTCCCTGAAAGCAATCTCCAGCCTGCCCCTACAATAATCTCCTATCGCTCCCTCAGCAGCATCAGGAACCTCTCCCTACAGTAGTTAGAGCAGAGTGACGTGCGGTGCAACGTGACTCCAGCTTATATAGAGGTTGGGTCACATTTTGCACTGGCCAATCACAGCCATGCCATTAGTAGGCATGGCTGTGATGGCTTCTAAGGGCACACTAGTTAAACGCTTGTTGATTGGCTGCCCTGCAGCTGTTGAAACCACGCCAATAAAACCGTGCCAAAACATGAAATAAGATACCGAACAACGAACTGTATCCCGAACATACAGTAAAATGTTCGGGTCCGTGTCGGGGTACCGAACACCCAAAAGTCCCGATACAGTCCATGTTCGCCCAACCCTAATCCTAAATACTATTCAGCTGGCGGCCGGGAGATTCCTTGACTAACAGCTGAAAAGTAAAGGAATGTTGGTGATTTCATTATTCTAAAATTGCAATGGCCAAATGTGGACAATGATGTCAGCAGCATCCCTGCCCTTTCTTGTGGGGAACCTCCTAGCCAGCAGCTTAATGAGGCTGAAAATGAGCCTTCCTTTGCTATGACGCTGTTCCTGATAGGTACATGAATCTGTCACCCTCACCGGCATTTGTTGTTTCTTTATGAGTTTCAATTAATATGTATTAAGAAGAGCATTTACACATTAGGAATAATCGAAAAAGGATTATTTAAACCAGTATTAAACTAAAAACCAAAAAAAAAATGTAATATTTTGTAGTTTACGAATCCTAAAATGTGGTGACTGCATTCGTTTTCTTTTTTAGGCTTTTTCTCCTCTGTTTTCATCTGGTGATCTGGCCAGTAACACACCTCCTGTATTAAAGTGCCTCCACTTTGGGTAAAGGATCACAGCGGCAACTTTGGACAGAGCAATGTCAGTCTGGGGGAGGAGAGTGTTACTGTAGTACTAGCAGATTTTTTTTGTTGTTTTTTTGAGGGTATAGGTTTTACATGAAGACATAAAAGCTGATGATTGTAAGCACCCCTGTCAGTGGTTATTTAACCACTTCCCGACCACCCGCCGCAGTTTTACTGCGGCAGGGTGGCAATCCTGCGCAAACCGACGTAGACCTATGTCAGTCGCGCGTGGCAAGCTAGGGGGCACGCTCTCACCCCCATTCAGCAGCAGGGAAGCCGATGCACGGGTCAGTAAACAAAAAGAAAGCAGCGCCAGCTTAGTGAAGCATAAGGTTTATTAATAAAAAAAACACATAGTGACTTACTCTTAGGTAAGTAAAGGCCGGTAGGGTAGGTGAATGGGATCATCCATCTTCTTGTCCTGGATACCGTTGCAGAAAGGAGGGGTGCAGGGTGCCGGTGGTGCGTGGAGGCTGTTGTCTGGCAGCCTGTCTGATGGTGCTGTGGTGGTGGAGGACTCTCAGTGGGGCTCCACTTCCTACTTCCTGTCAGCCCGACATCACTTCCTGTGAGGTGGAGGGAAAGATGGGCGTTGCTAGCTTTCGGAGCATCCGTGCTCCTTCATTAGGCGCCTAATTAGTTAGTAGACACGATAACTTTTGCGCAAACCAATCAAAATGCGATTATTGCAATTTTTTTTACTGAAAATATGTAGCAGAAAACAAACTGGCCTAAAATATTAAAAAATTTTGATTTTTAATTTTTTTTTGAGAATATCATATAGCAGAATGTGAAATATATATATATATATATATATATATATATATATATATATATATATATAATAAATATATATATACCACCAAAAAGAAAGCTCTATTTGTGGGGAAAAAAAGGACATCAAATTTACTTAAAGTAACACAGTGCTGAATCGCAAAATAGGGCCTGGTCATTAAGGGGGCATATCCTTCCGGTCTTAACCACTTTACCACCGGAGGATTTTGCTGTCCTACGTCCAGGCCACTTTTTGCGATTCGGCACTGTGCAAATTTAACTGACAATTGCGCAGTCATGCAACGTCGTACCCAAACGAAATTTACGTCCTTTTTTACCCACAAACAGAGCATTCTTTTGGTGGTATTTGATCACCTCTGCACTTTTTTTTTTTTTTGCGATATTAATAAAAAAAATGCGACAATTTTGAAAAAATAACAATATTTTTCTACTTTGACAGTTAAAAAATATCCAATATATTCAATTTTTGTCATATATTCAGGCCAAAATTTATTTAGCTACATGTCTTTGACAAAAAAATTCTCAATGAGCGTATTTTTAACTGCTTTAAGACGGGAAGATTTTACCCCATTCCTGACCAGGCCATATTTTGCGATTCGGCACTGCGTTATTTTAACGGACAATTGCGCGGTCGTGCAATGCTGTACTCAAATTAAATTTTTGCACTATATACAAAAAAAGACATTTTTTTATATGAAATTTCCCCCAAAAAAATGTAAAAATCTAAATTTTTAAAAATTTTAGGTCAATTTGTTTTCTACTACATATTTTTGGTAAAAAAAATCACAATAAGCGTATTTTGATTGGTTTGCGCAAAAGTTATCGCAGCTACTAACTACGGGAAATTTATGTCATTTTTATTGTTTTTTTTTTTTAACTAGTAATGGCGGCGATCTGCAATTTTCTTTTTGCGGGACTGCGACATTGCGGCGGACAGATCGGACCCTTGACTGACATTTTTGACACTTTTGGGGGTACCAGTGACATTACTACAATAATCAGTGCTATAAATATGCACTGTTACTGTAAAAATGACACTGGCAGGGAAGGGGTTAACTTTTATTGGTGATCAAGGGGTTAATGTATGCCTGGTGCTTACTAACGTGTGTGGGGGGAGGGGACTGTGTGACACAGGCACAGATCGCAGGTTCAGCTATGGTGAACCCTGAAATCTGTCACTGTTTGTCACTTAGGAGATCCGCCCGCTTTGTTTACACAAGCGGGTGGATCTCCACACTCGATCCCCGATGATCGGGGAAGAGCGGCAGTGATCACCGCCTCTCCTCCCCCGGCCCGACTCCAGCTGTGACTGAATACAGCGGGAGCGTGCCTCCGGTGGCGCGCGCACGCTGCCCACAAGGGGAGGAGTCCAGCTACGTAGATAACTTACCACTTTGCCGCAGTAGGCTCAACGTGAGCGGTCGGCAAGTGGTTAAAGTGGTTAAAGCAGCATTAAACTAAAAATGTAATATAATGCAGTTCACCAATCCTTAAATGTGGTGTCTGCATTTGTTTTTTTTTTTTAGGCATTTTCCCCTCTGTTTTTATCTGGTGATCTGGCCAGTAACACACCTCCTGTATTAGAGTGCCTCCACTCTGGGTAAAGGATCATAGCGGCAGCTTTGGACAGAGTATTGTCAGTCTGGGGGAGGGGAGTGTTACTGTAGTACTAGCAGATTTTTTTTTCTTTTTGTTTTTTTGAGGGTATAGGTTTTACATTATTATATAAAAGCTGATCATTCTAAGCACCCCTGTCAGTGGTAAATGGTTTGTCCCAACACTCTAAACTGCTCCATTTGCATGAGAGCTTGTTCTGTTGAAAAACAACAGATTTACTGGCTGGATCATCAGATGCAGTTAAAGCTGAACTCTATATTAGGATACAAAGCAAGACAGCTCTGTAATTATTAATACATTATGTGATGTATTTTTTTTAATGCAAGCCGTGAACCACAGGGCTGGGGTGTAAGAAGCAGAAGCAAAAGGAGTTCATGCTATTGAGAATCAGGCTGACAGGAGGAGAGAGTAGATTATTAGAGAGATAAGCTCATGGGGGTGCTCCTTCACCTTTTACTGTCCATTTACAAGCTGAGGTGGTTCTAGAATCACCTGGGTTTAGAGGAAGAGGGTTGAATAATGCTGGGCATCAGATTGATGGCATTTATGGGCAGAAAATAAAGTTCTGTGGAGATCCCAGTATTCTAGGTGAATGTTAAAGAAAAAGCTGGCTTTGCTTTTTTACTTTTTAATGGATTATCCATTTTTATGGCAATTTGGCTTTTTTGGAATTTTTTTTCTAAGTACAGCATGGCAGCATTTTAGTTTTTAGATAATGTATTTAGAGCTCCTGGGTCTTGCTGTTAGGAAGTTGGTCCATAAGTAAATGGTGTGGGTGGACAAGGCTAGTTCAATTGGAGCGACATAGCAAGGCCAACTTCCTATCCTAGATACTGGACAGAAGTTAATAAAACCACACAACAAAAGTAACAACGTAAATCTGTAAACAAAATCTAACCGCCAATGGCCATTTACAAAAACCTGTAATGAGATTAAACAAGAAAACTGCCATTATTGATCTCTTAGAGGCCTGTGTTGCTGTTGGAGGGTTTATTCACTTCACTTCTATTGATTACTGCTGCAGGGAGAGGTAAACCTGTTATCTGGCTCAGACGGGATACTAGGGATTAGGGGAGGCCTGCTAATATCACAACACAAGCACATATGGCATCAAAAGGGCACTAATAGTGGAGGAATGAGTCATTTATCGCATGCAGGCACCTGCCTCAAGCAAAGCAAACTGATCCACTACAGACTTTGACTCATGTCTAGTGCCCTCTTCTCTATAAATATGAAAAAGAAAAAAAAATTGTAGTGGAAAGAGACCAACTTCAAATGTGAGTGTTGAAGAAAATAAAGTCATATAAAATTCTAATTGGTGCAGCTGCTGCTTCAGAGACCATCCTGTAAATATGTAAAATCTCTACTCTTCTCCTTATTGACATACCATAGCTAGGAGTATGGTAGGCCTACTCTATAAATCCCAATGTTCATATGTTAAACAGAAATTCTACGCAAAACCATCTGTTAATTGTTACCTTCCCATTTCCCTGATACTTCCTGCATGCATTTTAAAGCAGAACTTTACCCATAACAACTTGCTTCTTGCTGGAGGCTGCCATTTTGCTAAAGCCCAGAGCCCCCAAAAACAGCAGTAAATCATAAAGTGGAACTAAACCCATTGATTTAACGGTTTCAAAAAAACAGTGACAATCCTGGAATGCCGGGATTGCTAACTGTCACTTTTGCCTTTGTTCTCAATCAAACTGTCAACCCATCAAATGGCTGGCGTCATAACTGATCACATGTGCAGCACCATGGCAGTTGCAGTTTAACCACTTCAATACAGGGCACTTTAACCCCCTTCCTGCCCAGACCAATTTTCAGCTTTTAGCACTGTTGCAATTTGAATGACGCGGTCATGCAACACTGTACCTAAACCAAATTTATGTAATTTCTTTTTACCACAAATAGAGCTTTCTTTTGGTGGTATTTGATCACCGCAAGGTTTTTTTTCTTTTTTGCTTAACCACTTGCCGACCGCTCACATGGAGCGTACTGCGGCAAAGTGGCTCGTTCCCGTCCAGCGACGTAGACCTACGTCGCTGGACTCCTCCCCCTGTAGGCGGCGTTCGCGCGCCGCCGGAGGCGCGCTCCCGCTGTTTTCATTCACAGCAGGAGTCGGGCCAGGGGAGGAGCAGCGGCGATCGCCGCTGCTCTGCCCCGATCGTCGGGGAATCTAGTGAGGAGATCCGCCCGCCTGTGTAAACAGAGCGGGCGGATCTCCATAGTGACAGGGACTGACAGATCGGAGTGTTCAGCATAGCTGGACATCCGATCTGTCCTTCTGTCACTCAGTCACCTCCCCCCCCCCCACACGTCAGTAAGCACCAGGCATACATTAACCCCTCCCTCTCCAATAAAATTAACCCCTTCACTGCCAGTGTCATTTTTACAGTAACAGTGCATATATATAGCACTGATTACTGCAGTAATGTCACTGGTACCCCCAAAAGTGTCAAAAATGTCAGTCAAGGGTCCGATCTGTCCGCCGCAATGTCGCAGTCCCGCAAAAAAAAAAAATCGCAGATCGCCGCCATTACGCGTTAAAAAAAAAAAACACCAAAAATGACAGAAATCTTTCCCTTAGTTAGTAAACGCAATAACTTTTGCGCAAACCAATCAAAATACGCTTATTGCGATTTTTTTTTTACCAAACATAGGTAGCAGAAAACAAATTGGCCAAAAATTTTTAAAAAAATAGATTTTTACATTTTTTTGGGGGGGAATTTCATATAAAAAAATGTTAAAAATATTTTATTTTTTCAAAATAAACGCTCTTTTTTTGTTTATAGCGCAAAAAGTAAAAATCGCACAGGTGATCAAATAGCACCAAAAGAAAGCTCTGTTTGTGGGAAAAAAAGGACGTAAATTTCGTTTGGGTATGGCGTCGCACGACCGCGCAATTGTCAGTTAAAGTCGCACAGCGCCGAATCGCAAAAAGTGGCCTGGACGGAAGACAGCAAAATCCTCCGGTGGTCAAGTGGTTAACAAATGAAAAAATACCGAAAAGTTTGAAAAAAATAGTTTTTTTTTGTTTATGTTATAAAATTTTGTAAATAAATATTTTTTTTCCTGTACTGATGAGCATTGATAAGGCTGCTCTGACAGGCACTGATGAGGAGGCACTGATGGGGTGGCACTGATGATGAGGTACTAATATGCAGCACTGATGGGCACTGATAGGCGGCACTGATATGCAGCACTGATGGGCACTGATATGTGGCACTGATGGGCACTGATAGGCACTGATAGGAGGCACTGATAGGCGGCAATGATGGGCATAGGTGGGCAGCACTGATAGATGGCAATGATGGGCAGCACTGATGAGGAGGGCACTGGCAGGCTCCCTGAGCACTGATTGGCATCCCTGGTGGCCAAGGGAGGGCATTTCTGATGGCCATGGGTGGGCAATCCCTGGTGGCTCTAGTGGCACCCCCAAGGGTCTGCACTGGTAATCAATGCTCTGATTACCAGCACTGTCGTTTTTTTTTTTTTTTTTTTAAAGCTGGCGCCTTTAAAGCTCCAGTACCCAGATGTGATATTGCTTCCTGAGTTACTAGATCAGAGACCCGATGAAAGCCGATTCCGGCCTTGTTCGGGTTTTCCGGCCCGCCGGCCAACATGGCGGCTGGTCGCTCGGGTCTCCCAGTGGGGCGGTAGACCCGGCAGGGTGGCAGAAGGCAGCAGGGGGGGGGGGGGTGTCCCCTTCCGCTGCTTGTGATAACGGTCAAGCAGCTGAATAGCCGCATCTGTTGTTATCACAAGAAAGCCGAGCATTAGCTCTAAAACATGGTTCAATCCCTTGAAGCTGATGGACGCATATTTGTGTTACATCGACGTGAAGGGGTTAAATATTATAGGCACTTATTTATAATGTTTTACATAGTTATACCTGCAAAAGGGGTCATCCTGAAGTGATAATTAGGATTTCAGTTCCTGACTAAAGTTCCACTTTAAAAAATTACCAACAGTCAAGAAATCAACAAATAAATAGCTGCTTTAAGATTTTCTATTTGGTCATGGGACCGCAGATTTCTGGCCTAATCCCCTTTCTTTGTGACTAGTGAGCACGAACTCTCTCCTAGCTGACAATGCCTATACAGCTATGGACAATGATAGGATACTTCACCACTGTATAAGAATACGAGATGCGGATCAGAGGGGCCTGCAGTGCTGCTGCAAATTCATCAGCGGTGTCAGCACTCCACAGTACAAACTGGCAGCATAATCAGGTAAAGATTTAACAGAGGGGGAAAGAGAGAAATACAAAAAAAAAAAAATTATTGACTAAATAAAATTTCCATGTTCTGTGTACTGTGGAAGACCAGATATAGTGCATGCAGGCTCCAGGGTTTATTAACAATTTAAATGTTGTAACATTTTCATTTAAGCTGGAATTCAACTTTGAGTTCACAGTGTTATGGACCCAAGATACAAAAAATTGTTCTAGGAAGTTGCCCTCTGTTTTATAGAGGAAATGCAGGTTGTACAGCCAGGTTTCAAGGTCATCACGTTTATTTTTAAGGCAGCTATCTCTTTGACTGATTCTCTGAACATGTCTGCCAGGGGAGAGATGATATCCTCTGAAAAGCAAATGCTCTCCTCTGTGGGGGATTTGCATTCTCTGAGGGACTAGACATATTGCTTTAGAAAGAAGAAATACATGTATATACATTCTATTCAGGGTGGCCTGGAGGAACTTGCAATCCCTTGAGGTCTCCATTATCTGCTGCAGTGTGGGCTAAGGCTGGGCTGACTAATCTACCGCAGCAGCTGCAGATTTACAGGGGAACTCAGCAATAGACCCGGCTGCAATTGGTGTCCTCATCCTGAGATCCCTCTATGTCTGCAAGCCTCTGCAGTATTATCTGTGTAGAAGGATGTGTGCTCTGCTACCCAAACCAGGATAATGGCCCCCGCCATCATCTTGCCTATGCTGAAAGTGGATCCACTTATTCACTTACATGGCTACGTTAATCGCTTTAGTCACCAGTTTGGATCACTGTTGTGTGTGTGCTGTTCTTTGTTCAAAGTCAAATCGCCCTTAAAGTGGAGTTCCACCCTGTTTCACAACTTTACAGTTTTAGTTCGGGCTGTGCATTCTCAAGATCAATTGGGCATTTTTTTTTTTTTTTGGGAGTTTCTTACCTTATTTTTACTTCATTATAACGTTCACTTCCTCCTTCTTCTTCCTTCCTCCCCCCTCCTTGGCTGTGGCCGCTGTCGTCACTTCCGGTTTTGCATTGCCTCATGGGAGCTGTTTGTAATAACTCCCAGAAGGCAATGGGCAATGACGCAGTGGCCGGCCTCTCCTCATCTCGCGTTTTTTCAAAACCGGAAATGACGCGAGAGAGGCGGAGTGAAGCGCGTCCGGCGCCATCTTTAATAAGGGAAACACTGCTATTTTTGCCAGTGTTACCCTTTTCGTCCCAAATAGCGGATTAAAGTGAGTTGCAGATCGGTCAGCGCTTTGATTTTTGCAGCAAGCAATGTGGATGGATGGGTGGGTGAATGACATGTCACAATTGTGATTTATGCAGCGATGGAATGTACACTGATAGAGGCAGCAGAGAGTGCATACATCATGGGATGGTCAGAGATTGCATACATGGGTGGTCAGAGATTGCATACATCATGGGATGGTCAGAGATTGCATACATCATGGGATGGTCAGAGATTGCATACATGGGTGGTCAGAGATTGCATACATCATGGGATGGTCAGAGATTGCATACATGGGTGGTCAGAGATTGCATACATCATTGGATGGTCAGAGATTGCATACATCATGGGATGGTCAGAGATTGCATACATGGGTGGTCAAAGATTGCATACATCATGGTATGGTCAGAGATTGCATACATCATGGGATGGTCAGAGATTGCATACATGGGTGGTCAGAGATTGCATACATCATGGGATGGTCAGAGATTGCATACATGGGTGGTCAGAGATTGCATACATCATGGGGTGGTCAGAGATTGTATACATGGGTGGTCAGAGATTGCATACATCATGGGATGGTCAGAGATTGCATACATGGGTGGTCAGAGATTGCATACATGGGTGGTCAGAGATTGCATACATCATGGGATGGTCAGAGATTGCATACATGGGTGGTCAGAGATTGCATACATCATGGGATGGTCAGAGATTGCATACAGTATGTTTCGCTCTCTCTCTCTCATGTGTCTTCCTGGAGGCGGGGAAGGGATATAGAGGGTGGCAACTTCCTCCTGAGCCAACGTTTCTATAGCAACCTGTACTATGCCTAAAGCATAGTACTGCCCATGTGCGGGATTTCCTGCTGCATTCTGGGTAGCCAGAATGAACAGCAATCAGGAAGAAGGTCAGTAAGTCTTACACTGCTGCTTCAGACGCCCTTAGTAAAGATGACAACGCACAGGCAGCAGTTTTAAAAGTAAGATTTTCACTAAACAAATACACTGTTCAACTCATAAATATGCAAATAGCGGTTTTGTGAAGCGAGATGTATTAATATTACTGTGCTATTTTTGTTAAAAAAAATTATTCTGAGGGTGGAACTCTGCTTTAAGTGGACTTCCCCCCCCACCCCCCACCCCCCGATCCTTTCTGACTGTAATGTTCTGGTACCTTTGGGTACCCTAATTACTCTTTCATAAGTGTATGCGCCCCACCATTCTCTTTTGGTAAGGTGCGCATACACCTTTAAGACTGATGCTGTCATCACTGAGCGCCGGACTGGATCGCTATTTAGATCGCCGGCTCTCACTCACATGTGTTCGTTCAAACTGCTTTATGCCTTGATGCTAACCTGTCTTGAAGCTCTCATGCTTGCAAGCATACCTCGCTGTCGGAACCACGCTGCGCTGATCCCTGTATCCAGCTACCGGATCATCCGCTCTTGCCGAACCTCTCCTCTGCTACATTGCTATTAGTGATAAGTACCCCACAGGGGAAACCTCTATAACCCTTATACTAAAGCTTACACTATCTAGCTCTGCATACTAAGGACTATTACTACATCTGCATTATCTAAGATTGCTAGCTCTTGAGCCTACTACCACCTGTTCTTGCACTGGGTTGATCTCTCTTGTATGTCCACCTGCTACTCTGTCATCTACTACCATACATGATTGCTAAACCTTTCTGCATCCCATCTGCTACTATCTTACTTTCAAGAACATTTCCTTTCAAGTGTCTGTCATCTACCATCTCTACCCAACCTGTCTCTTCAGCCTATCATCACTGTGTTACTATATACATAAGTCACTCTAGGAAACATCTTATTGAGTGTGTGTATTTACTTGCTGAATTGAGATCATCCACACATGATGAGTCATTGAGAGTTGGGATTGGTGTCTCAGCGTTTCTCTACATGACTACTGAAGTGGAATATTTCTGCAGCTGAAAATCCACATCATACGTAAAACGCAGGAGCGTTACAGATTGAACGAACCACAAATGGATTCAGCAGAAATAACCACTCAGATGACACAATTAAAACAGCAAGTAACTGCGTTAATACACGCACTTGCTGAATTAAAAGAAGATAATCAGGCTCTGTCGCAGCAGGTAATTAGACTGACACAACTTACCACTGCTCAGTCCCCTGAACCCAAAATAAATCCTCCTTTGGTATTTACAGGCGATCGCAAAAAATTTCGCGAATTTAAAAACGCATGTGAGTTACTTTTCTTGCTAAAACCCCGTACCTACCTTACTGATCACATTAAGGTTTGTACTATTATTTCTTACCTAACAGGCGATCCTCGGGCCTGGGCAGACTCTCTTTTTGAGAAAAGCGATCAGCTTCTCACCTCCTATGCCTTGTTCCTAGCAGAACTCACTAGCCTATATGATGATCCCAATAGGCAGAGTACTGCCGATCTTCAATTAAGATCCTTGAAACAAGGTGGGAGACCTGTAGAAGACTTTGTCGCAGAATTCAAGGGATGGACCCTTGATTCAGAATGGAATGATGCATCTCTGAAAACCCAATTTAGGCTTGGCCTATCAGAGGCCGTTAAAGACGAGCTCGCCCGAGCGGATCTGCCAAAAACCCTGGATGCATTGATACAACTCAGTATCACCATAGATAGAAGACTACGAGAAAGAAAGGCTGAGAAAATGGGAATGCCATTATCCAGTTCTTCTCGGATTTCGGCCGCTGACCCCGTTCCTATGGAGGTAGGAACCATACGCCCACCTCTATCAATTATGGAAAGAGCCAGAAGACGATCTGGCAATCTCTGCTTGTACTGTGCATCCCCGGATCACAAGATAAACGTCTGTCCCCTAGTCTACAAAAAGAAGGGTGAGTGTTCACATGTCCTCCTAGGGGGATTGTCAACTTCAATCACTAACCCTTATCTTTCTGTTTGCTTAACATTACAGTGGGACCAGAACAGGATTACTACTAAGGCCATGATTGACACAGGATCTTGTGGAAATTATATTGACATACGTTTTGCTGCTTTAAATAAAGTTCCTATTATTTCTAAACTTAAACCTGTCTCAGTGAGTCTTATTAACGGTGTTCCTTTATCCTCTGGTCCGATCACTGATCAGACACAGGCACTCCTAGTCACTACTAACGGGTCTCATATGAAGACCACTACCTTCGATCTAATACCTTCACCCCACTTTCCCATTGTTTTGGGACTTCCCTGGTTGCACACACATCAACCAACCATAGATTGGAAGGAACGGACCCTGACCTTCCTCTCTTGCTATTGCGAGGGTACGTGTAACCTCCCGTCTTTCGGGAAGATCCTGTCTGTGGTGACAGATGAGATTGCACCACTATGTTATCAGGATCTCTCTGAGGTTTTTTTTGAGAAAAATGCTCAAGCACTACCTCCCCATCGAGACTATGATTGTAGCATTGATCTACTCCCAAATAGCAAATTGCCGTTCGGTCATGTTTATCCTCTTTCACAGGATGAACTTTCCCATCTCAAAGACTATTTGGATGAGAATTTGGAAAAAGGTTTTATTAGACCTTCCACTTCTTCCACAGCAGCAGGACTCTTTTTTGTCCGCAATAAGGACTCAAGTCTCAGGCCTATCATCGACTATAAGCAATTGAATGCTATTACAATAAAAGATCGCTATCCTCTACCGCTTATCCCTGAGCTCATTGAGCAGGTGCGTGGAGCTACCTATTTTTCAAAATTGGACCTGAAAGGAGCATACAATCTCATTCGAATCCGTGATGGACACGAGTGGAAGACTGCATTCAGAACCAGATACGGATTGTTCGAATATCTTGTAATGCCATTCGGGCTATGCAACGCCCCTGCAGTTTTTCAACGATTTATAAACGATATTTTCAGAGACTTACTAGATGTCTGTGTTGTGGTATATCTGGACGATATACTTATATATTCACGATCCCTGACTGAACACATAAGACATGTAAGACTAGTATTATCGAGATTGCTTGCACACAACCTTTATGTGAAACTGAAAAAATGCTTGTTTCATAAAGAAGAGGTACTGTTTCTAGGCTACATCATATCCAAAACAGGAATCGAGATGGACATGAGTAAGATATCCTGCATTCAGGATTGGCCTACACCAACCACACACAAGGCGCTACAGCGATTCCTTGGATTTTCGAATTTCTACAGGAAGTTCATTAGAAACTTCTCTGCCATTGTGAGACCCCTCACACAGCTCACTAGCATTAAAAAACCATTAAAATGGTCAGATGAAGCAAATAAAGCTTTTCACCTGTTAAAGACAAGGTTTACTTCTGCTCCCATACTACGCCATCCAGACCCATCCCTCCAATACATTCTGGAAGTAGATGCGTCAAACATGGCAGTAGGAGCAATACTCTCCCAACGACCAACTCACACTTCACCACTTCATCCAGTCGCCTTTTTTTCTAAATCCCTAAGCAGTCCAGAGATAAATTACCCCGTGGGTGAAAAGGAACTGCTTGCTATAAAATTGGCTCTGGAGAATTGGCGACATCTACTCGAAGGCACCCAATTACCAATACTTATATACACGGACCATAAAAATCTCCAATATCTTCAAACTAACAAAACTCTCTCACACCGACAGGTACGATGGTCACTATTCTTTCTAAGGTTTAACGTCCTAGTGACCTACACACCTGCAGATAAGAACAAAAAGGCGGATGCACTATCACGACTAACTGAAGAAAACTACTTCGAAATCCCTTCCGTTCCTATAATACCTCACAAACGCATTATTGGAGTTGTCCGTTTCTTGAAGGAAGAGGTTTTGCATGGTATAAGTTTGGATTCACCCCCACCACAACTAAATACTGATGCAGAAGGCTTCCTCTACTACAACGACAAACTTTACATACCACCTACCATACGCACCAAGATCTTGGAATTATCGCATGATGTGCCTATGGCAGGACATATGGGTATGACAAAGACTCTTAATCTGATTACCAGGCAATTCTGGTGGCCTGACATGAAAACATCTATATAAAAATTCGTCTCTTCATGCAATATCTGTGCCAGGTCCAAAATTGACACTACGAGACCATCCGGTCTACTATGCAGTGTACCAATACCCCAAACTCCATGGGAAGTTGTGTCCTTGGACTTTATAGTGGAATTGCCTCCTTCCAAAGGATTTAATACCATCTTAGTGTCAGTGGACCATCTGACAAAAATGGCACATTTCATTGCTATTCGCAGACTACCTTCGTCTAAACAAACGGCAGAACTCCTGATGAAACATGTCTTTAAGTTACATGGTATCCCAAAAACTCTTCTGTCTGACCATGGATCACAATTTATTTCCAAGTTCTGGCAAAAACTATGTCACATACTACGGATCGAGCGGAAGCTCACTTCTCCTTACCATCCGCAGACCAACGGGCAGACTGAAAGAGTCAACCAATGCATCGAGCAATATTTACGTTGTTACACTTCTTACCAACAGGATGATTGGGTGGATCTTCTCCCTCTGGCAGAATTTGCCTACAACAACGCAACCCACAGTATGACCAAGCAGAGTCCGTTCTACTTGAACTATGGGTTTCATCCCTCTATTCTTCCACCACGCATCCTTCCTTCAAATAACCCAGTAGCTTCAGACTATCTTACCCAAATAAAGGACTCTCTGGGTTTGCTTAATACTACCATTGCACACGCTCATAGTCAACAAAAGAAGTACTATGATCTTCGCAGAAGACCTTCTCCTCAGTACACTATCGGGGACCTCGTTTGGCTCTCAACAAAAAATTTAAGACTGAAAATCCCTAGCAAAAAGCTTGGACCTCTGTTCTTGGGACCTTTCCCAATCAAGAAACTTATTGGAAAAGCTGCAGTACAGCTTACATTGCCAATAGACCTCAAAATACATCCCATTTTCCATGTGTCACTACTGAAGCCCCATGTTCCTGACCAAGGAATAAGGCCTACTATCCCACCTCCTCCTCCTGTACAAGTTGAAGGTGGAGAAGAATATGAGATAAAAGAGATTCTGGATTCTCGTATCCACAGAGGAAGACTTCAGTACTTGGTTCGATGGAAGAACTATGGGCCCCAAGACGACACCTGGCTAAACACCTCTGACATACATGCCTCTAGATTAATTCGCAATTTTCATGCGAAGTACCCAGACAAACCAGCTCCAGAGGCCTTCAGGAGCCGGCCTTAAGGGGGGGGGGGGTACTGTAATGTTCTGGTACCTTTGGGTACCCTAATTACTCTTTCATAAGTGTATGCGCCCCACCATTCTCTTTTGGTAAGGTGCGCATACACCTTTAAGACTGATGCTGTCATCACTGAGCGCCGGACTGGATGGCTATTTAGATCGCCGGCTCTCCCTCACATGTGTTCGTTCAAACTGCTTTATGCCTTGATGCTAACCTGTCTTGAAGCTCTCATGCTTGCAAGCATAACTCGCTGTCGGAACCACGCTGCGCTGATCCCTGTATCCCGCTACCGGATCATCCGCTCTTGCCGAACCTCTCCTCTGCTACATTGCTATTAGTGATAAGTACCCCACAGGGGAAACCTCTATAACCTTTATACTAAAGCTTACACTATCTAGCTCTGCATACTAAGGACTATTACTACATCTGCATTATCTAAGATTGCTAGCTCTTGAGCCTACTACCACCTGTTCTTGCACTGGGTTGATCTTTCTTGTATGTCCACCTGCTACTCTGTCATCTACTACCATACATGATTGCTAAACCTATCTGCATCCCATCTGCTACTATCTTACTTTCAAGAACATTTCCTTTCAAGTGTCTGTCATCTACCATCTCTACCCAACCTGTCTCTTCAGCCTATCATCACTGTGTTACTATATACATAAGTCACTCTAGGAAACATCTTATTGAGTGTGTGTATTTACTTGCTGAATTGAGATCATCCACACATGATGAGTCATTGAGAGTTGGGATTGGTGTCTCAGCGTTTCTCTACATGACTACTGAAGTGGAATATTTCTGCAGCTGAAAATCCACATCATACGTAAAACGCAGGAGCGTTACACTGACTGGATATTAGATCTCAATAGGTGTATTTCTTATATAAGACATTTTTTTCTCAGGAAATCCTTAGTTGATGCAATTTGGCTACCTTGGCTAGAGCATTTGAGGTGTAGCACTGCCCCCTTGAGGACTGCTGGATATCACACTTTCAAGGCCCCCTGGGTTAACCACTAGCAACACTGGCATTCACAATTTAACACTTTACTACTTGGCTCAGTCAATGATCCATCCAGGGGTTTGTAGTTGTTTTTGGTGTTTTATTTTAAATAGGGATGGGAGAAGGGAATAATGGGATACTCCAGATTAACTATTCACAACATACGAGGACTCCTATCTGATGATGCATCCAGGCTGCTTATTCACCCTGCCACTAGGTTAATGTAGATTAAGTCTCTATCCAGAAGTCTTGATGAACTTGCCACACTGACACCCGTCCTCTGACTATCCTACTCCAGGTCGGCCCCCCCCTCAGGTCAGGCCCCTTGACACGATCCCCTGTACTCACGATACTGTTTTTTCGAGGGTCTCCAGTGTCTCTCCCCCTCTAGTTAGTTTTCCTGGACCTTTGGGTTCAGTTCCGTTCCTTTGATTCCCAGGCCGACCGCCTGGGACCACGTGCCACCACTACAGAGGAGGAAGCAGACGCCACCCTCCCTCCGGGACTCTGCTCCCCAGCCAAAGACCCTGCAGCACATGTATTCCTGGCTTTTATACAGTATCCCATAATGCACCGAGACAGCAGGTCTCCTCCAATTACCGGGACTGTATCAAAGCCTGTGCACCCATAGGTCAGGTTTCCTCCCACTGTCCAACATGCCTCCCTATTGGACCAGTGTGAAACACTATCTAGACCCAATGAATAACACACTGAGCACACTAAGCAGACCTAACTCACAGATCCTGCTCTCTGGTAGGCAGAAAGCAAAATAGATTTGCCTGCTGCTTCTCTGATAGGCAGACAGAGCCAAAAACTATACTCTCCTGACTAGCACCTACCTAGGAGGGTGCTACAGAGGTATGAATCAAGTTAGTTGTTAATTCCTTCTAAGCACTTGCTTCTATGCATATCTCTAGAAGCAGGGCACATAGCCAGAGTTAGAGTATTCCAAAGTTTATATTATGCCACCTACTATGCTTATTGAGTTGGCGGATAGGTAGGCTCTTTGTGCTTTTTTTTTTTCTTATGTTGAACTTTGTCTAGTGAATTGTTTTTTGTCTACCCAATTTCTGTAATTATAAATAAAATAATAAAATGTAAACAATCGAATAAAAGAGGAGAAAAAAAAACAATTTTTTCTCAGAAAATATGTGCGGGAACTTAACCACGACCCCCCCCCCCCCCAAAACCCACCTCCCTCCCCTCACACCCTCCAAACCGCATAAAATAATGGGTGTGGTAGAATTTCACAAATAGTAAGAGGGTCTTAAATGGGCATTAAATACCAGGAGTGCACTACATACAGAGTGCAGAGTTCGGGGATGTGCTACACACAGAGTGCAAGGTTCAGGCTTCATCCACAGCTGCTTAACTCTGCATCCCCTATCCACATGTTACTTTCACCCCTCTTCAGCTCTGATCTCTGCATACAAACCCCCTCCACTGCCCCCATCCCCCCCCCTAAAAAGTTCCACCATCTTCCTTATGTCTTACTTATGTTGCTGTATTAAGCTGAAGCACCTAGCTGGTTCTAGTACCTCCCCGCACACTGTAGGTGGCTCTGCCTCTCTCACTTGCAGTGAGATCATCCAGTGGGGGTGTCAGCATCCACAATGCACCCTAGGCACCTTCATCTTCCTTGTTCCCATCCTGCACTCAGTGGGAGCTGCTGGAAGACAGGTTATCCTGTCAAACACAGACAAGTAATAGTGGTAAGCAGGGAGCACAGGGCCTGAGCCATAGGTGGTGGAATTGAGTTCTGCCAAGTTCCAGCTAAAAAAAAGCCCTGCCCATAATCATGAAAAAAAAAGAAGAAAAGGGGAAAGTAGTTCAGCTTCACCACTGTGAATAAACTTCCTGCCCTATTTTTATCATGGTGCTGCCAAAAGATTTTGGTGCTATGACACTGGTCTAAGCAAGTGATTGACAGAGGATATCTACAGCCTACATTGGAGGCAGTGGAGCTGTGGACTTTGTGGATTTAAACAGTATCTAAACCCAAAGCAATACTTATATTTTAACATATTTTAGCTTGCTGATTCTCCGATGTGATGGCTTTCCATTTTTTTAGTCCTACATTTTCACTTGGTGATCTGCTTAGTAACTCACTTCTGGTTTCAGTCATTTTTCCACTGTATCTATGGAGGAGCAAGGTAGCCAGCAGTCTTGTGGAAAGGATAGTGTTAGATTGACGTCACATAAATGACTAACAAATTAAAGCATAACTACAGCTAACACTTTTTAAGGAAAAACGTTTTTTTCCTTTGAGGATAAAGGCAGGGCCATCTTACCGAATGGGCACACTGGGCAGTTGCCCGGGGCCCCATCTGCCCAGCGACCCAGCCCCAGCCAAGCATTGGTCACGACTCCTGTATGCATCCCGCCACTGAAGTTAGCAGGTGGCAAGTGCCTGTCAGCCCTGCGCTGATGTCAGGCCACTTGGGCCGTAGAGGGGGAGCCCACAACTGCAAGAATGCCTGTCTGCCTCCACAGGAACAGGCACACACAGGACAGTCGAGTCTGACTCCCGCCAGTCTGTGTGCTCACTGGACCAAGCTGCCCAACTTGGAAGCTGTCATTAGCCTGGCATTGCTGTACCAAAAAATATAGTGTTATCGATAATTTGCATTTTTATTCTCATGGGTGATTGTGTAAGCAGGGCCCCAGTGCACTGCATTGCCCGGGGGCCTATAATGCTCTTAAGATGGCACTGGATAAAGTCTTTACATAAAGGAATAAAAGCTGATAATTGTAGGAAACCCCCTCAATGGTTTATCTCAACTCTCTAGCAGCTAATTTTGCTGTACAGCTTTTAGTGGTATTAAACTCGTAACTAAAAATGGATTACATAGAATCTTACCAGTCATTAGATGTGGTGGCTGCATCAGTTTTCTTTTCTTTGGCTTTTTTACCTGTTTTCACCTATTTTCACCTAGTAATTGCACAGTGGTGTAGTGGTTAGCACTTTTGCCTAGCATCAAAAGGGTCACGGATTCAAATCCCAACCACAACAACCCCATCCACAACACCTGGCTGGAGTTTACATGTTCTCCCTGTGCCTATGTGGGTTTCCTCTCACATTCCAAAAATGTGCTGGTAGGTTAATAGGTTCCTGTCAAAACTGGCCCTAGCATTAGTGAATATGAGTTAGAGACCTTAGATTGTAAGCTCCTTGAGAGTAGGGACTGATGTGAATGTACAATGTATATTTAAATCGCTGTGTAAAATTGACAGCGCAATATAAGTACCAGAAATAAATAAAATAATCTGGTCAGTAGTAACACACCTCCTTTAACCACTTAAGCCCCGGAGGATTTGGCTGCTAAAAGACCAGGGTTTTTTTTGCGATTTTTTACTGCGTGACTTTAACGGACAATTGCGCGGTCGTGCGACGCTGTACCTAAACGAATTTGACGTCCTTTTTTTCCCACAAACAGAGCTTTCTTTTGGTGGTATTTGATCACCTGTGCGATTTTTTGATCATGCGCTATAAACAAAAAAGGAGCGTAAATTTTGCAAAAATAACAATATTTTTCAAATTTTTTTATATGAAATTCCCCAAAAAAAAATGTAAAAATCAAAATTTTTTAACATTTTCGGCCAATTTGTTTTATGCTACATATGTTTGGTAAAAAAAATCGCAAAAAGCGTATTTTGATTGGTTTGCGCAAAAGTTATCGCGTTTACTAACAAAGGGAAAGATTTTTGTCATTTTTGGTGTTTTTTTTTTAACGCGTAATGGCGGCGATCTGCGATTTTTTTTTTTCGGTACTGCGACATTGCGGTGGACAGATCGGACCCTTGACTGACATTTTTGACACTTTTGGGGGTACCAGTGACATTACTGCAGTAATCAGTGCTATACATATGCACTGTTACTGCAAAAATGACACTGGCAGGGAAGGGGTTAACTTTATTGGACAGGGAGGGGTTAAGTGTGTCCTAGGGGCGTGTTTCTAACTGTGCAGGGACATTGCTATTGGTGTAAAAGCAAAGATCCACGGTTCTACATAGTAGAACGGTCAGATCTTCACTTTTACACAGGGAGAACTGACAGGCGGCTTGTTTATATAAAAGTCCGCCGGTCACACACACTGACTTGCCCGCAATTGGCTCGCAAGTCAGTGACAGGCGAGTGACGTACCGATACGTCACTCTGCCTGGCCGGGGCTGACCGCCGCAGTATGTAGTCGTGCGGCGGTCGGCAACCGGTTAATAGCGAGACACATCTCTGGAGGAATGAGAACAGGAAGCACAGCAGACAGCAGCATTGTCATTCTGGGGGAGGGTAACGTTAAATGTATTAGCAGATTTAAATACCCTAAACAAATTAAAGCCAAACTCCAGCCAAACTCCAGCTCATGCTTTATATTCAGTTTCAACAAACAGGTTTTTTTTTTCTTTTTGAGGTAAAAGATTTTACATGAATAAATAAAAGCTAATCATTTTAATCACCCCTGCCACTGTTAGGTGGTTTGTCCTATCCATGTAAACTGATACATTCTGCTGGAGAGATTCAGTAACATGCACAAATCTGGAATATTGCTGCACTGGTATTTTTATTGAAACATTAAAATGGTATCATAGCCCCCCCCCCCCCCAATGCCTATATGTGACTCCGCTGTAGTCATGATCAACCACAATTACATGCTTCCAAATGTACCTAACTTCCCCCTCCCCCCCCTTTTTTTTTCTCCCACCCCCTTTATCCCAACCCTATTAATATTTCACCTTTAGTTTGGCCACTATGTGTGTACCATAACTTAAGCTTTTTTTACCTTTTACCCACAAAGTCCATGAGGCACATGGTACACGCAGATTGGATACATCTCCTCTCAAACTCTTTTTTGACCTCCCCCTCCTGGGAACCATAGAATGACAAATTTTCTTGCATAATCGACACTGATACACATGTAAATGACAAGGACTATTTCGCTAGTATTGCTATATTGAGTTAGATGATTTTGTAATCAGAAGATCTATCCAAATACATATTTTTAAACCTGGTCCTTGACCTACCCTAGGCTAATAATGTTTGCCTCCTTAGTTCTCGTGAATCCTGATTTATCATTGTCTGAGATGTGACCACTTATTTCTGTAACTTTGCACAAGGCCAACCTGTATTCATAAGCTGTTCTCCCAATACAGTATCTCACAAAAGTGAGTACACCTCTCACATTTTTGTAAATATTTTATTATATATTTTTATGTGACAACACTGAAGAAATTACACTTTGCTACAATGTAAAGTAGTGAGTGTACAGTTTGTATAACAGTGTAAATTTGCTGTCCCCTCAAAATAACTCAACACACAGCCATTAATGTCTAAACCGCTGGCAGCAAAAGTGAGTACACCCCTAAGTGAAAATGTCCAAATTCAGCCCAAAGTGTAAATATTTTGTTTGGCCGCCAATATTTTCCAGCACTGCCTTAACCCTCTTGGGCATGGAGTTCACCACTGGAGTCCTCTTCCTCTCCTCCATGATGACATCACGGATCTGGTGGATGTTGGAACCCTTGCGCTCCTCCACCTTCCATTTGAGGATGCCCCACAGATGCTCAATAGGGTTTAGGTCTGGAGACATGCTTGGCTAGTCCATCACCTTACCCTCACCTTCTTTAGCAAGGCAGTGGTTGTCTTGGAGGTGTGTTTGGGGTCCTTATGTTGGAATACAGCCATGCGGTCTAGTCTCCAAAGATAGGGGAACATGCTCTGCTTCAGTATGTCACATTACATGTTGCCATTCATAGTTCCCTCAATGAACTGTAGCTCCCCAGTGCTGGCAGCACTCATGCAGCCCCAGACCATGACACTCCCACCACCATACTTGACTGTAGGCAAGACACACTTGACTTTGTGTCAAGTGTGTGTGGTGGCAACTAGGTGAGGAGTACAATATGAACCAAATAAGTTTTTCTTGGTCTCATCAGACTACAGGACATGGTTCCAGTAATCCATATCCTTAGTCTGCTTATCTTCAGCAAACAGTTTTTCGGGCTTTCTTGTGCATCATCTTTAGAAGAGGCTTCCTTCTGGGACGACAGCCATGCAGACCAATTTAATGCAGTGTGCAGCGTATGGTCTGAGCACTGACAGGCTGACCCCCCACCCCTTCAACATCTGCAGCAATGCTGGCAGCACTCATACATCTATTTCCCAAAGACAACCTCTGGATATGACGCTGAGCATGTGTAGTCAACTTCTTTGGTCGACCATGGGGGGAGGCCTGTTCTGAGTGGATCCTGTCCTGTTAAACCGCATTTAAAAATTGATAGATCGCAATATAATAAATGTTTGCTTTTGGGTTTAATACTGCTTTAAATCCTTTCTACTGTTATATACTGTAGATTAGACGCAATATATTTTGACAAGGGTCCTTCCAGTACAAACAAAAGTTGTTGGAGGAGAGAGAGCACTTTCTAAAAATGATCTATGTGACTCCTGTCAGGTTTCAGATCTTGCCAAACTAAACTCTCACACACAGACACCTGTTAAACAACTTAATGCTAACCTTGGACTTTATCATTTACAATGGTTATATCAATATAGATGAGACAAAAAACATCCCATATACCACTTAAAATTAATGTGTCGTTCAGCCAACCGAAGAAAATACATTGTATTAATATACACAGAGCGCCATCATTTTCAATAAATCATGATGAATGCTGTAATGTGTCTTGCATGAAATATTCAGTTAATGTGCTTTGCTTAAAGAGTCACCAGGGTTTAGATCAAATCATTCTCATCACAGCCAGTCCTAGGTCAAGGTCTGCAACAGGCGCTGCCCTTACTATTCAATTCTGAAAATGTCACAGCGTGATCATGAGCACAACTAATATGGAGAAGAATTAGATGAAAAGACATACAAGAAAAAGGCACTGCAAATAGCTTTTAAACAAGGGCTAGAAGAAAAATAAAAGGCAATTCAGGCTACAGGGGGTATAATCACCAAATTTTTGCTTTTCCTCAAATTTCCTTATTCATTCCCCAAAGGTTGTATCATGAAGCACCAGAAAGTTTCCCTTACTCTACCTGCATAAACAAGGAGTTAGAAAGCATTGGGAGAATTAAGTATTATTTTCATATCTCTGCTAATATCCTCAACTACCTATGCGATAAGAGTAGGTGTTTACTTCTCTTGGTAACAAAGATGATTTAGGAACATAAGGAGTTGGGTGGCAAATAAATTGTGGATAATATATTTTGGGGTACTGTCATAATATACGTGCTCTTGTATTTGATTGACTGTGGTTTCAATATGGACAGTGATATCTAGAACGTAGTGATGTTGCACTAGTCTGCTCCCTGTTCCATATATATTGCATCCTGTTCCATATATATAGGCTTACCTATAGGTACTGTAAATATCTCCTAAACTTGTCCCGTGTAGGAGATATTTACCTTTGATGCAGCCGATGACGTCATCGGTGCATGCGCTCTGAAGGAATGGCCACCCATGCCGTTCTTTTAGAGCCCTGTGCCGTGAACGGTGGCTCCTGTGCGCATGCGTGGGAGGGATGTAGTCCCACCTCCGGCCAATCAGATGGCCGGAGGATGCGAACCAGGAAGCAGGACGGCCGAACATGTCAGCCATCCTGTCGCTGAGCGGGGGGCACTAAGGGGGCTTCGTTCTAAGGTAAGTATTTCATAATGAGCTAGTATGCGATGCATACTAGCTCATTATGCCTTTGTCTTTGCAGGTTTTTTTTTCTCATGTTGTTGCTTAGGGTTTACTTCCTCTTTAAGACATAGGACACAAGGTGGAGTTAAATGGCCTTCTGGCCTTTTACTAAACAACATAAATTATAAATAACAATAAAATCACAGTAACATAAATCAAAGCTAGATGTCCCCACCCAGCTGCAAAACACAGACTCGGGGACATTACCACTTGTCCCAAAGACCTTACAGGTCTAACACTACCTGGTCCCTCTCATTGGACCACAACCAACCAGAGGACACCATACCAACAATGGTTCCCCCACTTGTAGCACAATCGATTTTTAATCCCACCCAAAGGGTCTCAACAGCCATCTCCATACCTACCTCTCCAACTGCTTACCCTATCTCAGGAAAGCTGATGGCTCCCCACTCCGACTGTTACTGTACCACCCCTTCCTACAGTCTTTTCTTCCATGCTCCTCCCCCATCACCCCCATCACACTGTCTACTCAACCAATCACGTAAGTAAGACTCCCACCTCTCTCTTTTATACATTAACTCTCTGATCTCTGGTTCCCCTTCCAGCCCTACGCTTCATTCTTTCCTCCTAGCTCTGGGCCTTCGTTTCAAATTTATCCTGTGCAAAGTGATCAGGGATTGACGGAGTAAAGAATGTCTGTTTTACCTAATCTGGCATCAATAAAACTTGTTCTGCTTCATAAAAAAAGTTATAGTGGAGTGTAGCTTGTGTGTTTCTATTCCTAAAAATGAAACTGGGAGGTTTTAGGAAGTAAAGTTATTGTGTTACCTACATTTATTAGGTTAAATTTCTGCTAAAAATAAATCCTACTAAAAGCCTAATTGAAATGAGACTGAACCGCATATACTATTTTAGTGTTGAATAACATAGCTAGAACACTATAACATGATGAGTTTTTACTGTGGTATTTTCCTTTAGAAATATATATAGATCTTGAGAAGTACAGGGTGTTGATTTATTAAAACTGGAGAGTGAAGAATCTGGTGCACTTCTGAATGGAAACCAATCATCTTCTAGTTTTTACTTTTTTTTTTTTTTTTTTTTTGTCAAAGGCAGATTTTATTTAAATAATAACAAACATGTTATACTTACCTGCTCTGTGCAGTGGTTTTGCACAAAGCAGCCCCCATCTCTTTTCAGGTCCCCCCGTCGGCACTCCTGGCCCTTCCCTTGTGCTGAGCACCCCATAGCAAGCGGCTTGCTATGGGGTCACCTGAGCAGGTTCGCTCCTGAGCCACTGCTCTGTGTGTCCTTTCACACATGGAGAACAGCTCAGCCTGCCCCCACTCTCTCCTTTTTGTCTCACTGGCTATGATTGACTCATGCTGATAGCAGAGGAGGGAAACACCAGGCATAAATGACACTTTGTGCTCTTAATTGAGACAAGTGCACACTATAGAGGGATATGCTTTTTTCATATTTCATGTCTGAGGTTTACAGCCACTTTAACCTGAACAAGCTGAAGTTAGAAGCTGATTGGCCATCATGCACAGCTGCACCAGATTTTTCATTCTCCAGTTTTAGTAAATCAACCCCCAGATCTCTTTTAACAGTTGGGTCCATGTTAGGCAAATGAGGCAAATGAGGCTCCTTTCACACGGTCCGCCTCCGTTGGCGGACTACGTGCTGCTCAGCGGGGGATCGATACACTGATCCCCACTGAGCAAGCAGGTGACAGCTCCCTCTCCGCTCTGTGTGAAGAGAAGGAGGTGTCAGAGCCCCGCTGTTCTCTATGGGGGAATCGGATGATAGCGGACCGCCGATCCGCTCTCATCTGATCCCATCTGATCTGATCACCTGGTCGGATGGAAATTAGGGTTTCCATCCGTCCGGATTTCACGGACAGGATCGGATGCGGATGGCAGCGGGTGTCAGCGGACATGTCTCCGCTGACATCCACTGCCCCATAGGGATGCATGGAGGATCCGATCAGATCCGCCTAAAAAACTGACGGATCTGATCGGATCGTTTGCGTGAAAGAGGCCTTATACATATCCCAGTGTTGGTATTCCCATAAAGTGGTGTAGGATAACTATTTACAGTATTTACATTGACTGTAGAATGTTACTTCCAGGTATGTTTTTAAAGCAGGGGTGGGGAACCTAAGGCCCGGGGGCCGTATGCGGCCCTCAAAGTAATTTGGTCTGGCCCCCCCGTGCAGCTGAGTCTGTGTCTCTCAGCTGATCTGTCAGAATGGAGCTGATGCTTCCTGTATAGTTCCGGCTCCATTCTGACGGTCTGAGTGAGTCACAGGCGGAGTGATATCAAATGCACTCTGCCTGTGACCAATACAGGAAATATCGCATTTTCCTCCAGCGCGGCGCCGCTGCTAGCCAGCATTTCCCACCAGCAGCACGCACAGCAGTACCAGCCAGAGCCAGCAGTACTCACAGCAGTACCAGCCAGAGCCAGCAGTACCAGCCAGAACCAGCAGTACTAGCCAGAACCAGCAGTACTCACAGCAGTACCAGCCAGAGCCGGCAGTACCAGCCAGAACCAGCAGTAATCACTGCAGTACCAGCCAGGACCAGCAGTACCAGCCAGAGCCAGCAGTACTCACAGCAGTACCAGCCAGAACCAGCAGTACTCACAGCAGTACCGTCCAGAGCCAGCAGTACCCACAGCAGTACCAGCCAGAACCAGCAGTACCCACAGCGGTACCAGCCAGAACCAGCAGTACCCACAGCAGTACCAGACAGAGCCAGCAGTACCCACAGCAGTGCCAGCCAGAGCCAGCAGTACCAGCCAGAGCCAGCAGTACCCACAGCAGTACCAGCCAGCAGTACCCACAGCAGTACCAGCCAGCAGTACTAGCCAGTAGTACCAGCCTGAGCCAGCAGTACCAGCCAGCAGTACCCACAGCACAGTACCAGCCAGCAGTACCAGCCTAAACCAGCAGTACCCACAGCAGTACCAGCCAGCGCTTGGGGCTTCAGTTTCGGGTAAACTTCACATAATGTGCTAGTATGCGATATTGCCTTGCAGGTTGCAAAAAAAAAAAAAAACAGCGCTTTACTACCATTTTAATGCATAGAATGCATTAAAGGGAAAGTCCACACTAACACTACAATCTCTACATCTACAGCCATCCACAATCTAAAACCAACTTATCTAGCCCTGTAGAGAAGAAATCAGTATACATACCTTTTCTGAAGCCACTCTGGTCTGGTCCCACTCTGAGCTATGGAGGCAGGTGCAGAAAAGGCAGCCGACAATGGAAGCTCCATTGTAACTCTCTGGGTGACGTCATTTCCCATTCATTTCACAGCCCTTTTCGGCTGTGTCCTCTGCAGAGCTTCCGCCGCTCAAGACCAGACTGGATTGGCTTCAAAAAAGGTATGTACTGTATATTGATTACTTCTTTACAGGGCTAGATAGGTTAGTGTTAAATTGGGATGCCTGTAGATGTAGCGATTTTAGTGTTAGGGTTAACTTACCCTTCAAGGTTAAAAAGCGTTTAGACTTTATAACCACTTTACTGTGTTAAACCTTAATTTTTAGATAATTTCATTAAATATATTCTCCCTAGCTTCCCTATGGAAGCCATAGATTACTCATGGACTTCCACCAGACTTTAACGAGTTAGTATTACTCTCCTGGTAATTTCCTTTATCCAGAGATATCCCATATGCCTTACTAGTGGTCGCCATATCCTCTGAACCCTCCTCTTTTCTTTCTACCCCTCTCTCTCTCTAAATGATCTTTTTTCCCTTCCTTCCCTCCCCCTCCCCCCCAATCTTCCTACATCCATATACAGTATATTCTATTACTGCTATAATGGCCTCCCCTAACAAGAGGTCATATGGTATACTTTAGTTATGCATTTTGATAACCCATTTCAGCAAAGTACTGTTGGAGCAATTTTATTGACCCCTTAAATCGAAAGATGTTCTCCTTGCACGTCACATGGAATACCACTGTTGGTATTGCTAAATGCTAGAGGATCTCTGTGTTTGTCTCTCTCCTTGTAACAGATAGATCCCATTAGAGGGGATTATAGCATTGAGCACCTCACTTCCGAAGCACGTAGGAGCATCATTCTTCCTTATCTATTGTCAGGTTTTTGCCTTTCCTGGTCATTGACATTATTTTGCAAATGTTCACTTTATTTTGAAAACCTAATAACATACTTTGAACAAGAAAAATATATTCTCCCTAGCCATAAAAGTGAATGCTGTGTGATGTGTTTTGCATACTTGTAAACAATCTGTATTGCCCCAAAGCAATTGGCCAGATTCTCCCTTTGCAGTATGGGAGATTGAAAGGAAGAATCAAATTGGTTGCTAAAAAACAAAAGAATTGATGGAAGCAATTTGTTTTCTCAGATTTCATAAGTGATAAACAAGGCCCTTTGATCTAAGGAAATATTAATAAAAATTTAGAAATACATCTAGAAAAATCATTATTCAGCGTGGATTTTCTGAATGTTTACACTTGTGAATGTTTCGCTTATTAATTATAACAGACAACCTTCAATACATTTAGCTTTGACTGGAAATGCTTTATCTTTGAGCTGGTGTTCTTTAACCATGTAGATGAAATTATATTGTACTAGAAAAAGTGCAGAGCTAGTAAGAATGGTTTCTAGCTGTCAATTCTAATCCTTATCATTCCACTCAAATCTTTGAATCTGTGTATGTCTATAGCTGACGGAGCAGTTGACATTGTAATGTGCGAATGAATGTGCTCAAGTCCCCAATGAGGTGGCCCTATTGAGTGTAATCTATAGGCCAAAAATTATCACGGGCAACTGAGCGCATCTGATTAGGATCAGTGACTGATAATCACAGACATCTCTTGGGAAGCAATGGAAGGGGGGGTCACAGAATCCCCAACATGACCTTGAACATGTCAGCTGCTATTTAATGATATAGCTCCTTATTATTTAGCAAGGTTTACAACTAAAATGTGATCATCTTAAGGCTCCCAAACACAACTAAAAACATTTTTTGGTAGAAAGCAGTTTTCTCATTTAACTACTTAACTATTACAAATATATAAATCCTTGGAATAGTTTGGCAGTTTGCTGCTCAGACTTAATATAAATATGCCATCCCATTGCCATAAATATTTACCTAGGTCTTGCTTGGCTGAGTTTAAAAAAATGAACCCTTTTAAATAATTCTGTGATTAGAGTTTGCTAAGATCATGTAACATCAACTAGCTAGTCAAGAATCTTAACTAGTTTAGCTCTCAAGATGTAAATAGTTAGTGCAAAGTCTGAAGTGTTTCAAACAAGCTCTATTCCAGCCATGGTTCTTGGGCTCTTCCATTCTTCCCAGAAGCCCAAGGAATGCCTTCAGGAATGTGAGGAGGCAGTAGGAGAGCTCATCTGCAAGCATTTCAAAGTTCAGAACTGTTATTCTCCAGCTGCTGTGGCCATGGAAGCAGCTAATTAAGCATGATTGGTGTTGGAATAGCTACAGTGGAGGGCAAAGGAGACATTAGGTGTCTAAAAGGACCCTGATGTCTCCATCAAGAGAACCTGTTCTCCAATGCTATCACATCACCTAAGGGGCTTGTTGGTCCTCTTGTGATAGCAATAAAGTTAAATGATAAAAAAAAAATAGAATTAAAACAAACAAAACAAAACAAAAAATATTTAAAAGCAACCCAGTCACCCTGCACACATCCATAAATACAAAAATGTGCATAGAGTGTGCACATGTTTGTAAAAAGCGATTGTGCCACATGTGTTATATATCACTGTGAAAACTGGAGTGAGAGCCATAACTGTAAGTCCCTCAATAATGGTTAACTGTAAAAGCATTTAAAGCACCAACTATTGATTTGATTAATTGGGTTTTGGGGGCTCACACAGTTTAAAGGCTTTAATAATTTGTATCTATTTACTCAACACTACCTCATCTTTTATTTTGTAAAAAAAAGATAAAATTGTGTTTGTGTGTCATTTCCTTAAAATATAGATTTTATAAGCTCAAATATTGTGAAACATACAAAAATTGTAACTATTAACATTTTTTTACAGGACCCCTGCATTTAGAAAATGTATAATGCGGGTTCTAAGCAATTTATTAGCCAAAAGTGCAGATTTTATGTGTGAAAAATTGAAAATTTGCTCTAGAGGGGGAAATACCATAACTAATGATTTTCAAACTTACCAAATTTCTTCTTCAATTGCTTATCAATTAGACCTAATTTACCCTTTCCCTGTTGCTTACTGCGTTTTTGAAACATGGCTAAATATATCAGCAAGGAATGTTATCACCTATATGGAAACAAAATTACAAAAAGTTAGACCTCAGTGAAGTCTAAATTTCCCTCTTCTCCACCTGCCTCACCTCCTTCTAGCTCTGTGCTAAGACTTACAGCATGATATCTTCACAGTCTACTCCCCACCAGAGTCATCAGCCAGTGCTAAATCCACTGTGGAGGAGGTATCTAAAATTCTTTCACCTTACTGTGATGAAAAAAAAATAAATTCAACAGCCTCCAAAAACCCAATAACTTTGCTCTTGAAACCATCTCTTCTAGCACAAAAAAAGAATCATGTAGCTTGGCCCAAGAGTAAGTGATTAAAAGGATCAATTATTAATTTCACAAAACAAATTGTCACCACAATCCCTCCTTCTCACATCCATAGAAAACAAACTTTAGAACCTTGAAAACAGAAACAAAAGATGTCACCTACGATTCATTAGCATTCTTGAACATATTAAGGGACAAGGTTTACTTAACTACCTTACAGCTGACCTCGTGATTGCTCTTGACCTCCAGACCCATCTTGCATTTAAAATTGAACATGATCCCTGCCCAGGGCCAGAACGACTAGGCGTAAAAAAAAAAAAAAAAAAAAAAAATCCCAAAGCCATATTCACTTTGGTGATAAAGAGGCAATACTTAAAGCTTACCAAAGGACTAAATAAACAAAAAATGTCAGAAAAAATATCTTCATCTTCCAACATTTTTCATTTGCAGTCACCCAAAGAAGAAAGGCTTTTGACCCACTTTGAAAACTACAACATGCTATCTGAGAACATTGAGAAATTACTTCTCCTTGTTATACCCAGTAAAACCATGAGTTTGGAATGGAGACACCAAATTGTTTCACTACCCTGCTTCTGTGTTGAAACTTCAACCAAGAGATCTTCTTCCACCTGACACTTGAATCTGCGAGGACTGCCCTGACCACTATTCAGAACTGTATTCTTCTTACAGACATTTCTGTACCTTAACTTTAAAATTAAGACTCCTTTCTCTTTTTACAAGGACACTCTTCTTGCACATACTGTATATTGTCTTGCTAACAACACATTTTTCACATCTGTTTTATCCTGTCTTCACGATTTTTGTAACAGTTGTGTTAAGGCATGGCTACTCTTCTGTCCATGTTTGGGTGCAGCATGAAACTTGTTTAAAATATAAAATTAGGTTATTGTTTGTTCAATCCACAAAAGAGGTGCATTCTGTGTTATATTATTGTTGTTATAACATCTTTGTTCTTTTAATCCAAAGTATACTACTCAAGTGGCAGCCAGCCAATATGTCAATGTCAATAAAGAACCAGATGCCCTCATTCATTGTGACACAGCAGCATGTTGTCCCTACTTCAGAGGCACCAATTCTTTTTGATGGCATGCTTTTCTGACCTACCATGAAATTTTAACATGCAACATCTCTTGCATTGTCTAATAGATCATATATAGCTTTGAAACCCATCTCTTTGATTGTAGCTGGTCTAATTCACAGAAAATAAATACAGTCTTTCTTCATGTCAGGAGATTAGCACCAGATATTGTCTTTCTTCAGGAGACAATAAAAATAGAAGTTTAGGCTCAAAAATGTGTTTATTAAGGAAATCAATGCTACCTCTTCTAAGACATAAAAAAGGGTTGCAGTAATATTTTACAATTACCTACCCTACACCTGACTGCATATCAAAATTAATCCAGAAAGATACATATTAATAGTCTTGGAAATTTCAGGCACTACCTACTCCCTTTGTACTGTCTATGCCCCTAGCACTAGCACCAATTTCTAGTCTTTTTCAGCTGACTGAATGGAATGGGGCCATCCCTTTTTCCCCACCATTGATTCTTCTCCAGATTGCTCCAATCCATCCAGTCTGATGTCTCATATATCCACAACAGATCTAAAGCACTTACTGATCCACACTCGCTTGGTGGATGCTTGGAGTCTCCTAATCTTGACAGACAGGGAAAATACTTGCTATTTTAAAGCACATGACATGTTTATAGAAACACCTCCTTGTTAATTAACCACTTTTGTACAGGCACTTTTTTTTTTTTTTGCGATAAAAGCCCATTGCTCAGGTGCAGTGAATAAATTACTGACATCAGTGATTTATTCGCTGCACCTAAGCAATGAATTATGGGGCACTGGTGACTTCAGAGCCCTATAAAAGAGCTGTCAAACTCAGATAGAAGTTAGTAAGCCAGAGACAGTCCAAGGTTAATCAGCTGGATTGGTGGCGTAGCTGGTAGAATAACGGGCTTACAAACGAGAGGCTGTGAGTTTTAATCCCCAGGCCAGAAGGTGATTAATATTAATTATGGATTTTAATTAAAACCTATTAATTGTCCCCGCCCCTTCAGAAGTGACGTCAGTAATTTATTCACTGCACCTGAGCCGTGGATTATGGGGGCTGGTGATGTCAGAGCCCTATAAAAGAGAGGTCAAACTCATATAGAGGATTGTTAGGCAGAGAGAATCTTAGGTTACTCAGTTGCCTTGGTGGCATAGCTGGTAGAATAACGGGCTTGCAAGTGAGAGGCTTGGGGGTTTGAATCCCTGGCCAGCATGTGATTAATAGTCACTTACATTTAAGCCATTAAAATGAGGACTTGTAAGTGTTCGCTAGAATATTTTGTCTGTTTGAGATGTTCTAGTGTGAACCGAACAGGGGGGTGTTCAGCTCATCACTAGTATTTAGTAAAAGGCATGGTGAGTTTTTTGAAGTTTCATTTTTTTCTAACAATTCTTTTGAAAATGAAGAAATTATTATTTTTTCACAAAAATTGTCATAGTAACAAGTTTTTTCTCACACACAGCATAGGCATACTTGTAATTACACCCCAAAACACATTCTGCTCCTGAGTAAGAAGATACCACATGTGTGAGACCTATTGACAGCCTAGCCACATAGAGTCCCATTATCCAAGGACTATTACAACCTATTACATTTTTAAAGCCCTGGAGTAAACTAGAGGTAATCTCTTTGATCATGCTCTGTTAAAATGTCCCTATCCTTGCAACATCCTATATCCAAATCTCTGGCAAGGGAACTCTACTCTTCTCTCACTAAATCCCCACAATTCAAAGATTTTCTAAAAATCCAATGAGCAAACAGTTTCAATGACAACTTAAAAATTGTGAGACTCCTACTGTATCTTGCTGAATCTCAAGGGCAGTCATGCACAAGGGCAGTCATGCAGGGCTACCCACTCCTATAAGTGTCATTTTGAGCCACAGTATGAGGTTACACATGCTTATAAATGTCATCTTGAGTGTAATACATTACAGTGTAAATGGGCATGCCAGGAGGAAGTGATCCCCCTCGCTTCTGAAGTATTAACAAGATATTTCTTATTCCCGCAAAATTATTATTATGGATGGGATAATAATGTTGGTTTACTATATTCAAAACTGATCAAACCTAATAACCCCAAACATATCACCTTGAAGCTCAAAGATCCTGACACCTTCTACAGTTCCTGCCACAATTATTATCTATTTTGAATGTTTTTTTTACACAGCTTTACACAGCCCAACCCGCTCAACCCGCAACACTGGAAGCCTTGATTGCTAAAGCAGGCCTATCTACATTTACTGCAGAACAACATACCGTAATTCCTCAAATGACTCCATTACTACAGCTGTGGTCCAATTAGCAATTAAACCTCAGCTAATACCAAGACCTATGGCCCTAATGGCTTCCAAGCCAGATTTTATAAATCACTCCTATAAGACATTAGCCCTATGTGGCTGTTAGTTTTTCATACCATTTTAATACATAGTACTCCCTTTTTGGACTTTGATGAAGCACATACTACATAAATATCGTCAGCACCACTTCATACCTCGAGCTGTTTTACTTTTGTCGTGCATCCGTTCCTGAGGCAGAGCATTTTAGTGCACGAAACGTGTCAAGCTTTCTTTGATGCAGTCATTCCACTTAACTGTATGTATGTAATGTTGCTACTGTTTGTAACCATGTATCACCCATCTACCTGCTGTCTATGTAATATTGGCTCTTGTCTACAACTTACAATCTTTTTTTATGCAAAATGCTTTGTTTATTTATGTTTTAAATATACTGTTATTACAATACACCACCGTATCAGCTGCTAGTCTTTGCCTTACTCAAAGTCCCAACCGTTCTTCCCTGTTTTTACCAAATATATAGGGATGGAGATGCCTGTCCGTTTATACCAGGTACAAGGCATCTCATTTAAAGTCCCATTCCCCCCCCCCCCTTTATATACTACAAAAACAAGGCTTTATAAAAAATAGACACCCCTCTATGGGAATGTGTACACTGCTATCAGCTACCATAGTATCCAACTATTCCCACCCTTATATAATCAATGCTTTAGACATGGAAAAAGCTCTTGGTGAAATAGAATGGTCACTGTTAAATCCTATAACATCTGCCGGGACAGACAGATGTAGCATATAGCTGCCCATTGTAATGAATGAATGTGCGTTAGCTGCATGCTGAGCTTGACAAGCTTGTGTAAACACATACACACAACATAAATCCCAGAGCACACAAAAGTAGTGTTCTGGGATTTACACCCTTGCGCGAGTTTAAACCCTGTTTTATCAGTGAAAACAGGATTACAATGAACAAGTTGTAGTACAAGTTAATGTACACCAAATATTGTACATTGAGAAAGTTGAATAGTTAGATATGTTTACAGGTTTACATTGTAGGTGTTTATAATCATATAAAATCATGTTGTATCACATCCAAAAGGACAAGTAGTTATCCAAAAAAAACAGGTAGAGGTGGCCAATATGGTGGGGGATATCAGTGATGGTAATAAGTTGATTAAATCTGAGGAAGGAATCGATCTATAGCTAAAACAATTAGCGCACCAGGGTTTTTGTATTTTTTACCTCAAGGCTATAGTAGCAGCTGAGAAAACCCCACAATCCCAATGGGGAAACAACATATAGGTAAGAACAGAGCTTACTAAAAATAAACAGAATGTACTCCTAAAGTCCCAGTCCAAAAAGTGTCCTTCCAAAGAATTTATAACATTCCCAAGTCCAAATGGGTCAAGCAACTCCAGTGATGTCCCCTCTGATGAAGCTTATTTGTAATGTCTCCCTCCCTTCTGTGAGAAATCTCGAAAGAAAAAATAGTATATATGGTGTAGTATGTCTGATACCATCAATAAATACCATGCATTTATATTGTGGTTACATCAAACAAATCTCCATCAGATCCCTTATCCTCATATATCTCAAATAAAGCCTTTCATAATCTTCACATTCGTCTGTCATTGTTTGTCTCAACCTCTCCTCTAGATGGATTAATTCCCTCCTCACCACAACACGTTGTGTTGGAAACTCCAAAAAATGAAAAAAAACTCACATAGTGTGATGATGTAACAAAACCTATTTCACCAACTGCAAAACATATTACTCACAAAAGTGCATCTATATGTAAGTTTATCTCTTTAAACCAGGTGTCAATCCCTTGTGCATAGTATATATAAGCACCAGCCACTCTAAGTACCGTATGGTAAGATTATAAGTGCATCCTCAAATAATCCTCTCTGATGAACTTTAATCACTTTTGCATCCAAACAGAACACATGAACACATATATACAGTGGGGAAAATAATTGTTTGATCCCCAGTACATTTTGTAAGTTTGCTCACTTACATAGAAATGAAGTGTCTACAATTTTTATCATAGGTGTATTTTAAATGATGGAGACAAAATATCAACCAAGAATCTAGAAAAAACACATACAACAATTGCTATAAATTAAGTTGCGGTTCAGAGAGTAAAATAAGTATTTGATCCCCAAGCAAAACATGTCATAGTACTTGGTGGAGAAACTCTTGTTGGCAAGCACAGAGGTAAGACGTTTCTTGTAGCTGGTGACCAGTTTTTCACACATCTCAGGAATAGGGATGGGCTGAATGTTCAAGTCGAACGTAAGTGGTGCTCGGCGGGAAGTTCGCCCACCGATAAGCGCCTTGTAATGCACTGTGCAATTACAGTGCATTAAGTGCTTGTGATTGGCCAAAGCATGCACCTGACCTGTATGCTTCAGCCAATCACAGCCCAATGTCCTGTCAGAGCCATGATTGGCCAATTATGGCTCAGGGGCTAAGTCCATGCCCCACACTTTATAAGGCTGCTTACACAGCAGCCATGTGTAGTGTGTTAGTGGAGATTAGGCAGGTCGTTTGTGGATTGTGCTTTCATATTAAATTCAATCAGTGTAGTGTAGTGTAGGGCTGATTCTTGTATAACACAGTGTACTGCAGTCAGTTTAGTGTAGTACTGTGCTGATTGTGTGTAAGGCAGTTAGTGTAGTTCTGTGCTATGCTAATTCTTGTTCTTGTATGACACAGTGTAATGCTGTGCAGTGTAGCGTAGGGCTAATTTTTGTATAACAGTGTAGTGCAGTCAGTGTAGCGCTGTGCTGTGATTCTTGTGTAACACAGTGTAGTGGGGCCACTGAAGTGTCGGTATATATATTTATATATATATATATATATATAATTTTTTTTTTTTTTTTTTTCTTTTCAATTTTTTTTTGCAGCATTAGGTTCTATATTAGTACTCCCCCTTCTGTGTCACAGGTGCTATTCCTTCTGCACCAGCAGTGTTTTTTTTTGGGCGCAGCAGCACTACTTGTATTTTAGGGCATAATTGCTGTCCCCTTTTGTGTTGCAGGTGCTATTCCTTCTGCACCAGCAGTGGGGTTTCTTTGTGGCGCAGCAGCATTACTTGTATTTAGGGAATAATTGCTGTCCCCCTTTTGTGTTGCAGGTGCTATTCCTTCTGCATCAGCAGTGGGGGGTTTTTTGTGGTGTAGCAGCACTAATTTTATTTAGGGCATAATTGCTGTCCTCCCTTTTGCGTCGCAGGTGCTATTCCTTCTGCGTCAGCAAAGGTTTTCTTTTGGCTTTATTACGTTTTCCTTTATTAAGAAAATATATAATATGGTTTATAGTGCACCAAGTACAAAAGTGTTGCACCAAAGCACCATATTCCCTTCCCACACTAAAAAAAAGATATAAAAAAACCTCCAAAAATCCCCATCATGTCCGAAAGGCCAACAAGGAGAGGCAGACGCTCACAGGCCACTAAAAGAGGGCAAGCATTCTCTGTGTCCACAGTGAAAAGTGGTGGCCAGGGACATGGTGCATCCTCTGCAGGCGGGGCACGCTTGTCCTTTTTTTCCAGTGCTGGGCATGTTATTGAGGCACAACATGCAGAAGAGTTGGTGGAGTGGATAACTAAGTCGTCCTCAATCTCCTCATCCTCTGTCAAACAGGCTCATACTAGTTTGCCTTCCAATGCAGCTGTCAAAGTGGCCTACTCCACAAGCTCCTTGTCCACAGCTACTCCTTCCATAGCCTCACCATCATACACGGAGGAGTCACCTGAATTATTCAACCATAGTATCAGTTACATGATGCTGGAGGATGTGCAGCAATTTGAATGCTCCGATGTTGGTCCCCAGGTTGAGGAAGGGAATAACGTGAGCCTGGAGAGAGGGGTAACAAGAAACTAGCAGTCATGTTCCAAAAGCTGCAGCATACTGCCAAGTTTTTCTCCAGTGACGAGGAGTGAGGGGATGATGAAGTCACTGACCGTACTTGGATGCCCGAGATGATAGAGGAGGAAAGTGAGGAGGAGGCGGAACAACTCCAATGAGGCGGGATGTCCTCCAGGGGCCGGCTTAAGGGCAGCCACCCTATTGCATCACACCACAGAGCTCCATTGATGCAGGGCACTTCTAACTCTCCCACTGACTTCCAAAAGTTCATTGGTGTGGGCTATTTTCAACACATGTGCAGAAGACCACAGCGTTGCTGTTTGCAATCTTTGTCTGAAGCGGATCAAGCTTAGCCAGAACACCAGCCGCTTGGGCCCCTCATGCTTGACAAGACATATGACGACCTGCCATGCAGTCTGTTGGCAACAGCACCTGAAAGACATCATCATAATAAAATGCAGACTTCTCCTTGCTCCTCATCTGAGATCTCTACCCCTACTATACCTCAAGTCCTCTCAAAAACCTGCACTGAGAGTGATGATGGTATAGCAATGTGGAACGTTCCAAAAAAAATTTATTTTCACGTAAAGCCATTCCAACTCTGTACCATCATATGGACAGGAACCACACTGGGCCAGAGATTCTGTCAGCTCTGCAGGGGCAGGCTTAGAGGTGGTTGATGCCACGGCAGCTTGAGCCAGGAATAGTTGTATGCAACAATGGCACCAACCTTCCCTCCGCACTCCGACAGGGACACTTGACACATGTTCCATGCTTAGAACATGTCCTGAATTTGGTGGTGCATTGTTCCTTGAACAGGTACCCGGGCTTTCAAGATCTTCTGAGACAGGCCAGAAAAGTCTGTGGCCATTTCTGGCGGTTCTACAATGCCAGTGCTCGGCTGGCTGACATTCAAAGGGAATTCAACCTGCCCACCAATTGCCTGATTTGTGACATGCCCACCAGGTGGAACTCAACATTGGCAATGCTGCAGCATCTGCACATGCAGCAGAAGCCCATCAATGAGTACCTGTGTGAGTATGGCACAAGAACAGGCTCAGGGGAGCTTGGCTTCTTTTCGCCATGCCAGTGCCTGCTGATAAAGGATTCATGCACTGTCCTGTCACCATTTGAGGAGGCCACAAGGATGGTGAGCCGCGACGATGCATGTATCAGTGACACTGTCCCTCTAGTCTTCCTGCTGGAGTACACGCTTTGTGGATTCGTGGACAGGGCATTTGAGGCAGAACAGTGGGAGGAAGAGGAGGACTTCCTTTCCTCACATGGCCCCCTTTATGCAGATAACATTCCTGCGGGGCCACAAAATAAACAGGAGGAGGAAGACTGTGGCAGCATGAATGTATAGGATATCGTACAGAAGTCTTCAAGGGATGGTTTTCATTCCCCAGAAACCCCCGGAGTTGTATGTGGCTGGGGAGAGGTTGCTCCTTATAATGTCATCCTTAGTGACCCAGAGAACTCAGAATCTCATGCCACCTCAAACTTACACTGCATGGGCTCCCTGATGCTACAAAGCCTGTAAAAGGACTCGCGGATTCATGGTATCAAGGAGAGGGATCATTACTGGTTGGCAACCCTCCTTGATCAACGTTACAAGGGTAAAGTTGCAGAGCTCATCCTGCCTTCACAGAGGGAACAGAGGATGAAACATCTTACGGATGCCTTGAAGAAATATTTGTGTAATACCTTTCCAGCCACTGGGGGGTCACCATTTCCTGGAAAACGTGTTTATGAAGCTTTGTTCGGTCAAAGGAGGAACGGTGAAGAAGGCGGCCAGCTGACTGACGCCTTTAAACAATTCTTTAGTCCTCAGCACCCAGGGCTGTTAGGTTTAAGCAACCATTGGCAGTGTCTGCAGCATATGGTGTAGGATTATCTAGGGGCAAGAGCAGACTTGGAGACCTTTCCAACTGAGCATCCACTTGGTCTTGAAGATGGACCACTGCCCAGAACTTTCTCAATATGCACTCGAGCTTCTGGCCTGTCCTGGTTCCAGAATGCTTTCAGAGCAAACATTCAGTGCAGCTGGAGGTTTTGTGACAGATAAAAAAGTGCGTCTGTCCACAGACTCCATTGACCGGCTGACATTTATAAAAATGAATCAGTCCTGGATCAACAGCAGTTATCAAGCCCCTGATGCTGATGTAACTGATTGGATTTGCTAGGGATCTGGGATCACTTGAAGATAGTACCCGGGTCCCAATACACTTTTTTGGCAATAACTTGCATGTAAGCTTTTAAAATGAGGACTTTTACATTTTCATGTTCGTGTCCCATAGACTTTAATAGAGTTCTAATGTTCACTAGAACTTTTCCCCTGTTCAAGATGTTCTGGTGCAAATCGAATAGGTGGGTGTTCGGCCCATCACTATTGTACATTAGAAAATTAGTCCAATCACATAACAATGTGGCAGACCATGAGAGCCTGTGGCAATCAGACTAATGAATAAAACTACCGATCTGTCACAGACCTGAAGTACATATCAGGTAAACAGTAAGAATGTAACGATGTGTCATGAAAAATATGACATATGATTGCCAACTATATGTGTCAATATTATGTAACTTTGCAAAACCTTATTATGCATGAGTGGGACAACATAGAAAAATAAGAAAAACATACCTGATAACAGGTAACCTAGACATAGTTACATAGTGAAGGCAATACTTGGAAAGTCAGGTATATATACAGGTAGTATACACCCTCTGAAAAACAAAGATTTGTGTAAAAGAAAATTCTCCTTTATATCTGTCACATTGCCCTGATAGAGATAGAAAATATGGAAGGCCCTATGAATGCAACCTACCCCCAATACTCCCTTTTTTGAATTTATTTTTTTAATAAATAGCACTTAACAAAAATTAAGACAATCTAGACAAAATGACCATAGCCCAAGCTGCACCCATGGTTTAACATAACACCCCAAAAACTTTAGTACCATTGGACAAGGTACTAACCGAATCATAGAACAGTAGAATTTTTTTTTTTACGAATAAACAATGAGATATACACAAACGATCCAAAATGCTACACATACGAATATAACGGCAATTGGAAATATGTGGATATCGAATAACGATAAAGAGTATGAAGTAAGCAAGAGCAAGAAGTAACAGACAAACCATAATCTGCAATCTCAAAATTTAAGCCACCGTGACAGGAAAAGGCAGTGTTAGAAACGTACCCAAAAACGTAGAACGTAACAAAATGTATGACGACAAGGTAGGGACCTAAGAGAGGTGAAGATATAGTTCTCCTCCCACAAATTTAGGCTTAATAAATTAGCCTTCTAACATATAGCATCACAGCTCTAATGTCTTTAGGAGTGGCAAAATTATAAGTGCATCCTCAAATAATCCTTTCTGATGAGCTTCAATCACTTCCACACCCCAACAAAACGCATATAACCTAAAAAAATGTTTGATTTTTTAAAAATGTGCAAAATGCCATTTCCTTACATAGCATCACATACTCAATTGCTCAAAAAGCAAAATATTGTTCCCAGCCACCTGGCATAGATATTTTCACACCATGCACCTTACCAGAGTGTTACACTGTCATTATTACTCTTTCCTGACGCTAACATGGCAGCATACCAGCGATAGAGTTCCGCTTCTTGTACACTCCCTCAGGATCAGTGAATAGCATTAAAAAAAGTAGTAGTTAGTCACAACTCTGTTCTTTTTGTTTTCCTTATACCTCAATGCACCAGAGAAGAGTAAACAATATTATATCCCCACCTCTGCAGGGTCCGGCTGGGTTCAGTCTCTCCCAGTACACAGTCCCCATGCTCAAGCTGATAAATACGCTAAATAGCCTGGGAGCCCCTTCTGTGGGTCTTGATGGGGCTTGCAGTGTTTCCTCCTTAGGAATGAAATCTGCCATGTGATAGGTGACTGTGGGCAGAGGCAGTGAGGGGGCCAGCAACTGCTTTCATTTCTCTTGTTATTTGCCTTTTGGGCCTCTTACAGTGCACTCTCTTTTTATTTCTGTCTGTTTTACCTTGTACAATTTTATTTTCCTCTCCCTATGCTCTCTCTCCTGAAAGATGGGTCTGTGCTCTGACCATTGCAGGAGTGTGGGTTGCACTGTTTGGGAGGTCCCCAGCCTTCCTATTGCCTGGCTACTTGGAAAAAACAGATCCTCTTGGTTTTTGGGTGGATCTGTCCTGTCTGTGTTTTTTTTTTTTCTAGGCAGGTTTCTCTTTGGTGTCCCCTGCTGTTTCCTCTCTTCTTTCTTCCTCTTTAAATATTTATTATCCTGCTGCTGTTTCATTTTCTAGCCATTCTTCTTTCAGCTGGCCGTCCCAAGTATCCTACAGCCATAAGTCAGTCACCGCATCTACAAGACCTTAAACTACTAAGGTAGGGGACCACTGAAGGGGTACGTTTTCAGATTTCCCAAAAGAGTTCCCTCTTTATGCGGATTGCTTTGATCTGTTTCAGCCTCGCACTCTCACATTCTCAAAGGTCAAGAGCCAGAGAAGACAGAAGCTCCTCAGGAAAGCACAGCCACAGGCACCAATCCCTTTCCAAGAGGAAATCCAAAAAGAGATGCCATTCCTCCTCTTCTTCTGAGCAATATCAGTGCACTAGTAAAAAGAAGTGCTGGGCGTGTGGCCCAGTTCCTATGGCCAACAAACTAGTGTGCAAAGGCTGCCTGGAAGAATTCACAGTGGACAGATAGCAGGAGACTGCGCAGGTGTCATCCTTGTTGAAGAAGGTGGTGTGAGACTCGATCTCCCAGCTCACTTCTGTTATCCTGGCCAGACAACTTGCTAGTTGTGCCAGCCAAGAAGCCCCACTGGAGGCAGTGCTCTAAATTATGGTATGTATTTGATACAATTTTGCCTCTTTCCTCCAGGATTAGGACTCCTGCAAGATACTAAAACAGGGCCCACAGTGCAGCAGTAAATCAAATAATCCAAAGTTTAATGTTCACAATCTACTTACAAACAATCACCGTAGAAAAATGCTACAGCACTTCCTGTGCGTGATAAGATCACTTTTGGTGTCTGACGTAATTTCCAATGCATTTCATCCAATAGACTTCTTGACAGACGCATGCTAATATTATGAAAGACTTTATTTGAGATACATGAGGATAAGAATACATATATACTGTATGAACACATTTGGATCTGATAGAGATTTGATTAATGTAAGCACAATATAAAAGCATTGTTCACTAGATTCTCAAAAGTATTGGGACACCTACATTTACCCGCACATGAACTTTAATGGCCTACTCTGTTGTAGCTATAACCGCTTCAACTCATCTGGGAAGGCTGTCCACAAGGTTTAGGAGTGTGTGTTTGGGAATGTTTTACCATTTGTGTGGTTAGGCACTGATGCTGGATGAAAAGGCCTGGCTTGCAGTCTCCACTCTAATTAATCCCAAGGGTGTTCTATTGGGTCGAGGTCAGGGCTCTGTGCAGGCCAGTCAAGTTCCTCCACCCCAAACTCGCTCATCCATGTCTTTATGAACCTTGCTTTGTTCACTGGTTCAAATCCTTTGTTGGAGGGGGGATTATGGTGTGGGGTTGTGTTTCAGAGGTTGGTCTCGGCCCCTTAGTTCCCCTGACAAGCTTTTACTGTCCCATTTTGGAGATTTTCTTTCACTTCCTATCTTGAGAAACAGTAGGAAGAGCAAAGATATTTCTCCAAGTAAGGTTAATACTCTTAAGCCTAGTTTACACAATCCGATTATCGGCCAACATTCGGCTCGTGTGTACAGCAGCTGATCCGACAGAAGCTTCTGTCGAAGGGTCATGACCGAAAAGAGTCTGCTAACTGTCCCCCAATCAGCGCTCTCAGCCAATGGCCCTGAGAGCACTGATTAGAGTGTTCTGGCGGGGGGCTGTCCCCCTGTCAGAACACAATAGGACAGCTGGGGAGATCACTTTATTAAAATCAGATTGTTAGTACAGCAGCTCTGACCAGCTGGGTTGAACGAAAAAAAAAAAAAAAAATAGTAGTGAATACGAGGCTCTAGACAGTTATTTCTCTTTGGAAGATTCCCTCTTCATTTAGTAACTGCTCAAAATTATAGATTTTTTTCTCATGTTCAGTGCCTTTGGCTATGGTCAGTAGAACAAACAGGAAGGATACGTTTTCCTAGCTGGGACAACCGCAGCAAAAAATATCTAACATAGATTCAAACACTTCCCCATTCTATCCAAAATAAAAATGGCTTTCTATGCACTTTGAAACAATTCTATGCCCATGTGTAGTTAATGACATCAGCCACCACACCTGCCCCTTTGTTTATAATTCAACTGTCAACTTGTAATTTGTCATTTGGCCCGTGTCTCCAATACGGGTAGACGTGTCAGTGGGTCAATGTGATATTTTTCAAATACAGTACTTGTAAAAGTGCGGTGTGTTTATTTACTGTTAACATTTTTTGTGAACAAGTAAAGGCTCTTGCTCTCATCAACATTGGTCTGGTAGGGTTTGATATACATTTTTGGTGATCCAATTCCTTTTTTTTGTTATTTAGTGAAGTTCCTAATTGAAAATCAGTAACAGACTTTCATCATGGATAAGGGTTCTGGTATAAATTTAACCACCTTAGGACAGGCCTATTTCTGACACTTGTTGTTTACAAGTTAAAATCAGTATATTTTCGCTAGAAAATTACTTAGAACCCCCAAATAAATATATATATATATATATATATATATATATATATATATATATATATATATATATATATATATTTTATAGCAGAGACCCTAGAGGATAACATGGAGATTGTTGCAATACTTTATGTCATACTGTATTTGCGCAGTGGCCTTACAAACGCAATTGTTTTTAGAAAAAAAAAACATTATTTTAATTAAAAGAAAAGAAACAGTAAAGTTAGCCAAATTTTCTTTCAATAATGTGAAAGATAATGTTATGACGAGTAAATAGATATCCAACATGTCATGCTTCACAATTGCGCATGCTCGTGGAATGGCAACAAACGTTGGTACTTAAAAACCTCCATAGGTGACGTTTAAACATTTCTACAGGTTATCAGTTTACACTTACAGAGGAAGTCTAGAGATAGAATTATTGCTCTCGCTCTAACGATCGCGGCAATACCTCACACGTGTGATTTGAACACCGTTTATATATGTGGGCGCGACGTGCGAATGCGTTCGGTTCTGTGTGCGAGTTCGGAGGGACGGGGCTCTTTAAAAAATGTTTTTCTTATTTATTTTACCTATTATTTTTATTTTTACACTGTCCGTTTAAAAAACTTTTTTTTGATCACTTTTATTCCTATTACAAGGAATGTAAACATCTTTTGTAATAGTAATAAACAGGTCCTCTTTAAAGCGGAGTTCCGGCCTCAAAAAAATATTTTAGATAAAAGTACCCCCGGGACAGTCAGGGCTAGTGTATTTCAGCAACGATAGCCTCTGAACTGTCCCCAGTTTCACTTACCTTTTAGAAGAAATACTTACCTTGAAAATGTCTTGTCCAGCGCTGCCATCTCAGGTGTGGGCAGCTGAAGCCAGAGTGTCCTCTTCGGTGTCCTCGGAGTCCCAGAATGCCCTGCATCGGCCCTGCTCGTCACTTCTGGTGCAGGCGCGTCATCCCTGCACAGCTTCTGGGCATGCCCAGAAGCTGTTCAGCAGGTAATAACGTGCCTGCACCGGAAGTGACGAGCAGGGCGGGTGCAGGCGCATTGACTCCTGGTGTAACGCTCCTGCGTTTTTGTAGTAGGCTGGATTTTCAGCTGCAGAATCTCCACTCAGTAGTCATGTAGAGATGTGTTGAATAACCAGATCCAACTCTCCAGACTCATCACTGTGGGCCTGTCATCTTCAGCATACAGATATACACACTCAATAAGATGTTCCTGGAGTGATAGGATGTATATGATAGTATGAAGATGATGTGCTGAAGGGACAGGTGTGAACAGTGACAGAGATGGTAAGCACTTGATAGAAATGTTCAGGAGAGTATTAGATGGTATTAGGTAGAATGCAGATAGGTTAGTAATCGAGTATGGTAACAGGTGGTAAGGACAGCAGATGACAAATACAGGATAGACTAACCCAGTGCAAGGATAGATGGTAGTAGTCTCAAGAGCTAGCAATCTATGTAACAGTGCAGATGATAGAATTAGTATGCATAGATAGTAACAGTCCTTATGTGCAGAGGTAGATAGTGTAAGTAAGGTTATGGAGGATTCCCCTGTGGGGTACTTATCACTAGTAAGTTAGTAGTAGAAGGGTCCAGTAGTAAGGGAGTGATCCAGTAGCGAGATACAGGGATCGGTAGCGAGGTTCCGGTCTGTTTCCAAGTAAAAGGAATAGCTGGAGGTTCCGGTAGCAAGGCAAGCTTGTAAGCATGTGGACACATAGGTAGTTTGAACGAACAATGTGAGAGAGAACGCCGGCGGTTGAAATAGCCGCTCTGCGGCGCTCGGCGATGACGTCATCCGTCTTAAAGGTTTATGCATACCACCTAATTAGAAAGGTGGGACGCATATTTGTAAAGAAAATAGAAAATAAGGGTACCAGAGGTACCAGAATCTTACACCTGGGAGCGATGACGCACAGCTCCCAGGAGTCAATGCAAGCAGGAAGAGAGCGGCCGCAGAGGGAGGAAGAGGAGGGAAGGTAAGTATATTTTCTTTAATAACAAGGTAATTAAATAAAATAAAAATGTAAATTATCCAATTCTTTTTCAGCTACATTACAGCAAGCGGATGGTGTAAAGTCGATTTTGAGGTCGGAACTCCGCTTTAATTTGAGATCTGGGGTAAAAAAGAACTCAGATCTCACATCTACGCTTAAAAGCAAAAGAAAAAAAAAATAATTTTTGTTCAGTAAGAAAAAAAATGGGCCCTTTAAGACCGTTGGGAGGAAGCAACGCATGACATCACTCCGGTCCTCCAAGGCCATAGAGTTAAGTGGGGCCCATCTTGCCCTCACTTGACTTCTTGCCTGGGACATGGATGGATTGGATCGTTTTCTCCGCTACCGATGGCTCCAGTAAGCAGGGAAAATGACCGGGAAGCAGCGAGAGGGGGGTGGGCACCTCTCCCGCCACCCATTAAAGTGATCCCACAGCGAATCCGCCCCTGGGACCACTTTTATGTGAAAGAGGACCACCGGCCGAGTAAGAAAATACCGGGGTTATGGCAGCTATCAGCTAATCTGACAGGAAAATGTAATTTACCATCAATTTATACAGCATTTTTTCTTTGTAAATGGCAGTTTTGCCATAGTACATTCTATGCATCATACAGGTGTACTATTTCACAGTAATGTTTAACCACTTTATGACCGCCCGCCTCAGTTATACTGCGGCAGGCAGCCGCACCTGGGCAAACCAACGTAGCTATACGTCGGTTGCGCAGGTATCCCGAAGCAGCGGGCAGGCAGCACCGATTGCCGTCTGACACCCCCGATCGATCCCCGCTGAGAGAGAAGAATGGTCAGCTGTTGTAAAAATCTGACCTTTCTTCTCTCTCTGGAATGATCACAGTGCCCCTGTGATCCTTCTATATAGGAACACAGGTCTCTATGGTCATTTCACAAGCCACGCCCCCCACAGTTATAATCACTACCCTAGGCTCACATTTAACCCCTTGATCACCCATACTGTTAACTCCTTTCCTGCCAGTGTCATTATTACAGTAACAGTGCATATTTTTAGCACTGATTACTGTAATAATGTCACTGTTCCCCCCAAAAGTGTCAAAAATGTCAGTTAGGAGTCCGATCTTTCCGCCGCAATGTCGCAGTCCCGCAAAAAAAAGCAGATCGCCGCCATTACTAGTTAAAAAAAAAAAAACAATAAAAATTGACATAAATCCTTCCCGTACTGTAGTTAGTAGACGCAATAACTTTTGCACAAAACCAATCAAAATAATGCTATGAGGAAGGCGTAAAGCCGAAAAGCGTCAGCATTTGTCATGTTGTCACTGCTATCCATGTTGGAATAAAGAATTTTACTTGGAAGAAGACTTTTCGTGTGCCGGCTTTATTCATATAACATTTGGTTTGGACGTTCAGCCTGAGCACCGACACTTAGCTCTTTATCTTCCCACAGTGCGGTGGAGCTAGGGTGAGTTATTGTTTAAATCAAAATACGCTTATTGTGATTTTTTTTTTACCAAAAATATGTAGCAGAAAACAAATTGGCCTAAAATGATAAAAAATTTCGATTTTTACATTTTTTTGGGGAATGTTATATAGCAAAATGTGAAAAATATTGTTTTTTTTAGAATTGTTGCTGTTTTTTGTTTATAGCACAAAAAAGAAAAATCGCACAGCTGATCAACTACCACCAAAAGAAAGCTCTATTTGTGGGGGGAAAAAGGACATCAATTTTATTTAGGTATAGCATTGCACGACCGCACAATTGACCGTTAAAATAATGCAGTGCCGAATCGCAAAATATGGCCTGATCATTAAGGGGGTAAAACCTTCCGGTCCAGAAGTGGTTAAGGTGTTCCCTAAGCATGCTTTTAAGGTATTGGGCATGTTTAATGTTTCACTTTAACATGTTTAAAATAATTTCTCCTTGCATATCCATATGAGATCAATGACATCACTAGATGTACTCCACCCCTTTGTTTACATTCACTTAGCTGCCTAGGAATTGTCATTTGTAGAGAGCAGTCATTGGGTGCAGATTGTGGCAGCAGGACAGTGAGCATCATTTATTGTGATTGGCATGGATCTACATTGCTGGACGACATGATTGACAATGCTTATGCTTGTCATGTGATGAGAACAGTTTTCGGAGAAGATTGTGTCCAAGGTCTTCGCTGTTTTCTTTTGGCAACTCAGCAGGCGTCATTTATTGTGATTCACTTGGATCTACATCCCTGAACAATGTGATTGATAAGGGATTTAACTTTTTTTTTTTTAAATAAAGGACTATTTAAAGTGGACCCATGTGTTTAGTTACTTTACAGTATCTCACAAAAGTGAGTTTACCCCTCACATTTTTGTAAATATTTTATTCTATCTTTTCATGTGACAACACTGAAGAAATGACACTTTGCTACAATGTAAAGTAGTGAGTGTACAGCTTGCATAACAGTGTAAATTTGCTGTCCCCTCAAAATAACTCAACACACAGCCATTAATGTCTAAACTGCTGGTGAGTACAGTGAGTACACCCCCAAGTGAAAATGTCCAAATCGGGCCCAATTAGCAATTTTTCTCTACCTATGGTCATGTGACTCATTAGTGTTACAAGGTCTCAGGTGTGAATGGGGAGCAGGTGTGTTAAATTTTGATGTTATCGCTCTCACTCTCTCATACTGGTCACTGGAAGTTCAACATGGCACCTCATGGCAAAGAACTCTCTGAGGATCTAAAAAAAAATAATTGTTACTCTACATAAAGATGGCCTAGGCTATAAGAAGATTGCCAAGACCCTGAAAATAAGCTGCAGCACAGTGGCCAAGACCATACAGAGGTTTACCAGGACAGGTTCCACTCAGAACAGGCCTCGCCATGGTCAACCAAAGAATTTGAGTGCAGGTTCTCAGCGTCATATCCAGAGGTTGTGTTTGGGAAATAAACGTATGAATGCTGCCAGCATTGCTGCAGAGGTTGAAGGGGTGGGGGGGTTAGCCTGTCAGTGCTCAGACCATATGCCGCACACTGCATCAAATTGGTCTGCACAGCTGTCGTCCCAGAAGGAAGCCTCTTCTAAAGATGATGCACAAGAACGCCAGCAAACAGTTTGCTAAAGACTAAGGTTCAGATGATGTCAAGCTTGTGTGGTGGCAACCAGTTGAGGAGTTCAAAGACAAGTGTGTCTTGCCTATATTTAAGCATGGTGGTGGGAGTGTCATGGTCTGGGGCTGGATGAGTGCTGCCGGCACTGGGAAGCTGCAGTTTATTAAGGGAACCATGAATGTCAACATGTACTGTGACATACTGAAGCAGAGCATGATCCTCTCCCTTCGGAGACTGGGCCACAGGGCAGTATTCCAACATAACGACCTTAAACACACCTCCAAGACGACCACTGCCTTGCTAAAGAAGCTGGGGGTAAAGGTGATGGACTGGCCAAGCATGTCTTCAGACCCAAAACCTATTAAGCATCTGTGGGGCATCCTCAAACGGAAGGTGGAAGAGCGCAAGGTCTCTAACATCCACCAGCTCCATGATGTCATCATGGAGTAGTGGAAAAGGACTCCAGTGGCAATCTCTGAAGCTCTGGTGAACTCCATGCCCAAGAGGGTTAGGGCAGTGCTGGAAAATAATGGTGGCCACATAAAATATTGACACGTTGGGCCCAATTTCGACATTTTTACTTAGGGGTGTACTCACTTTTGTTGCCAGTGGTTTAGACATTAATGGCTGTGGGTTGAGTTATTTTGAGGGGACAGCACATTTACACTGTTGTACAAGCTGAACGCTCATTACTTTACATTGTAGCAAAGTATAATTTCTTCAGTGCTGTCACATGAAAAGATATAATAAAACATTTACAAAAATGTGAGGGGTGTACTCACTTTTGTGAGATACTGTATATTTTCTTTTTGAAACTATGAATTCGTAGCTTATTCATTTAGTTTACTGTGATCAGTAAAAAGTAACTGGGAAAAAAAAATGAAGAATAGGACGTTACAAACATTGCCTTGACACATGGTTTAAAGACTGAGCAATTAACTATTTAAAGTGCAATTACTTTTTTTTTTTTTTTATAATTATGACCCAGTTTTGTGAAGAAATAAAGACTCCCATAAATATGTATTAATATATGGTTAACACTCTTAAACATGTCTGATTAAAATTAATTAAGAATGAGTACTATTGTAATGCTTTGTTAATTATCCCTGTAAATAATAACATTAAAACTCATAAGTGCATTTTTGATATATTTAATTTTAGATGTTTGTATGTGTAAAATTTGTAAGTGATAACATTTTGGAAAAACATTAATTCTGTAGAGAACATGATATCCATCCCATTATTGATTGCTGACTCTAGCTGAGTCTAAAAAATTTCCAGCATAATATATCTTACACAATATCTGTGATCAACCTCATCATAAGGTTACTATGTTACTATCAGCCATACCAAATAAATTCACTATTGGTTTATAAATTATTACTTCTGGCCTATTGCTCTGGAAACATTCTGTACCAGAATTGTCAATTGTTACAGCCAAACCAAATGTGGTTTTATCAAAATCATGCCATGACCGGGATTAACTGTTTGCAACTTGTACTGAAATATGTATGATATTTAGCTAGACAGTGCACATTCATTCATACATATATCATAACTTAAAGTCTGTGTTGCTGTTGGGGATTTTCCTTCTCTGACTATCTAGTAAAATCTGATATAGTAAGTAAGGGTAAAACTTTTTAGCAGAGTCTCTGTTGACAGTAAAACCCCAGCAAAGATTCTAGAGAGAAGCTATTCAAAACATACACTTTAAGTTTGTTAATTTAAACGTTAAAGGGAAAAAAATAGCTAATAAAGAAAAAACAATGTAGCGTTTACAATTGCTACACAAATCATATTGTAATTGAATGTTATTAAAAATGACTGTTCCTTTATAATCTGCAGCTGTTGTAACTTTCTGAAAATGCAATGCACATTTTTTTGTTTAAAACAAAAGTTAGATCGGGCATCACATGATTTATACAATTTGATTCAGAGAGGCTGTCTAAGCAGTGATTTATTGCAATACCTTGAACCCACCAGAGAAACTGTCCACCGGCAGTCAGATAGTAAGTATCACTAATTACTTAATATCTGACTGCTGGAGGACAGTTCCCCTGGTGGGTTGTATACAAAGCAAGTTGTGGCAAAAAGTGAGTTTTACTAAATCGAAATGTCCATGGTTACATAGGTTTGAATTGGCAGGTGTGGCCATTCGGTGAAGCATACATATATACAAGATCCTCCAGTCCTAATCTAAACATCTGGTTTGGGGAATGCTTTGTGCATGCTTTCTCCATTATCTCTTGTCTGAACCTGCTGAGGGAGACATTTGTTTGGGCTGGATGGATTTTCCTGACCAATTGATGGTGCCTGCTCAACTTACCCTTTCCCTACCCACAGGCACAAACATTTATTTTTATTGATTACGGGTACTTATATAGCACCATCAATTTATGCAGTGCTTCACACATATATTGTATATTCACATCAGTCCCTTACAATCTAAGTTCCCTAACTCATATTCATATATACACATACTGTACCAAGACAGGAGCCAATTAACCTATCAGCAGGTCTGTGGAGTGTGGAAGGAAACTGGAGTACCCGGAGGAAACCCACACAGGCACAGGGAGAACTTGAAAACCCCAGGCAGGTACTGCCATGGTTGGGATTCAAACAAATGACCCTAGTGCTGCCAGGCTTAAGTGCTAACCACTTAGCCACTGTGCAAGTTTCCTCAATGCAAACTTACATCTTTGAAAGAAGATCATTCAAAAAGTTATTGTTTAGTGGCCAGTAGAGGTTAGTTGCCAGTGAGCCAAGGGACAGATACTTAGAATGCAGACTTAATGCCTTTCAGGCATTCATCCCAGGGTGTATACTGGCCTAAACATTAGTAAAACTCGTGTCCTGTCCAGCCCCATTCATTGACAGCAGATTTTAGCTTCTCATATAATTTTACAGGCTGATGGCAGCAGGGCTGGACAATGCACCCTGCCTTCTACCCGCTCCTAAACCCCTGAGCTCATGCACTTGAGCTAAATGCCAAGTGTGAATGAGGGCTTAAGTGCACGGTTCATGGTCTTACTTTTTGTTTCAAACAGCGCTGCAAACTAAAAGCAGCTCCAAGAACAAATGGTTTGTAACAAATGAATACACAAAAATGATATGCCTAGCTGTGTCTAACTTCAGTATTTTTCAGTACAAACATTCTTTACAAACATTCTTTAAATAACTGTCAGAACTACTTACAGAATCTCTGTACGTGTTCCAGAGCAGTGATTCAGACATTATTGAGGTCAAAGCATCAGAATCACAGCCAAAAAAATGAGCATTTTCAGCATTAAAGAGAAACTAAACCTTCTTATCCTTTTCTGCCAAGGAAGCCACCATCTTAAGCCTCTGTTTGGTCTGCAACTGCCATGGTTCTGCACATGTGATTAGTTCTGACACCAGCCATTTGATGCTTTGATAGTTTGGCTGAAAGCACAATCAAATGTGACAGTTAGTATAATCGGCATGCTGGGAATGTAACTATGTTCAATTAATGGGTTTAGTTCCGCTTTAAAGTGAAACTCCTAGTGAAAGTCCTACTAGATCACTTCAGGCTGGCCCTAGTTTGCAGGTATAGCTATGTAAAACATTAAAAAGAAAAAAGTGTCTATACTGTTTAAAATCCAGTAACACACTGTTTCACCCTGCTCTGCACATGCTCAGTTGCTCTCCATTTTTAGGCATTTTTAGGCACTGTTGAGTTTGTAGAGGCCGAATATGCTGACAGCTTTAAAGCAGAATTAAACACTCCTATCCTATACAGCCAAGGAAGCTGCTTCTGTTTGAACTGGAACTGCCATGGTGCAGCACTTGTGACATATGACACCAGTCATTTGATGGTTTGAGGACAACCAAATCAAATCAAACTGTTTCTGAAACTAGTTAATCAACAAGTTTAATTCTGCTTTATGATTTATAGCCAGGGCTTTGGGCTTCAGAAAAATGGTATCCTCCAGCAAGAAGAATAAGCAGCAATGCTTGAGGCAATTTACAGTACACATTATTTTGGTAGCATAAATATTGATATGGAATGTACACTGCTCAAAAAAAAAATAAAGGAGCAGGGATTTTTCAGAGTATAGCATTAAGTCAGTTAAACCCCTTGAATATTGATCTGGTCAGTTAAGTAGCATAGGGGGTTGTTAATCATTTTCACTGCTTTGGTGTTAATGAAATTAACAACAGGGGCAGTAGATGGGCAACAATGAGACAACCTCCAAAACAGAATGGTTTTACAAGTGGAAGCCACTCAATAGTATTCCCTACTCATCTTTTCTGACTGTTTTTCACTAGTTTTTGCATTTGGCTAGGGTCAGCGTCACTACTGGTAGCATGAGGCAATACCTGGACACTATAAAGGGTTGCACAGGCAGTCCAACTCCTCTAGAATGGCACATCAATACGTGCCATTGCCAGAAGGTTTGCTGTGTCTCCCACCACAGTCTCAAGAGCATGGAGGAGATTCCAGGAGACAGGTAGCTACTCTAGGAGAGCTGAACAAGGTTATAAAAGGTCTTTAACCCATCAACAGGACCAGTATCTGCTCCTTTGTGCAAAGAGGAAAAGGATGAGCACTGTCAAAGCCCTACAAAATGACCTCCAGTAAGTCATTGGTGTGAATGTCTCTGACCAAACAAACAAAAACAGACTTTATGAGGGTGGTCTGAGGGCCCAGTGCTCACTGCCTGGCACAGTGGAGCTCGATTGGCATTTAAACATAGAAACATAGAATGTGTCGGCAGATAAGAACCATTTGGCCCATCTAGTCTGCCCAATATATCTGAATCCTATGAATAGTCCCTGGCCCTATCTTGTATGAAGGATAGCCTTATGCCTATCCCATGCATGCTTAAACTCCTTCACTGTATTTGCAGCTACCACTTCTGCAGGAAGGTTATTCCATGCATCCACTACTCTCTCAGTAAAGTAATACTTCCTCATATTACTTTTAAACCTTTGCCCCTCTAATTTAAAACTGTGTCCTCTTGTGGTAGTTTTTCTTCTTTTAAATATGCTCTCCTCCTTTACCGAGTTGATTCCCTTTATGTATTTAAAAGTTTCTATCATATCCCCTCTGTCTCTTCTTTCTTCCAAGCTATACATGTTAAGGTCCTTTAACCTTTCCTGGTAAGTTTTTTCCTGCAATCCATGTGCCATTGAACACCAGAATTGGTAGATCCGCTACTGTGCTTTTCACAGATGAGAGCAGGTTCACCCTGAGCACATGTGACAGACGTGAAAGAGTCTGGAGAAGCCCTGGAGAATGGCATGCTACCTGTAACATTGTTCAGCATGACTGGTTTGGTGGTGTGTCAGTGATGGTCTGGGGATGCATATCAATGGAGGAACAAACAGACCTCTACAGGCTAGACAATGGCACCCTGGTGTTAAGACATTCTGTCTTCTGAAAAACCTGTATGCAAGTCAAGAAGCAACAGCTAGAACAGGACATGGAACAATTGACTGGTTCAAAATTGAGAAAGGAGTGTGACAAGGATGTAGATTGTCACCCCACTTATTTAACCAATATGCAGAGTAAATCATGGAAAATGCCTGTTTTGGCAAATTACAAGCTGGAATTACGAAAGCAGGGAGAAATATCAACAACCTGAGATATGCAGATGATACCACACTAATGGCAGAAAGTGAAGAAGAACTAAAGAGTCTCTTAATGAAGGTATAAGAGGAGAGCGCAAAAACAGGCCTGAAATTAAACGTTAAAAAAAAAAAATATCCTTGCAACTGGTGCATCACTCCTTGGCAAATAGAAGGAGAAGAAATGGAAACAGTGACAGATTCAATATTTCTAGGCTCCAAGATCAAGGCAGTCAGTGACTGTAGCCATGAAATTAAGAGTTACTTGCTTCTTGGGAGGAAAGCAATGGCAAATCTAAACAACGTCATAAAAAGCAGAAACAGTGCCATATAGTCAAAGCTATGATATTCCCAGTAGTAACCTATGGCTGTGAAAGTTGGACCATAAGAAAGGCTGAACTCCGAAGAATTGATGCTTTTGAACAATGGTGTTGGAGAAGACTCTTGAAAGTCCCTTGGACAGCAAGGAGATCAAACCAGTCAATCCTGAAGGTAATTTACCCTGAATATTCACTGGAAGGACAGATCCTAAAGCTAAAACTCGAATACTTTGGCCACTTAATGCGAAGAGAAGACTCATTGGAAAAAACCCTGATGCTGGGAAACATGGAAGGAAAAAGGAGAAGAGGATGACAGAAAACAAGATGGATAGATAGCATCATCGAAACAATGAACATGTAGCTAAGCAAGCTCTGGGAGGCAATGAAGGGCAGAAAATCCTGGCACGCTACGGTTAATAAGGTCACGAAGAGTTGGACACGACTAAACAACTGAACAACCCACAACAACAATGTGGGTGTTAGATTTTTTTAGGGCTTTTATGGACATTTACTGGTCCTTCAGTGATTTTTCTATGTCCATAAATCTTCCTCTAACAAAATAGGAATCCTCTTTTGTGACTTGCTTTATTTTCCCCTAGAGGATTATCTAGAATTGCCACAGCCTAGGAGCATTATAAATCCCATCAACAACTGCCCACTGTCTGTCTAGGCCATTTGTCATAATACTGTATATAATTATAATTATATATACATATATATATATATATATATATATATATATATATATATATATATATATATATATATATATATATATATATATATATATATATATATAGTACACACAAACACACAGTGTAACTTGGCAGTATAATTATTTTGTGCCACTACTGGAGTCTATGAGCAGCAAAAACAGCAGTATCATTTAAAATATTTTTTTTCTTAAATCACTGGATTGTTTCTACATAGTAAGGTACTCTGAAAGCTTACCTACAGTGTCCAGACACACTTTCTTGCAGCTTTCTACTTTCCTAAAGGAAACCTGTATTGAGAGAAACATGGCATCTGTCATTGCTGACTTTTTATTAAAAATGATGGTTGACTGGTTGTCAAGCATGCAGTTATTAAAGCCAGGAGAAGGAGAACTCCTTACCTGCATTGGTTTTCCAAGTTTGTCAATCAATGCAATAGCAGGGCAATTAATATTTTCAAAAGGAGAGTTAAATATACATTTTTGTTTTGACAGTAAAACAAAACCCTGGGTGATTAATTTACATTGCTAGGATTTTAACAAGCTTTGTTGAAGATTCCTACATGTTCCTACTTTGAAGAAAAAGCTGTTTGTTCTTCTATGACTTTTGGATACTGAATGGGAGTTATCAACTGATGCACATGCAGTGCTCTAATGAGAAAAGCTGCAAATTTCATAAATTACATTTATGTTGCAGCGGGTGCCTAAAATCTGACTTGGATCTTAGTGCAGACTTCTGGGAAAATTGGTGAGCCATTTACACAAGCAGGAAATTACATTTCTGGAGGTATTCTGCACACCAATTATGTACAGAATGCCTCTAGGTTGGCATGTTGAATTTTACAGAAAATGACACATATTGCACAAAAAAGTGGAGTTACCCATCCCCGGGTTTCACTTCTAAATGTAAAACTTTTATTGAGTACTGTAAAAATAGTAGAAAAAAATTGTGTACCTGATCACTTTTTTTTGCTTTTCGAGTTAATTTTTAGGAGTACTTCAAAGGTAATACAAATCTACCACCTGAATGATAGATTTCCATGCAGACAGTTAGTTGTACTGTTATCATGTGCACTTGATAGCTCCAAAAATAATTTCTTAGACGCGTCAGGGACAAATGATAACAACATTTTTTAAATAGCTGTCCGCAAGCCACTGTCTGCCTGGTTTTATAGCTCAATAACGATCGAGGAGGAAAGCCCCAAGGTGCATTGGCAATGCAGGGACTATGAGTCAGTGTGGTCCCTGGGATGCCCCTGGGATGCTGCCAGAAGAGGCTTTAAGGCTGGGAGGAAGGCAGCAGGATGGGCTCCCTGTAGCATAGTTGCTAACATTTCAAAAGAAATTTTCAGGGACAAATGTTTTTGAGAAAGATAGAATGTATTTTAGTTAGAGGGGAAGGCATATGTTTAAAATTGTTCTACAAGTGGAATATTGTTAATTTATTGTACAATTTAATTTAAAAATAATATTTACAGTAAATGCATGTAGGAACTGGACACTTAGTTTCCAACTATAATTACATCATAATTAAACAGAAAAATAAAGGAGACCCAATCCCGGGATAGCCTTTCCACTGGTGAAAAAAAAATCCCCAGGTGTAAAATAATTATCAGCCTATTCCAAAACTTAATTTCCAATCCACCTAAAAGTGAAAAAAGAATCCCAAAATTAGGGAAATATGAAGCATCCATAAAAAGAAATTCAGAGGAATAAAAGTAAAACCTTCTGAGAACATTCTAAAAGGCCCCATGCACACTGGATGTTTTTATTACTGCTGTTAGGGGCACCTGGCTTTTTTTTTTTTTTCTTGTGTTTTATGCCTTTTAACGCCCTACATGTTAGCCTAAGTTTCCATGCATGCACAGACATTTAGAGGTGTTTAGAGGCAGGGGAACTTAGAGGCAAAAAAAAAAAAAAAAATGACTGGCAGCGCATCCAGGAGCAGCAGCGATTTGGCAGAAAACATGCTTGTTGCGTGTAAATGCATCTAAAAACACTAGCGCTTGAGACAGTATTAATTTCAATGACCAGAATAAATTATTATTTTGATCATGGAAATTAATTAACACCCAAGTGCTTGACGTGCCTGAATGTGCCTAAACATGGAACACACATTTACAAGTGTCAAGCATTTTTTCTGACAAAAAGCTGCTGCCAGGAGGAAAGGCATTAAGGAAAGGTGGCCAAACGTCCAGTGCAGGGGCATACCTAGAGCATTTGGCACCCGGGGCGGATCCTATATCTGGCACCCCCCCGGCGTGCAGGCGACGAACCGCACATTGACCCGGCAGCCAGACAGAAATACATGTAACTGGCAGTGGCATACTTACTGTGTGCTACTGCCAGTGGTGTCACTAGGGTTGGTGTCACCTGGTGCAGTAAACCATGGTGTCACTCCCCCCAAGAAAATTAGTTAACTCCGGCATTTCCCGCTGTGTATGCAGGGCTCGTGAGCGAAGTGAGTCTCTCTCCCATTCTCTGCTTTGAACAGTTCCTCCTCTTCTGCGCTCCTGTGTCAGCGAGCAGCGGAGGCAGTCCGGCGGCCGGCCCCGGGTGTCACCCTAGTGCTCCCTGACATCCCCTAATGTGTGGCACCCGGGGCGGAACACCCCCCCGCCCCCCCCCCCCCCCCATTGGTACGCCACTGGTCCAGTGTGCATGAGGCCTAAAATAAAAAAGGCCTGGATTCTTTCCTGGGTGTACTTAATATAAGTGGGTACTAATATTTATAGGTAAAGTTGATCCAGGGAATATCTGATTGCCTCTCGGGGGATCAGGAAGGAATTTTTTTCCCCTGCCGTAGCAAATTGGATCATGCTTTGCTGGGTTTTTTTTCGCCTTCCTCTGGATCAACTGCGGGTATAGGATTGTGTATATGGGATTGTATGGTTGGGTTTTCATTACTGTTTTTTTTTTTTTCTTTTTTTTTCTTGTTTTTTTTTTTTATTGGTTGAGCCAGATGGGCTTGTGTCTTTTTTCAACCTGACTAACTATGTAACTATGTAAAATGTTGGACAACAAGTAGTTGCATAAGTTTGCCATAACTGCTTTCCACACACACACTATATTACCAAAAGTATTGGGATGCCTGCCTTTACTAACATGAACTTTAAAGGCATCCCAGTCTTAATCCGTAGGGTACAATATTGAGTTGGCCCACACTTTGCAGCTATAACAGCTTTAACTCTTCTGGGAAGGCTGCCCACAAGGTTTAGGAGTGTGTCTATGGGAATGTTTGACCATTCCAGAAGCATATTTATGAGGTCAGGCACTGATGTTGGATGAAGGGTTGATCTCAGGACTGTGTGCAGGAAAGTCAGGTTCCTCCACCCCAAACTAGCTCATCCATGTCTTTATGGACCTTGCTTTGTGCACTGGTCCACATCATTTGGTGGAGGGGGGGATTATGGTGTTGGGTTGTTTTTCTGGGTTGGGCTTGGCCTGTTAGTTCCAGTGAAGGGAACTCCTAAAGCGTCAGCATACCAGGACAATTTGGACAATTTCATGCTCCCACCCTTGTGGGAACAGTTTGGGGTTGGCCCTTCCTGCTCCAACATGACTGCGCACCAATACACACAGCAAGGTCCATAAAGAGATGGCTGAGCGAATTTGGGGTGGAGGAACTTGACTGGCCTGCACATAGTCCTGACCTCAACCCGATAGAACACCTTTGAAATGAATTAGAGTGGAGACTGCGAGCCAGGACTTCTCATCCAAGTGGAGGAACTTAACTGGCCTGCGAAGAGTCCCTGACCTCCACCCAATAGAACACCTTTGGGATGAATTAAAGCAGAGACTGTGATCCAGGCCTTCTCGTCTAACATCAGTGCCGAACCCCACAAATGCGCTTCTGGATGAATGGTCTCCTAAACTTTGTGGACAACCTTCCCAGAAGAGTTAAAGCTGTTATAGCTGCATAGGGTGCACCAACTCAAAATTGAACCCTACGAACTAAGACTTGGATGCCAATAAAGTTCATGTGCGTGTAAAGGCAGGCATACCAATACTTTTGGTAATATAGTGTATGTTTAAGGAAATGGGATGTGAAATCTGGTTTGTATTGTGAAGTCTCATAGTAGCTTCATGTGTCTATATAGCTAAAGCTTTTCCATTTTAAAATGCTCTGGAAAATAATTTTTAATGTAATGCAAAGTGCACATGGGGCAACCAGTTAGAAGCCACTTTTCCCTGATATGTACAATACACTGAAATATATATGGTGTAAGAGGATAGACTTTGCATATTACCTTTTTGTATTGCCCAGTAAAATAAGTTTGAAAATTCATTATCTTGTAACAAGTAACTTAGACCCAACTGTGGCAAAAACGCCACATTGAATTTCCTTGACTTATTATTGGTGACTTTGTTAACTTTATGCACTCTACCTTCATTACACATGAGTTCTTTCCAGCCGGTAGCACAAGAACATCTATTTAGATCCACTAAATAGAACACGTGCCATTTGCAGGTTTCTTTTTCTTTTTCCCCACAGTTTTCTCTGCAGGTTGTGCCAAATCTTTACCTTCCACATGCTGCATCAGAGTAATTAGCATATTTTCAGGGCTGATTTGTGATCATTGTTTATATTCAGCAGTGATGCGTGACTAATGTACCACCATGTTTTTATTGAACATATTGCAGAGGATAAACCCTCACTTATTCATTTTCAATGTTGTTCCCATGAAAACCAGGAGTGCAGATTTTCCTCTTACCCTGCCTGTGTAGGGAATGAGTTCATAACAACTCCCCTCATCATGCTCTTAGCAACAATGGGCAAGGGCAGAATACATTGCGGCTACTTTGACTGCACAGCTCCCAGCTAAAGGGTATAAAGGGTATATTGGTCCCTGTGAGGTGCTCAGTGTATGCTCTGCAGCTTTATGGGAATAACCCATAATATGGCTGGGAAGCAGCATCGGCAGGACAGAGGGCCAAGATATGGGACTGTCCCACCAAATCCAGATCAGTTGGAATTTCCACTTTAGTGGGGACTGCACATAGTCCTAAAAATATCTCCAGCTAGCTCTCTAGGAGCTTTCTGCAGCACAACCACACTGAGAAGGGAGGACTAAAGCAACAAGAGCTGCCTCTGGGGATCTAGAAAGTTCTTCCCAAAAGAGTTGTATACGTTTTCTTGTAGATTGCTTTGCTTTTATCAATCTTTCCATTCTCTGTCCCTCTAGAGAGTGCAAAATCGAATGCAGCTGTGCATGATAGTCAATCAGCTTCTAACCTCAGCTTGTTCATCTAAGCTTTGACAAAAAAAAAAAAAAAACTAGAAGCTGATAGGATTCTATGCAGAGCTGTACCAGATTTTGAATGCTCCAGTTTTCGTAAATCAACCCCTCTATGTCTGAGCTGTTCTTATTAAGAATTTCTTCCAGTTTCTAAGTGCCTGCTGCTGGCGTAGGGAACTATACTCACCAACACTTTGGCTTTCTTCTTTCATTTCCTCTAAAGCATAGAAGTATAGGGTTCAAATGTTCTGTCTTCCTATGTTAATTTCATTTTTTTCATCATTATATGAGCAATATACTACTTTAGGCACTTCGATATTAATACAGGCCTCGGGGCTGCACAGGAGAGGCGGCTGAGAGGAACAAAGTGCAGCAGGCTTCACTGCCACTGAAGTTTCTCGAATCACATCTCTCCTCTTTGAAAGTCTCCACGCTTGCCTCCTTTGGCGTCACAGAACTGTCGCAGTTCTATTCAGATGGTGTACTTAAAAACACGGCGTAGATGATGCACACCTTTAGCATACCTTCCTCGCTCTTCTTCACTATCTTGTGCAACACACACTTCCTCATGAAACGCTCCCTGAAACATCTTCATATACCCCTTATAGCCTGCCAATTCTATAACTCTGATAGGAAGATCCTTAAGCGTATCTCAGTGTTCTATGATTCCCTTTCGCCTGCACAAGCATCCTTGAAATCCACTCCCATACTCAGATGGGAACAAGACCTAGAATGCACCTTCACCCCTGCACAATGGTCCAACTTTCCCACTGCACGACTCACTGGGAAATTATGCTAAAAATCATGAACAGATGGTATTATACACCCTACAGGCTGGCAAAGATTTTCCCGTCCCACCCCACACACTGCTGGTGAGACTGTGGACAAATAGGCATACTGGCCCACATTCTTTGGGAATGTCCCTCACTCACGAGTTTCTGGAACCGGGTCTTTCGGTGTATCTCCTCCTGTACTGGCATACTATCCCCACCCAAAAAGGAATTAGCTCTACTGAACTTGGGCAATGACACATACCCGATTGAGTTCAGACAGGTAGTCCTCCGCATCCTCCTAGCCTCCAGGTCACTCATACTTCACAAATAGAGAACCCTGGAAGCTCCTAACCTCTCTGAGGTTGTTGAAATTGTCAACGCCAACTATCACCTAGAAAACTCTCTGGCATTTAATTCACTCTCCTTTCACAAGTTTTACCAATCATGGCAGCACTGGATGTACCTTAACTGAACATACCTTTCTTGTCACAGTTTACATAGTCTCCTTCTATGACTATCACTTGGGGTGGCCCTGTTGCCCCTGACACGTAATGTTACCACTAGGGTCGTCAGGGGGCAGTGGCCCCTCTCCCCCAACCAGATCCCATGTTCCACTGTACTTTTTTGCTCCCTCGTTGTCAAATACTTTGCAAACTCAATGTCCTGTTTATCCTTGAAATCAGTAGCAGTGATCTATCTATTTTATGTTATTAGACAGGTACCTGTAGCACAAGCTAATTTTGCTACCACCACTATTGTTCACATGTAGAGATGTCCCGAACTGTTCGCCGGCGAACAGTTCCCGGCGAACTTCGCATGTTCGCGTTCGCCGCTGCGGGCGAACATATGCGATGTTCGGTCCGCCTCCTATACATCATCATTGAGGCAAACTTTGACCCTGAATCTCACATTCCAGGCCAATCAGCATACCTCTCTCCCACACCCTCCCACCTCCTATAAATAAGCAAGGGCAGCATCCATCTTAGATCATTTCTGTGTTACTGAGAGCAGGGAAAGTGCTGGTGCTGCTTCTGTTATAGCTAGGGACAGTTAGTCAGTGTTCCTGGTCTTGTTAGCCAGTGTTCTTGGTACACTCCTGCTGTAAGGACAGCACCCCAAAAAACCCTTCCTAGGGCTGGTATTTGAGGTTTTTTTTGGATATATATATATATATATATATATATATCTATTGTCCCCAAAAAGGCCACAGACCCACCACAGACTGTACTGTGTGCACACCACACTCATTTCGGGTGGCACAGGCACAGTACCTTGCATTTTAAAAAATATTTTTTTCTTGGGGGCGTGGTCTGGACATGGACGGCTGAGGTTGTGTTCTCCCCGAGCTCCGTGCCTGCCCGACCCTAGCCCAGCCGACGATCACTGCTGACGCCCGGGATGAGATCAGCGAGGCGCAGGAGGACAAGGGGAGCAGCTGGACTACCGAATACCCCCCGCCGGAATCCGGTTCGTGGAGATATCCAGCACTTCTTCTCGCCCACGCCGGCTCCCGCCGCCGCCTCCAATATGGCGGCTGCACGCTCTCCCCTTCTGCAGGATGCGAGTCCTCCTCCAGCGTCGCCGGCTTCCCCCGCTGCATCGGAAGCCCTGTCGGACACTCCGGCTGCCTTTGGAGTCCTGGGACCCAGCCCTTCACAACCGGCTGCCCGGGTGGAAGTAGACTCGGAGCTCCGCGCCCTGTTGCGCGCCCTCCCCACCAAGGCCGATATCGAGGCGATCGTGGGCCGCCTGGAGGCGAAACACCGACAGGAGGTGGCCGCGGTCCGGGCTGAGGTACAGGTGGTGGCGGATCGGGTGTCGGCGGGGGAGACCACCATACAGGCTATGGATGGACGCTTGGCTTCGGTGGAGGCTGCTCTGCGGTCCCAGGAGGAGGTGACCATGGCCATGCAGATCCACATGGAGGATTTGGAAGACCGTAGTCGGCGGAACAATGTCAGGATTAAGGGACTGCCCGAGGCCACGGGTGCTGACGACCTCCCGGCCACAGTCACCGCGATCTTTGCACAACTCTTAGGGGAGGCTTTACCCCCCCGCATGGACTTTGACCGCCTGCACAGAGCGCTGGGCCCGCGCTCCTCGGATCCGGACAGGCCGCGTGACGTGCTGTGCCGCCTGCACAGGTTTGCCCACCGTGAACTTATCATTCGAAAAGCATGGGATGTGGGCACCCTGGACTTTGATGGGGCGGCCCTCAAACTGATGCCGGACCTTTCCAGGGCCACGTTGTACCGAAGGGCCTTGCTGAGACCTCTACTGGACTTGGCTCGCCGCAGCGGCGCCACCTACAGATGGGGATACCCGCTTTCTGTCACCTTCCGCAAGCCGAACTCTTCCTTCACACTCCGCTCCCGAGCGGAGCTCCCTGCACTCTTCGCCTTTTTGGAAGCTGACCCCATCCAGGTACCCAACTGGCTCCTCCTGTTGCCCAGGCCGTCGGATCGCAGACCGCCTTCCTCCGGGAACTTCCTGGGATCTCCACGTCCTCACCGCTCCCGACGGAATTCCAGACCCAGGGCACCTGAAGCACATAGAGAACCCTGACTGTGTCTGCCCTCCATCCCGCACCCTCTTTGATGCCCTGAGGTGGCCCACCAGCTGGCTGAACTGATCCCTGGTTCCTTCACCCTGCCCTGCGGATGCCCATCTGACTCAGGTTTGATTGTTGTCCGTACCCCCCCCCTCTCTTGCCCGGGGTGTGCCCCCCCGCGGATGCCCCTGCTTCACCCGCCTACACGGACTGGCCTTGCTGCCCCCCACTGACTGGCATTTACTCTACCCGCTGCCCCCACTGTTCGAGGCGGGGGATGCTGGGGCTGGGCACCGCCAAGACTGTTGTTGCAGACCGTTATATGGCCCCCACTTTGTATACCCGCCGCATCTGCGGCCCACGCTGCCGTCTGCAGTGATGCTCATGGAGTCCCGGGGGTGGGTGCTTGGGGGGGGGCGCCTGTGGACTCTCCGTGGGTTGTGTGGGATGGGGAGGGGTTTGGGGAGACCTGTTGTGGGGACCTGCACCTGTTCTCCTAGGGCTCTGTTACCGGGGTTAATGTGTTTTTGCTGTTATTGTTTATTACATTGTTCGCTCCTGCGATCCTCGCATGCCCCAGAGCGGGGGGGGTCCTTTGCCCCTGGTCCTTTGTGGGCCTCTTGGCGGAGACGCAGTTAGCCGTGGTTACGCTACCTGTTTTATTATGTGCCTTGATGCTACTGTGGGTGCTGGCTGGGCCCTATGGGGTTCTCGGCCTGCCCCCTCCCCTTCCAGACACGCTGTTTTTCCTCATTTCTGTCTTCGACTTCTATCCTCCATGCGTTACTCTCTGATAGGTCTCTCTCTCTCATGATGGTGCCTAACATCCTTCGCCTTCTGCTCTCTACTTTCCCTCCTATACACATACACAGTGCTGGGTGGGCTGGGCATCCGGACTTGGGTTCCATTTTTCCCGTTTTTTGTATTTTCTGGTCTGTCCTTCTCCAACCCTCGACCCCCAGTAGGTTGACGCCAGGTAGGCACTGGGCCTCCTGGCGTTCGTGCAGTAATTTCTGCTTCTTAGTTTTGCTACCTCCTCCTCTCCTCTTATTCTCTCCTTCCCTTGCACTCTCCCTCTCCCCTCCTACTCCCACTCTTATCTGCTCCTCACCCTTACCCCTTTTTCCCCCCCCCTCTCCCCCCCCCCTCTTGTTAGTGTGTACCTCCCGCTCCGTACGGGCTCATGGACGCCATTCACGTTGTTTCTTTGAACGCCAAGGGGCTCAACGTCCCCGAGAAGCGGAAAGTCCTCCTCAATGAACTCCGCCGCAACAGGGCGGATGTAGCTTTCATTCAGGAAACCCACTTTCGGGACGATCGCCTTCCACTCCTTAAGAACCGCTTCTATCCCTTTGCCTACCATGCCACTAACACCGTGGCGAAATCTAAGGGAGTCTCGATCCTCCTCTCTGCTAAAGCCCCCTGGCATTGTGAGGGAACGTTGGTGGACCCTGGGGGCCGTTTTCTGTTTTTGAAAGGGACTCTGGGCCCGGCTCGCCTCACCTTCGCGTGCGTGTACGCTCCTAACGAGGGACAGGCCTCCTTCGTGGTAGGTGTTTTGGAGAAATTGCACACGTTTCAGGAGGGGCAACTCATTCTAGGGGGCGACTTCAACCTACCACTAGTGCCTGATGTAGACACCTCCTCGGGGTCGTCCTCAATCCCCCACGGGCACCGGAAGAGGTTCTTGCAAGCCCTCCATGGTGCACAGCTGGTGGATGTCTGGAGACTCCAGCATGGGGGGGAACGGGACTACTCGTTCTATTCCCCACCCCATCAGACATATTCTCGTATCGACTACTTTCTGGTACCACACCGCCAACTCCACGCGGTACGGTCCACCTCGATAGGATCCATGACCTTTTCGGATCATGCGCCCATCTCCCTGACCTACTCCCTGACTGAGGGATCGGAGATGGGGTCCAGGGTGTGGCGTTTGAGTGACTCGCTCCTCCAGAACACCGAGGTTCAGGCGGAGATTCAACGTGAGCTTTCTGAGTTCTTTCGGGTAAACGACCCGGATGACTGTGACGCGGGCATGATATGGGAGGCCCACAAGGCGGTAGTGCGGGGACTTTTTATTAAGCACGGTTCCCGTCTCAAGAAACAGCGCCAGCAGCTGCTGGAGCAGCTGTTGGGTGAGATCCATGCCCTGGAAACTAGGCATAAGCGATCCTTTTCGAGAGAGTTGGAATTGGAACTGATTGCCCTCCGCCAGAAGGTTCATGACATTCTCTTTATGAAGGCTAAGGCTGACTTGCAGAGGGCGCGTCAGAAGTTCTATCTTTCTGGCGACAAATGCGGCCGGTTGCTGGCATCTTCCATTCGGGCGCAGAGGTTGGCTAATTACGTCCCACACGTTCAGTCCCCGACGGGACAGCGGGTTGCCCTCCCGAGGCAGATTGCTGCGACCTTTCGCGACTTTTTTTCCGCCCTATACAATCTTCCTCCCTCCGTGTCCCCCGCGTCTCATCTGGAGGAATATATCGCCTCAGCACACTTGCCCTCCCTCGCGGCGGAAGACCGTGAGTCGCTGGAATCCCCGATTACGCTGCTAGAGTTACAGGGCGCTCTAGGCTCCTGTAGGGCGGGGAAGGCCCCTGGGCCTGACGGCTTCACGCTACCCTACTTTACCACTTTTCTGCCCACCCTCGGCCCCCACTGGGTGAAATGGCTCAACCTTCTAGGATCTGGGGAATCTGCCTTCCCGAGGGACTCCCTTCGGGCGCACATCTCCCTCATCCCGAAGGAGGGAAAGGACCCCTCTGCCTGCGCCAGTTATCGCCCGATTTCATTATTGAATGTGGACCTGAAAGTGTTCGCAAAAATCTTGGCGAATCGACTTGGACCTTATATGTCCCGTTTGGTCCATTTGGACCAGGTCGGCTTTATACCATCCAGGGAAGCTCGTGATAACACGACCAAGGTCCTCAACCTCATTCATGTTGCCCGGTTCACTAATACCCCTTGCGTTTTTCTGAACACGGACGCCGAGAAGGCCTTCGACCGGGTCAGCTGGAGGTTTATGACGTCCACCTTGCGTACTGTGGGACTCGGTGCCACCATGCTGTCCTGGATTGGGCATCTTTACTCGAGCCCGACTGCTCAGGTGAAATGCAATGGAGTCCTTTCGGACTCCTTCTCGATCTCCAATGGCACTCGCCAGGGCTGCCCTCTCTCCCCCCTTCTCTTCGCCCTCTCCCTGGAGCCTTTTCTGTGTAGGGTGAGAGCTAATTCAGACATCACCGGTCTAGCCGTTGGGGACATTGAATGTAAAGTCTCTGCGTACGCAGACGACATGATGTTTTCCTTGACCAACCCTGTCGTCTCTGCGCCTAACCTTCTCAGGGAGTTGGCGCTATACGGTACACATGCTAACCTGAAAATCAACTTCGGTAAATCTGAGGCGATGGGGGTCGCTGTCCCCCCGACCTTGATGGCCGCCATCTCTTCCTCTCTGCCTTTCCGCTGGACCCGAGGGGCGCTCACGTACTTGGGCACCCACATGGCACCGACTATCTCGAAGCTTTACGAGCTCAATTTCGCCCCATTGCTCGTCACGGTCCGCCGCCTCCTCGAGGCCTGGTCAACCGGCCTTCATTCCTGGTTCGGGAGGTGCAATCTGCTGAAGATGACGGTCCTCCCTAAGGTTTTATATCTGCTCCAGGCCCTCCCAATTAAGCTTCCGTCTGCCTTTTTTAAACAGCTGCACTCTCTCTTTGTGCGGTTCATCTGGGCCACGGGCACCCCACGCTTGTCCCGGGCACTTTTGACGTTGCCCAAGCACTGTGGCGGCCTGGCCCTGCCGGATGTGCACAAATATTACTTGGCGACGCACCTCGGTCGCCTTCTCGACTGGCGCAGGCACTCAGCATACAAGTTGTGGGTTGGCCTGGAATTGGCGCAATCTACGATACCCCTAGGAGGCGCCCCCTGGTGTAAGGGACACTGGCCACCCACTCTAATATCCCACCCTACGATTGGGGCTACCCTCTCTGTGTTGGCCCCGGTCCTCCTTAACCCTGCTATTTCTTCTGCGACTTCTCCGCTATTTCCGATTTTGGGGAATCCGGCGTTCTCTCCGGGCCTGATGGGTCGAACATTCCAACCGCTGGTAGACCGTGATAGGAGAGTGGCGTCTCGCTTTACGTGCCCAGGTGGCTGGCCCTCCATAGCGGAGCTATCGGACCCGACGGGGCGCTTTGCCCTCACCTTTTGGCCGGCAGTGCAATTGCACCACTTTCTCCTCTCCCTGCCGGAACCTGACCTCTTCAACAGGGAATTGACCGCTTTTGAGGTACTTTGTGAAGGTGAGGGAATGCTCCCGCACACGTTGTCTCAGGCTTATCACCTTCTGGTCTCCCCACCAGAGGATTTCACCCCTCCCTTCCTTTCCAAATGGGAGCAAGACCTCCAGATTTCCCTCTCACCGTCGCAGAAGCTTAACATCTGCACCATAGCTCTAAAGACGCCGACCTGTACCAGACTGCAGGAGTCCAACTATAAGTTGCTCACCAGGTGGTACAGGGTCCCTTCCCGTCTGAGCAAAATCTTCCCGGGGACCTCAGACACCTGTTGGCGCTGTCAGGAAGGCAGGGGCACTCTGCTTCATGTATTCTGGTCCTGTCCGAAACTGCGAGACTTTTGGACCGCGGTGGGCTCCCTACTGCGAGATCTGACCGAACATACTATCCCAGACACGCCAGAATTTTTCCTCCTGCAGCGCACCAGCATCCCTCTGAGGAAATATAAACTCTCTATTGTGCCCCATGTCCTCTGTGCGGCTAAGTCCTGCATACCGCAGTACTGGAAGACCTCCCGATCGCCCACCATCAGGGACTGCATGCGGAGGCTGGTCGAGGTGAATAGACTAGAGGATCTGACCCTCACGGCGCTCCACCAACGTGAGAAATATGAAAAGGTATGGGGATACTGGAAGGTCTTCGTCCTGTCGGAACGGGGAACATCTCTGTTGGGTTCCTGAATCCGGACGAGAAAGTCATCTGCGGAGGGAGTGGTCCCCGGGAGCCAGTGCGGAGCGGCCCCCCCCCCTTCCTCCCTCCCCCCCCTCCCTCCCTATTTCCTCGCCCCCCCTGTTGATGTGTGTTTGTCCCCCTCTCTGCTTGTCCTCCTCTTTCTCTTTCCTGTTCTCCCTCTATCTCTCTATTGCGGTCTTAGTTTTACTTGCTGACCCTTGAACTGGATCTGTGCTGCGCAGCCGATGAGCCTGCATTGGTCACTACCACTTGTTTGGTGCTGGCGCATGACAACCTTAAGTACCTCCACATGGGCCTAGTGCCCCGGAAACTTGGTTATTTGTATTTGTAGATGTTTACATGACGCACTTGTTTTCTTCTGTCGATGCTTCAGTATTTGCCCTGACCTTTGCACTAGCAGCACGTATATGCGTGCTCTCCTCCTACTTATGTGTTATTTACCTCGGTGATTTACATGTTTTGGTTACATTGCACTGTATTGTACTGTTTATCTGGTTCAACCTTTACAATAAAATCATATATTTGAAAAAAAAAAAAAATATTTTTTCTTTTCCTCTGTCATAATTGCAGTGAGTGCTGTGTCAGGTCCACAGAGTGTACTGTACCCACTGCAGTGCACTGCCCACCACTGATATATATACGGTGGCACAGCATCTTGCTGCAAATTGCAGTTGCCTGGGCTGCCAGTGACTGTCAGGTCCACAGAGTGTACTGAGCCCACTGCAGTGCCACTGCCCACCCACCACTGATATATACGGTGGCAGGCATGACTTTTTTTGGATTAGTGTCTGGGGGGGGTCTAAAAAGCGTACCTGTGAAGTTTCAGCTCTGTAGCATGTCCAGAACCAGAAAAAAAAGATCATATAGGTGTAAAAGGGGTTCCCACCATCCCTGCTCTACTGAAAAATTATCTTTTTTTCTGGTTCTGGACATGCTACAGAGCTGAAACTTCACAGAAACACTTTTTAGACCCCCTAGACACTAAGGGCCTAATTCAGTATAAGTTTGGAGTAGAGCTGCTCACTTCTCCAGAAATAACTCCAGCCTAAACTCATTGCATCCTAATTAGGTAAGTGGCTGGAGTTAAACCATCAACTAGATGCTTTAATGAATTCGGAGTTGGAGTTAACTTAGACTGAATTCGGGTTTGGAGTTAACTTAGGCTGAATTTGAGTTTGGAGTTAGCCAAATTCCCTTTGTGTTTTTCATAAAAGGAAATTTGTCTATTCTGAATCACTATTACACAGCAATGTCATTTATTATGGTTTATTTTAATTTTAAGGTATAGTTATGTATCTTATGTGTTTTAACCTTTAGATTTTCTAATAGCAGACTACACAGCTGTCTAATTAGCAGTCTTCATTCTTTATTCATCTGAAACTTTCAGGCATATCTGATTGTATTCAGCACTTTGGTGTAGTGGGCTAAGCTCACAGCTAAAGATTGCTAGGTCATGAGTTCAAGGCCCAACCATGATAACACCCTGTGTGCCATAATTTTTTTTTTGGCCACATAGTAATACATTGGCTATATCACCTAAAATTGCATGTCAATGGCCTTGTATATTCAAGAAACAAACATGCATATGTGCAGGGTGCAATTATGCATTTGCCAAGTTTCAGTATTTATTTATAACTGTCTAAAATTTAAGAAGGTGATGGCACACTTGGGATTTGAACTCATGCTCTCAGTGTTTATAGCCAGGAACACTAACCACTAAACCATTGAGCTGAGCATGATTACCCCTGGAATATTTATTCCCATGTTTCAATAGTTAACCACTTCCTTACAGGGCAGTTACACCCCTTCCTGCCCAGGCCAATTTTCAGCTTTTTATACTGTTGCATTTTGAATGACAATTGTGCGGTCATGCAACCCTGTACCTAACACAAATGTATGACAGTATTTTCATAAAAAATAGTGCTTTCTTTTGGTGGTATTTGATCACTGCAAGGTTTTTTTTCTATTGGCAAAAAGAAGACCTAAATGTTTGACCCCTAAAATAATGTGTTTTTGTTTATGTAATAAAATTTGGTAAATCAATATGTTTTTTGTTGCACTGACGAGCATTGATGAGGCTGCGCTGGCAGGCACTGATGAGACACTAATATGCAGCACTGATAGATAGATAGGTGGCACTGATATGCAGCATTGATGGGCATTGATAGGTGGCACTGATGGGCAATGATTGGCACTGGTGGGCAGCACTGAAAGATGGTAATGATGGGCAGCACTGATGAGGAGGGCACTAACAGGTTCCCTGAGCACTGATTGGCATCAATGGTGGCATGGGTGGGCATCCCTGGTGGCTCTAGTGGCATCCCCCAAGGGTCTGCACTGGTAATCAATGCTCTGATTACAAGCACAGACCCCCCCCCCCACACACACACACTTACTTTGCATATGAATGCCATTTCTTCACAGCTGAAAGTGGCCCTCACCATGATTAGCCAGTTGATTGTGACCACTTGCTGGAATGTGTGCAAGCCAATTTGGTGTCATTTCTGGTCCAGGGCGAACGCCAAGGTGCCATTTGCAATTTATTGTAAAGAGATTTTGCTTTATTTTAAAAATGGCGCACACAGACAACTAAAATGTATTGGAAATGTTTTACCTAGGCCAGTGATGGTAACCCTTAACCCCCCCCCCCCAAAATGCTCATGTACTCTGCAGTGTAGGTGAGCATCATGGGAAAGGTTACAAAACACCTGTGTTGCCAAGGTTCATCACTGACCTAAGCCAACTAAAAAGGTGAGTGAGCACTGTAGCAATCTTTTATTTAGTAATAATTTTTAGTGATTTTTTTATTAAATGTTTTGGTTACATTCATCCACAGCGACTGAATGGAAATTTTGTATTATTCCTTAATTTATATATTTTTAGCTAAATATATACATAAACACTTTAATTTTTTCTTACAATTTAGCCCCCCCACACAACCCCCCCCCCCACACACACACACACACACACACACCACCCCACACACACACACACACCACCCCACACACACACACACACCACCCCACACACACACACACACCACCCCACACACACACACACACCACCCCACACACACACACACACCACCCCACACACACACACACACCACCCCACACACACACACACACCACCCCACACACACACACACACCACCCCACACACACACACACACCACCCCACACACACACACACACCACCCCACACACACACACACACCACCCCACACACACACACACACCACCCCACACACACACACACCACCCCACACACACACACACCACCCCACACACACACACCACCCCACACACACACACACCACCCCACACACACACACACCACCCCACACACACACACACCACCCCACACACACACACACCACCCCACACACACACACACCACCCCACACACACACCACCCCACACACACACCACCCCACACACACACACACCACCCCACACACACACACACACACCACCCCACACACACACACACACACACCCACACACACACACACACACCCCACACACACACACACCACCCCACACACACACCACCCCACACACACACACACACACACACACCACCCCACACACACACACACACACACACACCACCCCACACACACACACACACACACACCACCCCACACACACACACACACACACACACACACACCACCCCACACACACACACACACACCACCCCACACACACACACACACACCACCCCACACACACACACACACACCACCCCACACACACACACACACACCACCCCACACACACACACACACACCACCCCACACACACACACACACCACCCCACACACACACACACACCACCCCACACACACACACACACCACCCCACACACACACACACACCACCCCACACACACACACACCACCCCACACACACACACACCACCCCACACACACACACACACCACCCCACACACACACACACCACCCCACACACACACCAACACACACCAACACACACACCAACACACACCAACACACTTCGCTGGAGTAAATGGAGAAACCCTACCCAAGTTCATACTGTACTGCCATTGCACACACACAAAAAATACAAGAAATGGATTACATTCAACAGACAAAAGATATCTGAATTACATCTAGACAAATATGAAGAAAAGAAAACAAAAAACCAGGAGCTGTGTACAAATGAATAAGCTTTATTGAACATGTATAAAACATCAGTAATCACTCAAGCAAGCATGTGAAATGTGAAATGTGCAATGCCCCCCCCAAAACCCCCAAATCAAGTAATTTTTATTCAAATTACAGTGCAAATATACAACATATGATGGATAGATAGAGCTTACAATATCCAAAAGTCAAGCAAAATAAGTTGTAGACACCTTAGTATTAAGCATAAAACATACCCAACATACTTTTATGTTAATTGTTTGCATGAGCCTGCCTTTTCATTTAAATACCATCAAATCAGTAGAACATACAGCTACACAGAGGCATGAAAATAAAAAAAAAACATGTATAGAGTACATAAAGACACACTTTGCAAAAACTATACCAAACAGTTAGAGCATGAAAAGTATTCATCCAACAGAATACACTTACTGCAATATGGATCTTTAGGCATGCCAGCAAACCCCCACCCCAAAAGCAAATTCGGACATAAAGACCTGTGGCCCTTCCACAGGCCAAATGATATGATCTCATACATCCCTTTATATAACCTTGGTTAAACTACACCCACCCAGTATAGGAAACGCCCAGCAAAGTAATTAATTGGGTCTGTTGGTTCCTAAACCAAAATCACCAGTTCACTAATGAATGAGTGTTTGGCTGGCCATCCATGATCAAAGTTTCTTACAAGTCAACACACATAAGAAATGCTTTCAATAATCTCAGCATGAGCACAAAGTGGCTTTTTCATTTAGACTAATGCCTCGTACACACATACTGATCGTCGGCCGACCGATCGGCCGTCTTTTGTCCAGGGCTGTCCTGTCTGTTGAAAACTGCAAAAGACTGCACACGAATTTTGTCGGCCAACAACAGACGACTGCAGAAGTGATGTCATGTGATGGTTAACTTTCCGTGTGTTTTTTCTTTTCTGAGCATGCTCAGTCTTGCAAATCTGCTGATTGTCGGCCGAATTCTGTACTGACTGGCGAACAATCGGCCGTTCTGGTGTTGGCCAACAAAAATTTTAATGCCTGCACGACAGATTCTGTTCGGCCGAAAATGCGATGTCGGCTGTCGGAAGCATCATACTAACAAGCCTACAATCGGCCGATCGGTCGTCGGCCGAATATTTACGGCCGACAATCGGTACGTGTGTACGAGGCTTAAGGCTGGCCATACATGTTCCAATTTTCTTACAATTTTCTGTCCAATTTTCTTGAAATTTACCTTCAAGTATGTAGTACAAAGGCCTGCCTAATTAGATACAAGTGAATGTGTTTTTTTAGCTTTGACCTCACATTATGTGGTTTGTGGTAGATCTACCAGAAAATTGTACAACAAAAGTTGAACATGTATGGCCAGCTTAATGGGCCATACACACTATAATGCCTCGTACACACGTACCGATCTTCGGCCGTAAATATTCGGCCGACGACCGATCGGCCGATTGTAGGCTTGTTAGTATGATGCTTCCGACAGCCGACAGCGCATTTTCGGCTGAACAGAATCTGTCGTGCAGGCATTAAAATTTTTGTTGGCCAACACCAGAACGGCCGATTGTTCGCCAGTCAGTACAGAATTCGGCCGACAATCGGCTGATTTGCAAGACTGGGCATGCTCAGAAAAGAAAAAACACAGGGAAAGTTAACCATCACATGACATCACTTCTGCAGTCGTCTGTTGTTGGCCGACAAAATTCGTGTGCAGTCTTTTGCAGTTTTCAACAGACAGGACAGCCCTGGGCAAAAGACAGCCGATCGTTCGGCCGACGATCAGTACGTGTGTACGGGGCTTAAGATTTTCTGAAGACTTTTTCCTTTAGATTTACCAAAACCAGATAATATGAGGTCAAACCTAAACCCTTTCAATTTGTATGCAATCTGGCAGGCCCTTGCACTACATAGAAAAGGTAAATCTGAAGGAAAAAGTCTACGGAAAATCTTATAGTGTGTATGGCCATACATGTTCAATTTTTGTTGTACAATTTTCTGATAGATTAACCACAAACCACATAATGTGATGTCAAAGCTAAACAACACTTTCACTTATCCAATTAGGCAGGCCTTTGTACTACATACTTGAAGGTAAATTTCAAGAAAATTGGACAGAAAATTGTAAGAAAATTGGATCATGTATGGCCATACACACTATAAGGTTTTCTGAAGACTTTTTCCTTCAGATTTACCTTTTCTATGTAGTGCAAGGGCCTGCCAGATTGCATACAAATTGAAAGTGTTTAGGTTTGACCTCATATTATCTGGTTTTGGTAAATCTAAAGGAAAAAATCTTCAGAAAATCTTATAGTGTGTATGGCCCATTAGTCTAAATGAAAAAGCCACTTTGTGCTCATTCTGAGATTACTGAAAGCATTTCCTATGTGTGTTGACTTGATGTAGTAATTTTTTTATATATATATCTATATATCTTTTTTTGGGTTGTTGAATTCTGAGTTCTGGGGTTGCACTG